>NC_090450.1:515593988-515897019 GCF_031143425.1 Pleurodeles waltl | reverse complement strand
CCCACTGTTCAATCCTGGGGAGTGCAAAGCCACAGTCTCTCAAGTCTCTACAGTGGGTGGTTTGCCCACTGTTCAATCCTGGGGAGTGCAAAGCCACAGTCTCACAAGTCTCTACATTGGGTGGTTTGCCCACTGTTCAATCCTGGGGAGTGCAAAGCCACAGTCTCTCAAGTCTCTACAGTGGGTAGTTTGCCCACTGTTCAATCCTGGGGAGTGCAAAGCCACAGTCTCTCAAGTCTCTACAGTGGGTGGTTTGCCCACTGTTTAATCCTGGGGAGTGCAAAGCCACAGTCTCTCAAGTGGCTAACATTCTCCACTGGCTCTGGAGGGGGCATGGTGCCCAGAGTGCTTCATCCTGTGAAGGACAGAGGTAATGGATGGATCTCTCCACTGGTTCTGGAAGGGGACTGGTGCCCAGAGTGCTTCATCCTGTGAAGGACAGAGGTAGTGGATGGATCTCTCCAATGGTTCTGGAGGGACTCTGGTTCCCAGAGTGCATCACTCACCCCGTGACGGACCCAGTTGCGTCAGTGCCCCTGCCGCTCATGGGCTAGCAGTGCTTGAGTTGGCGGTGCTCTGTTCAGCGGTGCTTGAGTTGGAGGTGCCCTGTTCAGCCGTGCTTGGGTTGGCGGTGCCCTGTTCAGCGGTGCTTGAGTTGGCAGTGCCCTGTTCAGCGGTGCTTGTGCTGGCGGTCCTTCATGGCCCAGCGGGGCTTGTGCTGGCTTTCCTTCATGGCCCAGCGGTGCTTGTGCTGGTGGTCCTTCATGGCCCAGCAGGGCTTGTGCTGGCGGCCCTTCATGGCCCAGCGGGGCTTGTGCTGGCGGTCCTTCATGGCCCAGCGGGGCTTTTGCTGGCAATCCTTCATAGCCCAGCGGGGCTGGTGCTGGCGGTGGCCTCCTAGGCAGCTGTGCTGGGGCTGGCGGTGGCCTCCTGGGCAGCTGTGCTGGGGCTGGTGTGGCCTCCTAGGCAGCTGTGCTGGGGCTGGCGGTGGCCTACTGGGCAGCTGTGCTGGGGCTGGCAGGGGTCTCCTGGGCAGCAGTGCTGGGGCTGGTGGTGGCCTCCTGGGCAGCTGGGCTGGGGCTGGCGGTGGCCTCCTGGGCAGCGGGGATGATGGCGGTCTTCTCCGCCATGCAGCTCTTCCCAGACTTGCCGGGTTTCTTGTGGCCCTTCCCCACCTTGGAAGGTGTCACAGCTGACTCCACACTCCCAACTGGACCCCTGGGAGCGGCTTTGGTGGCTGGAGTCTTCCCCCTCTCCAGCCGGGCACTGGCCAACTTCTGATGCTTCACAAGTGGGGGACTGTCTGTCTGTGCTGTGGCTCCGTGCCACACTGGCTGTCCTGGTGGCCGGTACACTCCACATACCGGTGACTACAGGCACCACTGGTCCCGGAGATGTTGTGGCTGAGGTGCAACTTTGGGACCTGTGAGATGGACGGGGTGGGGGAGGTGTGGGAAAAAGGTCAAGGGTGGACAGGAAAAGTTTTTGGGACACACTGGGACGGGTAGCTGGAGGGGGTTTGGGAGTAGAGGAAGAGGTGGTGGTAGTAGGAGTTGTACGTTTGGTGACTTTGGGTGAAGGTGCATGTGCTGGGGGCTGTCGTGAGGTGGATGGCTGTTGGGTGGGTGTGTGCCTGCGTTTGTGTATCTTGGGAGGGGGCGTCACAGACACACTGGGAGAGGACACAGGGGACGTGTGAATGGTAGTGGGGGTGGTGACTGCACGTGAGCGGGGTGTGCTGGTGAGGGATGTAGTGGCTGTAGAGGTAGTGCATGCAGGTGTGAGTGTAGATGAGACTGGGAGGGAGGAGGGAGACGACGAGGAGGGGGACACAGTGGAGGCAGTGGATGTTGGTGTGTCTGCCTGTGTGTGTTGCTTGCGTGAGTGCCTGTGGGATGTGTGGTGCTTATGTTTGCCTGAGCTTACCTTGTGTGTTGAGGTGTGTGCAGGCTGGTCTGATGGTGTGCTTGGGATAGGCAGAGGTACAGGGGATTGGGTCTGGGTGGAGGAAGTTGGAGGGGGGAGGTTAGAGACGGGGACAATGGCTGCCATCAGTGCTGAGGCCAGAGTTTGAAAAGCTCCGTGAAGGGCCGCCTGACCAGAATGAATCCCTCCAGGAATGCATTTGTTTGTTGCAACTGCCTTTCTACCCCCTGGATGGCATTCAAAATGGTAGACTGCCCAACACTGAGGGACCTGAGGAGGTCAATGGCCTCCTCACTGAGGGCAGAAGGGGTGACTGGGGCAGGGGCAGAGGTGCCTGGGGCGAAGGTGATGCCCACCCTCCTGGGTGAGCGGGCACGGGGCGAAGGCTGAGGGGCTGCTGGGAGGGCGGTGCTGGTAGGGGGGTGGCAGCTGTACCTGTAGATGCGAGGGGCACAGATGTTGCCGCCACCACAAGGCAGCTCCCATCAGAGGACGAGTCCGTGTCGCTGGTGTCAGCTCCTGTCCCCGCCGTGGATCTCCCATCGCCCTCCATCACACTGGTGAATTCTGAGTCCATAGTCTCACCCTCCAGGGACATGTGGGATGCAGCTCCCTCCTGCTCTGGTGCCACTGCTCCTCCGCCTGATGATGCTAATACACACAAGAACAGGGAGACCACAAAAAGGGGGGGGGGCGACAGAAGAAAGACATGTTGAGTGCATGGATTACCGCTACAGTTGCCGGACAAGACAGACACAGAAGCCCCCTGCACTACGCTGCGCTCTTGGGCTCCACTGTTCAATTCCTGGGAAATGGCCTACAAGGCTACAGATGACATCTGCACACATAGATGACAAAGGGGCATGAATAGCTGTACTTGGCACTCTACATAGGTGGGCTGGGGTGCCACATGGCTTGCCTTACGGAGGGGCCTTGCCTATGGAACTCGCCCTGGCCTAGGGAAACCCTCAGCCCTCCTCCCCCACCCAGATAACTCCACTGCGCGCAAAGTCATCAGAATGAGAGTGTACTCACCCCCTTGTGTCTGCTGTGATGCCCTCAAGCGCCCATCCAAATCCGGGTAGGCCACCGCCAGGATCCTGAACATCAGGGGGGTCATGGTGCGACGGGCACCCCTCCCACGTTGGGAGGCCATCCCCAGCTGAGCCTCCGCTGTCTTCTTGCTCCAACGGCGAATGTCCTCCCATCTTTTCCGGCAGTGGGTGCTCCGTCTGTGGTGGACCCCCAGGGTCCGGACGGTCTTGGCGATGGCACGCCAAATATCTTTCTTCTGGCAGGCGCTGACCTACATGACATGTACAGGGGAAGATGAGAAGTCATTACCAACTGCACCGTCGAAGTGATTGGCCCCCATCCCTACCCTTGCCATGTGGCACATGCATTCACCGTCTTTCATGCACGCAGCACTCTGCCCCCTTCCTTCTTACATCCAGCCCTCTCCACACAGGCAGAGACCATACAACATGCTCCCTGTGTACTTACCTGTTTGTCTGGAGGACCGTAGAATAGGTTGTACTGGGGGAGGACCCCGACCACGAGTTTCTTCAACTCCTCCGATGTGAAGGCAGGGGCCCTTTCCCCAGACGCACGAGCCATTGTCTCTTCCAGACCGAGGTCACAACAGCATTTGCAGTGTAGGTCCTCTCCTGTCGAAGATCAGGTATCGAGTGATTGAACAGATAGAAAATGGCGGTCACGTCCGCGCCGGTGCGTACCATCACCGCCGGCGTACATCGTCAATGGCTCCTGGGACCCATAGGGTCCAGTGTTAACCAATGCAGCATTGCGCCGCGGTCTTCAACCGCCTACCGCGACGGTGTACAATGCCAGCGCAGTTACCTCACATCCCATTGTCCCACTTTAGAGGTCAGGCAGCTGCCATTTCAGGGGCCCACATGGCCTCATTTTATACTGCGTCACACATACCTAGGCCTAGACTCAGCACACATACAGGCCACCTTTTGTGTATGATTGGTGTTCTGGGTAAACTGTGGGTACGTACCTCTGAGTTGTTTGACTCTGTGCTCGCTGTTGTCCTTCATAGGCACCGTCCGCTGGGACATGTGAGGAGATGGCGGCATCCTCCGGTGTCCCGACCGTTGGTGGACCTGTTGACAATGGAGGAGCGACATTTGATAATCACCTACAGGCTTGACAATCCAGGAACTGTGTACCCAGTTGGAGCCAGACCTGATGTCAGCAATCCGCCATCCCACAGGAATCCCCCCTCAAGTGCAGGTGCTGTCAGTGCTCCATTTCCTTGCAAGTGGCTCTTTTCAAACAACTGTGGCCATGGCATCAGGGATGTCCCAGCCTATGTTTTCCAACGTATTGTCCAGAGTGTTGTCTGCCCTTCTGAAACACATGCGGAGCTACATCGTTTTCCCTCAGGTGGAGGATTTGCCTACAGTGAAAGGTGATTTCTATGCCCAGGGACATATCCCCAACATCATAGGTGCCATTGATGGGATCCATGTGGCTTTGGTCCCCCCCCACACAGGAGGGAACAGGTGTACAGAAACAGGAAGAGTTATCATTCTATGAATGTACAGATGGTATGTTTGGCAGACCAGTACATCTCCCATGTGAATGCCATGTTCCCTGGCTCAGTGCATGACGCTTACATCCTGCGGAATAGCAGCATCCCTTATGTGATGGGTCAACTCCAGAGGCACCATGTGTGGCTATTAGGTGAGCACCTGGAAGCAAGTCAGTGGGAATGGTTGTCTGGGTCTGGGGTTATCCCTCCAGGTTAGTGTGTGTCTAACAGTTATCCCTCGCCATTTGCAGGTGACTCTGGTTACCCCAACCTGTCATGGCTACTGACCCCAATGAGGAATCCCAGGACCAGGGCAGAGGAACGCTACAATGAGGCCCATGGGCGAACTACGAGGGTGATCGAGCGGACCTTCAGCCTCCTGAAGGCCAGGTTCAGGTGCCTCCATATGACAGGTGGATCCCCATTCTACTCACCAAAGAAGGTGTGCCAGATCATCGTGGCCTGCTGTATGCTTCACAACTTGGCTTTGCGATGCCAGGTGCCTTTTCTGCAGGAGGATGGTCCAGATGGCGGTGTTGTTGCAGCTGTGGAGCCTGTGGACAGTGATGAGGAGGAAGCAGAGGAAGAAGACATGCACAACAGGGACTCAGTGATCCTGCAATATTTCCAGTGAGACACAGGTAGAAATCCAAACCTGCCTACTACATGTACTTTGACACTACTACCTCTCTCCTGTCTGTCGTTTTCACCCAGTGTATGGTGACTGAGTTGTCACTTTCCCTTACAATTTCACAGATGTGGGTCCCACTGTGTGACATCTGCTTAGATTCCTCATGGACTAGAGCTGTGTGACATAGGTATGTTGACATTACTATTTAAAAAACATTTTAGAACTGTAATTGCTAATACAATATTTCGAAATCACAGACAGACTCCAGATAATTTTGTGCTTTCGGTGTGTTTATTTAAATGCTCAAAATTGGAGGGGGTAGTGAAATGGTGAGGGGTGATGGCAGAGGAGTGTCCATGGCAGAGTCCAGTCTATTAGTCTCACAGGTGCATTGCCCATATGGGCATAGGAAGTGGAGCTGGGGCAGTTTAATTATGGACAGGGTGACAAAGTGGGACAGTAGGATGACAATCAGGGTGGTCTCATTTCTTGGCAGGGGTCTTGGCATCGTTCTCTGTCTTGTTCCTGGATCTCAGGGACCGTTTGCGGGGTGGTTCTCCCTCTGCAGGGGGTGGGGTGCTGGTGTGGTGGTCCTGTGGCGGGCGTCCTGTCCACTAGAGCCGGCGGAGGTGGTGGGCAGTTCATCGTCCATGCTAGTGTCAGGGCCCCTTGTAGTGCCACAGTGTCCCTCCTGGTGTTGAGTAGTTCCTTCAGCACCCCTACGATGGTGCCCAGGGTGGAGCTGATGGTTCTGAGTTCCTCACTGAAGCCCATATACTGATCCTCCGGCATGCGCTGGGTCTCCTGAAACTTGGCCAGTACTGTTGCCATCATCTCCTGGGGGTGGTGGTAGGCTCCCATGATGGAGGAGAGGGCCTCGTGGAGAGTGGGTTTTCTTGGCCCCTGTCGCACAGCAGCCCTCCCAGTTCCCCTGTGTTCCTGGGCCTCCGTGCCCTGGACCGTGTGCCCACTACCACTGCCCCCAGGTCCCTGTTGTTGTTGGGGTGGTGGGTTATCCTGGGTTCCCTGTAGTGGTGGACACACAGCTGATTGACGTGTCCTGGGGACGGAGGTATGGGCCCTCTGGGTGGGTGCTGTGCTGGTGTTTCCAGAGGGAGGAAGGTCTGTGGGGGCCTGTGCCTGTGTGAGGGGAACCGACTGTCCAGAGGTCCCCGATGGCCCGGGCTGGTCATCTAGATCCAGTTGGACAGAGGTGCTGTCATCACTGTGGGCCTCTTCTGTTGGTGGTGTGGACATGTGTGGACCCTCCTGTCCGGTGACGTTGGGTAGGGGTCCTGCAGGGGTATAAAAGGATGTTTAATAAATCTGTGTGTGTAATGGTGTGCAATGGGTGGGTGACCGTGTACCCCAGTTCTAGCATTCCTGTGTGTGACCTGGTGTGGAGATGGGTGTCCATGCTTTGTTGTTGCATGCAGGGATTAGTGTTGGGATGTGTGGTTTGTGATGTTGGGACATATGTTAGGAGTTGGGGTGCTGGGGGTGAGGGTGAGGGTGGGGGTATGTGATAGCATGCAGGTAGGGTGGGGATGTAATAGTAAAGCTTTGTCTTACCAGAGTCCATTCCTCCACCTACTCCTGCGAGGGCCTCAGGATGCAGAATCGCCAAGACCTGCTCCTCCCATGTTGTTAGTTGTGGGGGAGGAGGTAGGGGTCTGCCGCCAGTCCGCTGAACTGCCAGGTGTTGTCTTGAGACCACGGAACGCACCTTTCCCCGTAGGTCATTCCACCTCTTCCTGATGTCCTCCCGATTTCTTGGGTGTTGTCCCACTGCGTTGACCCTGTCCACTATTCTTCGCCATAGCTCCATCTTCCTAGCTATGGAGGTGTGCTGCACCTGTGCTCTGAATAGCTGTGGCTCTACCCGGACGATTTCCTCCATCATGACCCTGAGCTCCTCCTCCGAGAACCTGTGGTGTCTTTGTCGTGCCATGGGGTGCCATGGGGTGGTGTGTGTGGGGTGGAGTGTGTGGTGATAAGTGTGGTGATATGTAGTGGTGTGTTGTGTGAGGTGCGTGGAAGTTGTGTGGGTGATGGTGTTGTGTGCCTGTGGATGCTGTTGTTCTTGCTGGTGGTGTCTCTCTCTGGCCTTCTTTGGGAATTTTTTGTCGTGGGGGTTTGTGGGTGATGTGGGTGTGTGTTTTATATTGTAATGGGTGTGTGGGAGTATCAGGTGTGTGTATTTTGAATTGTCCAATGTGGCTTTGTTTTGTATGTGTGTGTGCATTTTGAGCGCAGCGGTGTGTACCGCCAATAGAATACCGCGGTTGAAAGACCGTCACGTGGATTCATGTCTCGTGATAGTGTGGGCGTATTTCTGTTAGCGTGACTGTGGAGGTTTTGTTCTCGCCAGTTTATCACTGACCTTTGGTGTGGCGGACTTGTGTGGGTGTCTGACTTTTGGCGGATTCCGAGATATGGGTCATAATAGCTGTGGCGGAATTCCGCGGCCACGGCGGTGTGTTGGGGGTCTTCTGCACAGCGCTAAGCGCCTTTTACCGCCAATGTTGTAATGACCGCCTTTATGTCCTGTACCAACTACAACTTACCCGACCCAATTATAGAACAAGTAAACTCTTCTTCCCTCACTTTCATCAAAATAATAAATATTGTTTAGTTTGCTCTTTTGAACCTACCCCGTGTGCTGCTATTGCATGTGCCATTCCTTTCTGTCTACAAGTGTGTGTTTCTGTAGCTTCCACTGCTTCTGATAGCACTGAACCTGCTCTGTTTATCAGAGGAGCGGACACTCCACCTGCTGTATTGTACTTGTTTTATGTTGGTGTGTACTTTCTCATCCTGCTTCTCATCTTGTAACTTGTTGATCCGTGTTATTGCAGATAGGGAAAAACTTTTCACTCCACAAAAGATGAAACGACGGGCTTTGACAATGCTTGCTTTACCTGCTAGGTTAACTTTCATATAGTTTTCTGTCACAGTACACAGCGATCCCAGCACACAGCACAATATCCGATTGCAAGTGAATTCTTATTATAAATGTCATGGCTTAATTATATGTGAAATCCAAGAGCAACAGAAGTATTATAATCTCACTGCTCAAGCAAAAAACAAATAATAGATCTTGCAACTATGAATAGCTAAACTACAAAATCCCGCCAATTTGATGGGTGAATAACTTAGCATGAATGCAACAGTTAGTTATTCTGAAGTGTCAGAATCCAAAGGAGATAATTTACAGAACTCACTGTATATAATTGCTTGTATAATATTTGATTTAATATCTGCAGTGCAGATGTGAATATTTATTTTCTGCCTCTCTGTTTTCCTGTCAGCCATGATACTCCATAACTCTTACGCATGCCACAGTTTAATTGGCTACACTCTTTTCTTTCTGCCTTTTCTTTTCCTCCTTCTTTTTCAATCTCTCTCTCTGGCATTCGCACTTCCATTCAGATGTATTTATTCTTCATAATAAAATGTCACTTACAGAGAATCCTTATAATTAAACATTTTGAATTGCAGCTTACGTTAAAGTGATCACTGCTGTGTGCACGGTAAAGCATTGGGATGCCACTTCTAAAACGTGTGTTCCCAAAGTTATTTGCAACAATGAAAAACCCCAGCAATTGTCTTCTTAAATCGTGGCTTGAATGTGTCGCTCTAAACCTTTTAACTCTTTTATGTTGCATTTTAGTCTGATACAAAGTGTATTTTATTCCACACATATGTTTATCTGTGGCCTAAATTTTTAGTCCAGACTGGTCTACCTGAGCACTCATTGACCCCAATGAAATCTGCCTACACCTGGCTGCCAAAAATAAGAGCAAATGAAACTGATCCTCATAAACCTGCATTGGCTTCCCCTTGAGGCCAGACTAAAATAGTACTGACTTGAGTCACATACAAAACATTACACCTCAGCAAACCAGGTTATCTGACTTCCATTGTCAAAATATCTGGCTGCAAACTCAATTTAAGAAGCCTACATAATCGTATAATCAAAACCAGGAAGTTCATAAATATTCCTTTCCTGGAACTATCACATTGGTGACAGCAGGCTCCCAGTGAAACTGCAGCAGTTTTAATCTGTACTCATATTTTGATTTTTATAAAACTTTCCTCTTTGAAAGCCGCCTAAACCAATGCTCCTCATTCGCTAAAACAAGACAGGACCTCAACTGAACTTCTTCCCTCTAAGGTGCTTTCACTTTCACTTTCCTTCCTATTTTTATTTGTTTATTTACTTCGGAAGACCGACTTTCGTCTACTCCATTACCAATGACAAACGTTTATCCTGAACCCTCGAAGTGCCTTTGCCATTTTTGGTGCTCATTATAACTCTGATTTTTCCTCACTTGTTTTGCTCCACATGTACTTATCTCATCATCCTTCATCATGCTCAACTTTACACCGTTATAGATTTGCACTTGTTGAATTATTATTCTTCTGTTCGGTTCAAGTTAAAGCGTGTGATCACTTGTTCCCTCAGGTTTAAGTGTGGTGTCTTGAAATGTCCAAATAAATATATAAATGAATAGATTAGGAGAAACAATAACAGTAATGAAGATCCAGCAACCTATTATGTTGCTGGGTATTTGAATTACATCTATGCGCAATAAATCAACTTTTACATAGATATCGTCGCGTATTTGTGTAACCTCACCAAGTCTGTTTTATCTTGCATATATTAATTGGCTTCAATTTCGTATCAATTCAACTTAAACAGAACATGTTATGTTTGCCTTTTCTCCCTGTCTTGCTTTCACTGCTGTTTTCTGATATATGTTCAATGATGTGAAAAAGCAAAACATGAAGCAAAGCAGAGTGGATTTTCAAAGCTAAGCTCACTGGGCGTGCTCCACAAAATGGTATGTGGAAATGTAAGGCTTCTCTGGATTTCCACTATATTACAGGTAACAAAACACACACAACTTGTAGGCAGAATGGCTAGCAGCCTTCAAGTTGTCCATAGGTTTTAGAAGCTCCCTTTCTCCACTATTTCTTGTGAAGTTTTATGACGGTGTCATTCAATGAATAAGGCGTGATTCTAAGGCCTTCAATTCATGTGTGCCATCCAAGGCCTGACGTCTCTGCCCTCTGGCACGGTGCTTTAGCTGCGTCCCCTACCCCCTCCATTGCACAAGCTGTTATCCATTATAAAAGTATTTATTCTCTGTTTCGCTGCTGACATACGTGCTGTAGAGAGACTGCAAAGTACCAGGGGAGTTTTTCCTACACCCATCTAGTAATCTGAGTGTGATCGTCACAATTGGTCACTGTAGCACCTTTCAGTTATTCTCCTAACAGCTCTTTTTTAGTTCAATGCCATGGCTTAGCACCATTGTTTAAGAAAATGTGTTCTTGTACCCAGGCCATCAGCCTATTTTGCCAGAAGCCATGTTAACTATCTCTGGTGTGAGATCCGGAAAAGTCCGATAGATATCCAACACCAGAGACATCGGCCAGCTGAGCATGAGCCCTCACGCTTAGCTGTTGTCAGTATTAATGGTGATCATCTTTTTATAAGCCAGGCTGTTGCACAAAGGTAGTCAACGTCCTTAGTACTGGAAGCTATTGTTAGAACAACTCCTTTAGTCCTTTTTCAAAATTGATTTGATTGTCAACGCTACTGCAGAATATACAATCCACAATTTTCCTCCAGACACTAAGGGGCATATTTATACTCTGGTTGCGCCGGAATTGCGTCGTTTTTTTTACGCAAATCTGACGCAAAACTAACTCCATATTTATACTTTGGCGTTAGACCCGTCTAGCGCCAAAGATCTTGGAGTTTGCGTCATTTTTTAGCGTGGACACCTTCCTTGCGTTAATGATATGCAAGGTAGGCGTTCCCGTCTAAAAAATGACTCTGAGACATGTGCGCCGTATTTATACTCCCGGGCAAAAATGACACCCGGGAGTGGGCGGGTCAAAAAAAATGACGTCCAGCCGCTTTAGCGTAATTTTTTAGCGCCTGGTCAGGGCAGGCGTTAAGGGACCTGTGGGCTCGGAAGGAGCCCAGAGGTGCCCTCCCATGCCCCCAGGGACACCCCCTGCCACCCTTGCCCACCCCAGGAGGACGCCCAAGGATGGAGGGACCCATCCCAGGGAACTTAAGGTAAGTTCAGGTAAGTTTTTTTTTTTTTTTTTTTGTGGCATAGGGGGGCCTGATTTGTACCCCCCTACATGCCACTATGCCCAATGACCATGCCCAGGGGACAGAAGTCCCCTGGGCATGGCCATTGGGCAAGGGGGCATGACTCCTGTCTTTGCTAAGACAGGAGTCATGTCAATGGAGGGTGGGAGTAAAAAGAAAATGGCGCAAATCGGGTTGAGGCAGATTTTTTGCCTCAGACCGACTTGCCCCATTCTTTGACACCCAAGCTCCATTTTCCCTTACGCCGGCGCTGCCTGGTGTGGGTCATTTTTTTTGACACACACCAGTCAGCTCCGCCGGCTAACGTCATTCCATAAATAAGGCGCCCGCATGGCGCTTTGGAATGGCGTTAGCCGGCGTTAAATTTTTTGACGCACAACTGCGTTGGCGCAGTTGTGTGCCAAAAAGTATAAATACGGCCCTAAGGGGCAAATTTATACTCTGGTTGCGCCGGAATTGCGTCTTTTTTTTTTACGCAAATCCGACGCAAAACTAACTCCATATTTATACTTTGGCGTTAGACCCATCTAGCGTCAAAGATCTTGGAGTTTGCGTCATTTTTTAGCGTGGACACCTTCCTTGCGTTAATGATATGCAAGGTAGGCGTTCCCGTCTAAAAAATGACTCTGAGGCATGTGCGCCGTATTTATACTCCCGGGCAAAAATGACACCCGGGAGTGGGCGGGTCAAAATAAATGACGTCCAGCCGCTTTAGCGTCATTTTTTAGCGCCTGGTCAGGGCAGGCGTTAAGGGACCTGTGGGCTCGGAAGGAGCCCAGAGGTGCCCTCCCATGCCCCCAGGGACACCCCCTGCCACCCTTGCCTACCCCAGGAGGACGCCCAAGGATGGAGGGACCCATCCCAGGGAACTTAAGGTAAGTTCAGGTAAGTTTTTTTTTTTTTTTTTTTTGTGGCATAGGGGGGCCTGATTTGTGCCCCCCTACATGACACTATGCCCAATGACCATGCCCAGGGGACAGAAGTCCCCTGGGCATGGCCATTGGGCAAGGGGGCATGACTCCTGTCTTTGCTAAGACAGGAGTCATGTCAATGGAGGGTGGGAGTAAAAAAAAAATGGCTCATATCGGGTTGAGGCAGATTTTTTGCCTCAGACCGACTTGCCCCATACTTTGACGCCCAAGCTCCATTTTCCCCTACGCCGGCGCTGCCTGGTGTGGGTCATTTTTTTTGACGCACACCAGTCAGCTCCGCCGGCTAACGTCATTCCATAAATAAGGCACCCGCATGGCGCTTTGGAATGGCGTTAGCCGGCGTAAAAAGTTTTGACGCACAACTGCGTTGGCGCAGTTGTGCGCCAAAAAGTATAAATACGGCCCTAAGTGCCTTCATTTTATGCCAATCAGAGGGCAGCCAACCAGCCATTGACTTCAGCTAAATTTACACAGCATTAGACTTTCCAGACACTGGGGACTATAACTACTACTCTATTGTTTCATACTGTCCTCCTCATAAGAAATTGTCTCCTGTTGTCAAGCAGCTCTGTAAATTAATATACTTGCATACCCAGCATGTAATTTATATATCACAGCCTAGATTGCATTCACCCTAAATTGCTGCCTTCTTTGATAATCATTAAATTATATTTGGGTGTCTAAAGCTAAAGTTATTGTTTCTAAATTACTACTGTGCTGATCAGAACCATGGTCCTGTTAAGAAAGTGGTGATAGCCATGGCTCCAGAAAAAAACAACAACTATCTACTGCTGCTGCACCTCGTGTTCCAGAGACGTGAACAAACCCTGTTTGATTGTCTTGATACCTGCGGGCCTGATAGCTTTAAAGAACTGCTACTCTCTATGAAATTCTATCATTTAATGCATCCATCCAGAAACCTCACATTACTTTGAGGACCTTAAAGCACTAAAGAGCAGAATCTTAGGTGCTAAGGAGAAAATGTATTACAAAATAGAGTATTACAATTAGTTTTGTAACTTTCAATGGGAAAAATGTTGGACTTGATCCTTTCTGCAGGGCCATCCCCAAACGTTTTGCTTTCACTCCTCCATTTTTGCTGAATTTGTTTGTGTTAGCTATAGGGCTCTGTGCACTTTACCACTGCTAACTAGTGCTAAACTGCTTGTGATCTCCCCTTAAAACATGTAACATTGGATTACACCCGGGAGGGCGGAGTCAAGATGGCAGCCGGTGCGGATGCTTGACTCGGAGCTCCGCAGAGGACCCGGGGATTGTATCCTGCTGTAGCACCGGACGCGGACTAAAACGCGCTGTGCTTCGAGCACAGCCCCAGGGAAGAGGACTGGAAGGCTGGGCCTGCCTTGAGGTGCTCCAGGCCGACGAGTGGAACGGCCGTGTGCGGGTAGCCACATCGGGCAGCGATTGCCGGACTGCTGCCGGACTTGCAGGGGAGAGTTGGGCACTCTCCTCAGGGGCTTGGTGACGCCAGTGGTGCTGGCGGGGCCAGTGCAGAGCAAGGCGGCAAGGCTGCAGCTCTCTCCCTGAGTTGCGGGCCCGCGAACAGAGAGGTGCCGCCTGCCACCTTGCGTGTGTGACTGCTGGGGAGAGAGGAAGTAGAGAACTTTGAAGACCTTGTGGTGGCAGTCTGGGGGCATCGCAATAACACCAGGTGAGCTGAATTGGAGGATCTCCCCGTGGCACCTAAAATAAGAGGGCACTTTACCAAACACCAACGGTGACCCTCCGGCCAGTAACGAGGCAGAGGGATCCTCTGGCTGGACTCCTGCCTGCCTAGAAACTCAAGTTGCGCCTTCATATGCATGGCCTCTAACACAAGGAGGACTCTGCACAGTAGGCCTCAACCTACAGAGGGGACAACGAATTGAGGCCTAGGCAAGTGGTGATATACCCTATTCATGGCCTTCTACAGCTTTGCCGGTGCTCTTGACCATCCCCTGGAGCAACTACTTGTGACTATCGTGGTGGTGTATTGATCTCCGGTGCACTGAAATGATGGGTAAGGTTAAAGGCTCCAAAAACGCTGGGCACGATCCAGCTCAACCCCTGAGAGATGGAGGTGCACTGGAGATCCTTTCTCAATTAGATGCAACGCTTAAATCACTCTCAGCTCAGTTTGATAGAGTACTCCAAACCATTCTAGACACGAAAACGTCGCTGGAAGCTAGGATCGATGCAATAGCCATAGAGGTTAATTTACTCAGGGTGGATCATTGTAACTTGGCAGAACGAGTGGAAGGAGTGGAATACTCGCTTGCTACCCTTCGCCCTACGGTACAGGAACTACAGGCCCAGATGAAGCAGGTGAGGCTGGAGATGACTGCTCTGCACAAGCGAGCGGAAGATGCAGAGGTGAGATCTCGCCGCAACAACATTAGTCTGGTAGGATTTCCTAACATGGAACTCTTTGGGGAACAATGGCTAATCGATACTGTTTTGCGTGGCAACCCCTCAAAGTTCTTTTCAGTTGAAAGGGCCCACAGAGTGCCTGGCAGGCCCCCATGCCCAGGTGCACCGCCGCGACCTATAGTATCCCGTCTCCTTAATTTTAGAGACCGAGATTTAATTCTGAAACTCTCCCGCTCTAATGGTCCGTGGCATCACGACAATGCAGAGATTTCAGCTTACCCGGACTTCACCTCTGAGGTGCACAAACTGCATAATTCCTTTGTTAAAGTGAAACAACGCTTAAGAGAACTGAAATATAAATATGCATTTTTAGTTCCTGCAAAACTTCAGTGATCGATGGTGAGGCGACACGAGTGTTCAACTCTTCAGAAGACGTGTGGACCTGGTTACACACCAAAGGGCTAATGCACCCCTCTCGGGAGTCCAAAGAAGAGGCCACCTGACTTACTCTGTGAGATAAAGGGCACAAACGAAAATCCAGCAGAACGAGGCTGTCTCAGGCCCAGGCGGCCAGGGAGTGAGACGGGGCAATAAAAGAAGCATCGCAGCTGTCTAGTAACCCCTTTTTTTGCTCTGGCAGACAATCCTCCAGTTCCTTCTGATACGTACACAGGAACCCCATCGCCCTCCCAGAATTTGCTTGAAGAAGAAGGCCCGACATTAACTCCACGCCTGGCAGATGACCTCTGATAAAACTGACATCCTGTTATCATCCTAGTTAACCAATGAAACTGATGCAGGTTGGAGGTTCCCGCGGAACTAGGCCTTGCATCACTTAGGTTTACTGCTTCACCGGGTCCTGGGCTTGGCCATGCTCTATCCCCCCCGGGGCCTACAACGCAGACATGTGCTTCAATCACAACTTCAGTCCCCCCCCTGAAGAACGGGAGCGGAAAGCCCAGTGCCTTGACTGAAGGGTGTATTCCTACCTTAGGCGGCGACAGACACATTTTGCCTGTCTACAAGAGACACACTTGATGCAAGGGGAATTACTTAAGCTTAGCTGTCGCTGGAGGGGCCAAACTTATGGTACAGGATATTCTGCATATGCCAGAGGTACGTTAATTTGGATTGCACCGGAAGTACCCTTTGTTGAAGTCAGGGCGCAGAGGGAGGTGCATTCTGTTGGAGGGTCAATTAAATGGTCGTCCCATTATGCTGGCCTCAATATATGGTCCCAACACCGCACAAGGGACTTTTCTAAATGAGTTGACCCCGACTTTATTAGATGATCCAGGAGCTTGTAGTCTTTGGGGAGGAGACTTTAATTGTATTCAAAACACCACAGTAGATCATTCGACCCCCTCCTCTACCGAACACTCCTGGCCTGCAAGCTACTAAACATTTCCAGCAATGGTCCCATTCTTTGCATTTACATGATATCTGCCAATTACACCATCCCGAGGACAGGGAATACTCTTATTTGCACCAGGGTATAAAATACATACTAGGCTGGACTACATCTTCTGTGACTCACTCCTAAGGCCTTCTATCCGTGGTTCTGAATACTTGGGCAGAACTTTATCCAACTAAAACCCCCATAGGGTTACTTTTGAATGGAGTAAACCCAAACTGACAGTTCCACTTTGGAGGTTGCGGGCAAAGGCCCTGCAGGATGCAGCATATAGAACTACAATAGGTACCACTATCACAGAGTACTTTCAACAAAACTCGGGATTTGTAGGTGACCTCAGAGTGGAGTGGGATGCGATGAAGGTGGTTTTGCGATGCCACTGTATGGCCACCTCATGGGGAGTGAAGTATACCCCCACTCGTAGTATACTGAATCTTGAGCAAGATATACGTAGGCTGGAAAAGGAGGCTATATCTGACCCATTAGCACGCCCGCTGTTATTATCTGAACGCTGTCAATACCGAGAAGAGTTGCGTAGACTTGGAAGAGTAGACTATAATGCGTATTTGACTCAACAGCATAGAGACGGGGACAAGCCGGGTCGCACATTGTCCTGGTTGCTGCACTCAGAGGTGCCCCAAACGGATGTGGGAGTGATTCAGGATGATAGTGGGGAGGTGGTCAATACCCAAGAGGCAATTAATGAAACATTTACACAGTATTATAAAACACTATATGCAGCACCACTGGCCCCTGACACTTTTCACAATCACTCAATACTGCAAGATCTTCCCTTACCCACCCTGACACAGCAACAAAGGCGGGATTTAGAACAACCGAAACAACTGGACGAAGTACGACTGGCGATTCAACAAATGGCCATAGAGAAGATCCCGGTTTGGATGGGTTCTCAGTTGAATTCAATGCTACCTATGGGTCCACTCTCACGCCTCGGTTGCTAGAAATGAACAGGGCGTCATATCAATGGAGGGAACTCCCACCTTCACTATGTGAGGCACTTATTGTGGTTCTTCCTAAGCCTGGTAATGACCCACTGGACGTGAGCTCCTATTGACCCCTGTCCATGCTTAACATTGACTATAAGATCCTAAGTAAAACTCTGGCAAACAGATTGCTCCCGCTGATTTCCATCTTGATACACCCTGACCAGAATGGATTTGTACCACGCAGGGCCACTTATTACAATACCAGACGGCTATGCCATATCATTGATGTAGCTTCCAGGGGTGCAGGCCACTCAGTGGCTGTGCCCCTGGATTTTGAAAAAGCATTTGACACAATAGGGTGGGTCTACTTACTGTGGACGCTGGAACGATTTGGGCTGGCTCCCCGATTTATACAGTGGCTACTTTATACTGCCGCCCGGGCGAGGGTCCACACTGGCAACCAGGTGTCTTGCTCCTTTCCAATCCAAAGGTGGACACATCAGGGCTGTTCACTTTCCCCTGTGCTTTTTGCTCTGGCCATAGAGCCATTAGCGGCGTGCTTGCAGATGAAAGAACTAGATGGGTGCCTCTGGGTGGATCGACGGTGGCATATTGCGTCGCTAACTGCAGATGACGTCTTAATTTATTTGCGGGAGACCGATGGTGCCCTCTCTGAGTTATTTGCCCTTTTGGACCAATTCAGTGAGGTGACAGGCCTTAAGGTAAACTGGGGCAAATCTGTGTTCCCTCTGCGTGGGGCTGGCGATATACCGGACCAGCCGGCAAGTAATGGGCGACTTATGTGGCCACTGGACCTTTTGTTATTTAGGGATTAATGTATACCACACAGAGACAGACCTAGTGGAAGGTAATTACGGCAGGGGCTTAGCCTCCACCCGACAATCTTTATCCTTCTCGATGCACCTACCCCTCTCCCCTATGGGTAGAGCAGCCATTGCCAAAATGTTGATTCTCCCTAGATTGCTTTACTTGTTCATGGCATTGCCGATCCCGCCTGGAATGGCGTTCTATAAGGCTGCGCACAGTCTACTTATAGCACTTACATGGGGTTCTGGACGCAAGAGGGTGTCTCTAGATACACTCCAGTGCCCTTTGCTTGAAGGTGGCATGGTAGTCCCAAACATAGAACGGTACTATGCAGCAGCACAACTGCAATGGATGATGTTCTGGTTGACTGGAGACCAGACAATAGAGGTAGATATGGTACGGTAAGCTGTAGGGGAAGGAGGGTCGCTCCGATGGCTTCTTGCGACGGATAGGTGCAGTGCTGACTTAGGGCTACTGCTGCATGCAGCAAAGACAGCATGGACTCGCTATATCCATCCCAGATGACAGCCGCTCCCCTACTCACCTAGACTCCCAATATGGGACATACCTCGAATACGAGACCTCACTCATATGTATGACTTTCACACATGGAAAGAGGGTGGACTACTGTAGATAGGTGAACTCTATGAGGAGGGGCGACTGTGTTCTTTACGGACTTATGCAAAACACTTGGGGGGTCATTCTGACCCTGGCGGTAAATACCGCCAGGGCGGAGGTTGGCGGTAGCACCGCCAACAGGCTGGCGGTGCACTGCCGGGCATTCTGACCGCGGCGGTACAGCCGCGGCCAGAAGCGGAAAGCCGGTGGTGTACCGCCGACTTTCCGCTGCCCATGGGAATCCGCCATGGCGGCGCAGCTTGCTGCGCCGCCATGGGGATTCTGACACCCCATACCGCCATCCTGTTCCTAGCGGTTTGCCCGCCAGGAACAGGATGGCGGTATGGGGTGCCGTGGGGCCCCTGGGGGCCCCTGCAGTGCCCATGCCAATGGCATGGGCACTGCTGGGGCCCCCGTAAGAGGGCCCCACAAAGAATTTCAGTGTCTGCTCTGCAGACACTGAAATTCGCGACGGGTGCAACTGCACCCGTCGCACCTTCCCACTCCGCCGGCTCCATTCTGAGCCGGCGTCCTTGTGGGAAGGCTGTTTCCCGCTGGGCTGGCGGGCGGACTTTCGGCGGTCGCCCGCCAGCCCAGTGGGAAACCCAGAATGACCGCTGCGGTCTTTTGACCGCGGTACGGTCTTCTGGCGGTTCCCGCTTGGCGGCCGGCTTCCGCCGCCCGCCAAGCTTAGAATCACCCCCTTGATCTGGATGCAGGGCAGTTTCTCACCCACGCGGCACTGCAAGCAGTTATAGGGAAAGTCTGCCAGATGGGCTCTCTGGAACCCGTAACACACCATGGACTATATTATATATTAACACGAGGACTGGAGTGAAAGGCAGTCTCTAATTTATACATACTATTGAGGGGGACACAGGGCATGCCACATCCCCATAGCAAGGCTCGGTGGGATGATTGTTTGGGAGTTGACTTAACCAAACAGCAATGGAAAATTACGCTAGAGCGTGTGAGGTATGTTTCACGTAATGCTAGACTGAAATAAACGCACTTCAATTATGTTCATCAAACTTACCTGACACTACATAGCCTCCATGGTATATTTCCGGGAACCTCTCCATTATGTCTGAGGTGTAGCCATGAAGATGCCACTTTCTTATATATGACACAGGAATGCCCGGAGATACGCAGCATATGCACTTACACCATACAACACGTATAACACATAATAGATGTGCGCCTCCCACTGGACCCAGTCCTTTGTCTACTGGGGATAACTAAGAGGAACAAACAGACTAAACATTATCTAAAATTTGTAGATCTTGCTTTCGTACTGTTCAGACGGCTTATCGCTATGTCGTGGAAGGCACCCCGACCCCCTGATGTAAAAGACTGGCTACGGGTGGTATACCGCTGGTCCACAGCGGAAGCTAGCACATTGAAACAGGACAGACGTGCCCGAGGTGGGGGTGGGGATGCAACACTACGGGACACCTATCTGATGAAACTGGAGGACAAACTGACCCCACAGGGGAATGAGAACACCAGCCCATCCGGAACACCCTAACCAGCAACGAGCACTCCCAATACACAAACCACCATTACACAATAGACTCACATGACTAATGAAAATTCTGATGTTCTCTTTATTTCTGCCCTCCCGGCCTGGGTATCATACACTCCCCTGGTTGTCTCTTATCTGCCCTTTGTGGTCATTGAGGGACTGGATTAGCCAGTCACCCTGTAGACACACTGTAGACACACTCTGAGCATTGTATAAAGGATGCTAACCTAGAACTGCCCACTCCTTCCCCACGACTCTGCTGACTACCCTTGAGGATCAGAGTCCCGTATGAGGGACTTGCCGGGGAAGCTCTCTACCCTGCACCGTACACACCTGACACGTATTATAGTTTTACCTTTTTTTTTCACCCAGTTGGGTTTCCTTTACCCCACACTCCATTCAAGGGCCTTATAGTAAGAGACGCTGTCTGATTACATTGTGAATTGTGGTTGATGACTTGGGGTAATGACATAAAGCAGAGCCGACTTAGCAAAAGGGTCATTATACTTGTTATAGCACTGAATGCCACCCTTACAAGTATACATGAGACAGCGATATTTGATTAAGATGCCAATAACAAGTAGATATATGATATTACTTCTCCTACTACAGCTAAGAAACTGTATTTTTTATTCTATGTGACTGGCATAATTGTTACCTGCTTACAACCTTGTGCTGTTGGAAAATAATAAAAAAATATTTAAAAAAAACATTGGATTACACCCAATTGATATTTTTTTTTACTTGTAAGTCCCTAGTAAAGTGGCACTACATGTGCCAGGGCCTTTCAATTAAATGCTACTAGTGGGCCTGCAACAATGATTGTGCCACCCACTTAAGTCTCCTCTTAAACATGACTCAGGCCTGCCATTGCAGAGTCTGTGTGTGCAGTTTAAACTGCCACATTGACCTGGGAAAGTTACATTTTTCCTGCTCAAACCATCCTTTTCACTACATATAAGTCAACTCTAGGGTAGGCTCTGGACAGCCCAGAGGACAGGATGCAATGTTATTAAAACGTAGTACATGCAACTCTTAAATTCACAAGACCTATCTATCCTATAGGATGACATTGGAGTTGCCTTATTACATTTTATTAATGTAATTTCCACAAGGGAAGAGATGACAAGTTCAGGTTTGGTGTCTCTGGAATCACATTTTAATATCCAAACATATGGTGAAGTCAGATTTCAAATTGTAATTTTGAAAATGACACTTTCAAAAAGTTGCCATTTTCGTGCCATTTGATGTCTGCAGCCTGTTTCTGGGTCACATGACAGTATAAGTGACAGTTGGCATTTTTGTAGTCCTCCTAGATAGTTACACACAATAGGGAGCTTAGGTGGTAGGTGTGACTGGATGGGCAGCCACTGGCAGGATGAGAGTGAGGAGCTGAAACCAGTCCCAGTTACACTTGAATAGGCTTTGTCTTGTCTCCATTCAAAGGGTTTCATACCTCCTGGTGTTAGTCTGGAGCCAGGCCCAAGAAGGCAGGGCGTCTGTGCACTTCAAAGGCATGTCTCTAGAAGCTTTTCCCCACTTCAAATGCAATTTGTGTATAAAAGAAGGACCTCAGACACCTACTCTTCAGTACCCTTCTGGACCTGTGGATACTCTGCAAAGAAGAAGGACTGCTGTGCTGCTACAAGAACTGCCACTCGGTTGGACTGCTGCTCTAAAGGAACTACTGCCCTTCTGTACTGACTTACTGCCCTCTTGGCTGGGAAGAAGAACTGGACTTACAACTTCATCGTGAACCCATGACCCTAGAGTTACTCAAGGGGTAGTCTCAGGCAAACAAAAGGCTCCCCAACCAACTCCTGGACTCAGCTGCAATGGGGTCCTGATCTTCAAGGGGTGCCTTACTGGTGAGCTTACCCAACTGTGATGCCCGGTCTGCTCTTCATGCCACGCCGACTATCTGCCATAACATTCTCCTTGCTCTCCGCAATCCTTTCCAACGCAAGGGGAATCTTGGCACAAAGTTGGAGAAGGTAAAACTTCAAAGGGACGAATTTGGAGCTATTTCCAACCAATGCTACATTGCAGTCTCCCTGATCATTTGACTTTGACCCAGTCCAGTGCGACCAGATAGCTGTGGTTGGTACTTTATGCTGTTTAGACTCCATTTCACACATTATTCATTGAACAATTATAACTCTGGTTCTACTGATGGGATTTTTGTCATTTTGATTTTGTTTTATTTATTAAATTCAGCTATATTTTCCTAACTTGGTGTGGGATCTTTTTGTGTGGTGTTTTCACTGTTTTACTGTTTGAAGTGTTGTACACATACTTTACACAGTGCCTGATTGTTCTATGTCAAGCTACCAGAGGGTTGAGTACATGTTACTTTGGGATTTGCTTGTGGCTCAATAAGCTCCCACTAGACCACCTAAGCAATGAAAGCCATCTGATTAACGCAGACTATAAACCTTGGCATTTTGCGCCTCTCCTGTGTCTATATGGTCATGCATGCTTTCAAGTTTCTCCAGCCTTTCACTTTACATGACATGCTACCACTAGTGTGAAAGTGTTGCCCACATGAGTGTCAGAACAAGAGGAGAAAATTGTCAAGGCTTTATTCTAAGATGGGGAAAATGAGTTTGCACTATGTACTAATGCGTCGGTCCTTGAACAGATTCACACACCGCACAAAACACTGACTGGCATTTAGGAATATGCATAGAAATACTAGGGCCCATATTTCTACTTTTTGACGCAAACTTGCTTTAGCGCAGGTTTGCATAAAAAAGTATAGCGCCGGCTAGCACCATTCCAGGACGCCAGCTGGGCACCATACTTAAGGAATGGCGCAAGCCGGTGCTAAGGCCCGGTTAGCGTCAAAATACATGATGCTAACAGGGTAGGGGAGGCTTAGGGAAAACTGGAGGTTGTGAGTGAAAGAATGCCTCTAGTCAGGTTAGAGTCAAAATAATGACTCTAACCTGACTAGCGCCATTGTTAGAAGCACATCCCCAATGGACATGACTCCTGTCTAAGTAAAGACAGAAGTCATGCCCCCAGCCCAATGATGTATATCCAGCACAATCATGGTATAAATGTGCCCGAGGGTTGTAATGATTACTCTGCCATGTGGAGTGGTAATTCTACTTTTTTGCTGTTTTATTCACAAAGATGACCAACCTGGAATATTTTTTAAAGGCAGTCTTATTTTAAAAATAGTATAGTATTGTAATTATGGAGAAATGCAGGCAATTTGTGTGGTGGTATTGATGGGTGTGTGTTCTTGTCAGAAATCAGAAAGAGAGGGTGGCTATGTTGATTTGCACTTTTTTATGACTTTATGAGCAAAACATACTTCCTGTGGTCTGACTGCTTAGGCCCTATGACATCTGCTGAAGACCTGGCTATATGCATAGACAAGATTAATGGAGTCAGGTTACTTTCACTAAATACAGTATCAGCAAGAAAAAGAATCTGGTTTGGAGGATAATACTTTCCGAATATTATGCTAATTTAAAATTTGCAAAGCTATTATGCAGGAATTTCAGCCATTACTGCAGTATGTTCTCAGGATACAATATAAACAGTAATCAGAAATCTTTAGCTTAGTCCCAGGAGATAGAAAAGGGGAATCTTGGTATTGAACACATGTGGCAACAAATTGCTCTGTGCTGAACCGCATAGTCTCTCAGAGACTTTTTTTATATACTGCATCCTGGCGCAGCCAAGGCAAATAAAAATTCATTCTGAGTTGGTCTTAAGAAATATCTTTTTATACACTGCAAGATTCTTGGCTAATAGTCACAAGAGATTATAATTCCAGAGCTGCAACTGCGATAATCACACAACCCTAAGGCTGGAAAAGTGGTAAACTGTGTTTTCCCCTATTTATTGTTCAATTGTGTTATATCATACTGTTGTAGCTTTCTAGAGTGCCCAATTATCATGACAAAGCCCAAATGGGTATGATGTCACTCCATTAACTATGGTTGGTGGAGAATGTGTTTGTGATGCCATAAATTAAAGATGGGTTTTGGTGTTGTGCCTGGGGGTGAGAAGGGTGTTTCAATTGTGTTTTTGTGTTCAGGCCATCTCTAGGAGGCTCAATCTGGAGCAAAGTTGAAGTATCTGTGGAGCATTGTAGGGCTGTGTCTCTGGCTCTTTATAGAACAAAAACTGTAAATCACATCTCATTCAAGACTTTAAAAAGTGGGATCATTTGTAACTAAACATAGGCAATTATATTGTATTGTAATAACATTTATACAGCACCTCATCCTACAGACAAAACTCCAAAATACCTCTAATGGACGAGTAAGAAATCTATTAAATTTGTTACGTTTGGTTAGTAGTATGTGGATTTAAAATATTATCTATATGTGAAGTGCATGATGTTCAGAGAGTTGGTTCATTTGTGTTATGGTGAACTTGTAGCAATGCTTATGCATGATGTCAAGAGGGTTAAGAAGCACAGTTAAATATTTTGCATACAAATGCCATCCCTCTGTTTGTAACTAATAACTCCAATGTAGGGCAGTGGGCTAGAACTGGCTCCACAATGCTTTGAGCGAAGTACCAATCAGTTTGTAAAGAGTCAGATCAGGCCTTTGTGAATGGTAGGTGATCTCAGATATCTCTTTTCTTAGCTGTCAAGTCAATTGAGAGCTTGATGGGTTAAAAAGAAAAGTAAGTAAAATCAATGCTTATTTTTTAATGGTAACAATACATGAAGGATGTCAATCTTGAGTAGAGGGTTCTATTTTTAGCCTATTACTTGGATAAAGGTTGATCAGATTATATTAATAGTTCTGTGGGTAAAGTAGAAAGCCCTCACAGATGGGTGTCGGGCCACAGGTAACCAGTAGAGAATTTGCAGGGCAAGAGCGATGTGGTCATAAAGCTATGGTTGTAGCAGCTGCCTCGATGCCACAGTTTAGATTCTCTGCTATTCTTTGTGCCAGGTAGAGTTAGCGTACAAGGGATTGGCATTTGGTGTAGAGAAGGAATCTCAGTGATACAGAGATGCTGCCATTGACCCTTTGATGGAATCCTAGGAAATAGAAAATATGGCAGAGGGTGAGGGAGTCACTTCAGGTAGCTTAGGTTACTTAAGGTGTTAAAGGTTGGTTGTAGTGCATGATAATCCCAGATTTTGTACTTTAATAAAAATTGTTAGTACCTTTGCCAAAGTAGTTGATTAGAGTCTATTTGTCCCCTGTTTGGAGGCAATGGTGTCATACTTATGGCTTCTCTTGTTGTGGGTACACTAACACATTCAAGAGCTGGTTTACAGTAAAATGCTGTTGCTTGCAACATTGAGACTTATTTGGGTATATTAATTACATCCTTGAATATTAAGTGTGCAACTCCAACTGTAACTGCCAAATATGTGCTCTTCACAATCAGGATGATAATTGCTCATGTCCGTAACAAACAATCAACTGCCAAAAGGCACAAGTGCACATTTTAATATTTAAGGATGTTTGTGAGTCTGAGGTCTTGCTTGGCTTTGTACCTATTGCTCTGCTCACCTGTTTCCAGTCAAGTCGAGCTCCTTGTCCTCCTGACTACCTCCAGTTGAGTTCCAGTGCAATTCAAGTTCGTTGTTCTCCAGCCTGCCTTCAGTCAAGTTCTAGTGTTCCCTATTCTCCGACCACCTTCCAGTCGAGTTCCAGCATTTCTCAACCTCTGGTTAGCCTTCAATTGAGTTTCGGGGATCCTCGCTCTCCGGTCAGCTTCCTGTGAAGTCCTGGTCCTCCTATTCCTTCTTTTGCTGACGATCAGGTATTTCCTGTAAAAGAGAGAAAATAAGAAAGGTGAAAAAACCCAGTTTGGGTTCTTCTGAAATTTTCAAGCAAGTCAATCAATCAATCAATCAATATTTGTAAAGTGTGGCTACTCACCCGTGAGTGTCTCATGGTGCTGGGGGGGATGGGAGGGGCCTCATCAGAAGAACCACATCTTGAGGTTCTTCCTGAAGATGGTGAACGACAGGCTGTGTTTGAGGTGCAGGGGGAGGTTGTTCCAACTCTTTGCTGCAGTGTTGGTGAAAGATCGTCCCCCGGCGGTGGTTTTCAGGATACAAGGGACGGTAGCCAGGGCCATCTGGGTGTGGAAGGAGATGCGATGGTTCAGGTAGGCTGGTCCTGCATTGTGTATGGTCTTGTACGTGTGGGTGAGAAGCTTAAAGGTGATTCACTTCTCGACCGGTAGCCAGTGGAGGGTCCTCAGGTGTTGGGAGATGTGTTATCAGTGAGGGAGGTCCAGAATGAGTCTGACGGCGACGTTCTGGATGAGTTGAAGTTTTTTGATGTTCCTAGTTGAGGTGCCGGTGTAGAGGGCGTTGCTGTAGTTGAGCTTGCTAGTGACTAAGGCGTGGGTGACTGTCCTGCGACAGTCTGCTGGGATCAATCTGAAGATCTTCCAAAGTTTGCGGAGTGTCTGCCAGCAGAAGGAGGCAACAGAATTTACCTGGCAGGTCATGGATAGGGAGGAGTCGAGGATGATTCCTAAGTTGCGGGCATGCTCGGTTAGCGCAGGGGGGGCGCTGAGGGATGCGGGCCACCAGGAGTCGTCCCAAGCTGAGGTGGCATTTCCGAAGATGATGAGCACAGTCTTGTCAGAGTTGAGTTTCAGGCAGCTTTCTCTCATCCAGGTGGCGATGGCTTCCATTCCTGTATGGAAGTTCTTTTTGGCTGTGTTCTGGTCTTCGGTGAGGGAAATTATGAGTTGTGTGTCATCGGCATGTGACACAATGTTCATACCGTGGCTTCTGACGATGGCAGCATGAGGGGCCATGTATACAATGAACTCTGTGGGACTCATTGAGGATCCTTGGGGACTCTGCAGTTGACTCCTGTGAGTCTGGAAGTGTAGGGCTGGAGCATGACCCTTTACGTCCTCCCAGAGAGGAAGGAGTGGATCCATTCCAGGGCTCTTCCGTGCATTCCTATGTCGTGGAGTCTGGTGCGCAGAGTGCTGTGGGAGACCGTGTCGAAAGCTGCTGAGAGGTCAAGGAGTATGAGTGCTGCTGTGTGGCCATGGTCTAGGAGTAATCGGATGTCATTGGTGGCTGCCAGGAGGGCTTCCCTGTACAGTGGTTGCTGTGGAAGCCGGACTCGGAGCTGTCCAGGGAGTTGTTGGGCTCAATGAAATTCCGTAGTTATGCATTGATTGCTTTCTCCAGTACCTTGGCGGGGTGGGGTAGCAGCAAGATGGGCCAGAAATTCTTTAGCTCTGATGAGTCGGTCAAAGGTTTTGTTCAGGAGGGGCGTATTTCGGCGTGTTTCCAGAAGGTGCCTGTGTTGATGAAGCAGTTGATTGTGTTACGGAGCTCGGAGCGATGAATGCGCTGGCTCTGATATATATGTGGTGCGGGCAGTGGTCCGAGGGGGCTACGGAGTGGGTGCTGTTCATGATGTTGGCTGTTTCCTCTGTGGTGAGCTTGGATCAGCTATGGATGGTCTGTGTGGGTTCTGGGGGGCGGTCGGTCACAGATTCCATCGCCAGGATTTTCCAGGAGGAAGCTGTCATAGATGTCCTGGATCTTGTGGTGAAAAGGAGGTAAGTTTGTAGAAGAGGTCCTGTGATGGGGGGATGCTGGTGGCTTTGTAGGGGGATCTGTGAACTCGCTGATGACTGAGAAGACTGAGAAGACTGAGAAGATTTCCTTAGAGTTGTGTGCAGAGGAGTTGGTGCGCTCCCGGAGTGCGTCCTTCCTTGCATTGTTTTTGTAACTTACTTTCAAGGTAAAGAAAGATTATTCGCTTAAGTGCAACAAAACAGAGCTCTGGGGGTGATTCTAACCCTGGCGGTCGGTGTTAAAGCGGCAGCCAACCCGCCAACAGGCTGGCGGTAAAAAATATGGAATTCTGACCCTGGCGGGAACCGCCAACACAGACAGCCACTTTAACACTCCGCCCGCCACGGCGGTACAAACAAACAGCGCAGCGGTCACCGCCAACAGCCAGGCGGCAGACAATGTACCGCCCACACTATCACAACTCACCAATCCGCCACCTTTTCCGGGGCGGGAGCACCGCCGATAAAAACACGGCGGAAACAGACTACGAACGGGAAAACGCTCACCACTACGCACTCCAGGAGGAAGGAGGACAGCATGGAACCCGAATTAAACATCCTACCTGCTCTCGTCTACCTTCTCATCTACCACGAGTACGAAGTCCGGCGCAGAGGACAACAGTGAGTACTGCACCTACGACACACGGGAGGGGGGAGGACGAAAGGTTACGGGCACACACATATGCGACCCCCCCCCCCAACTATGTACACACCAACGCAGAGCAACAAGTCACAGTGACACCACCCAAACACCCCTGAAAAATGCTAGGACATAATCAAATTTGGAATAAATATTTATGTACCAAAAAGCTCCTGAAAATGACCGTACAACCATGAAAGATATTCACAAGAAAACAAATGACATACACATCAGTGTATAACTGAAGTAACAAGTCCTGCACATCCTACGAATTCATCATGTCCGTGGGCCAAAGTATTGAGAAACAAGGGCAAAGCCCACACAGGAGACCTGAGTCCTTTGGAGAGAACACTGCAGGGGCATCAGATGTAAAAACTACAGGCACCTCAGGGGGAAGGGAAGGGGGGGGCACCACAGCCACATGAGTCCACGACGCCAGATCCACGAGGAGCCACCATGCCCACTGTACCATCCTGGGGAGTGCAAAGCCACAGTCTCTCAATGTCTCTACAGTGGGTGGGCTGCCCACTGTACCATCCTGGGGAGTGCAAAGCCACAGTCTCTCAATGTCTCTACAGTGGGTGGGCTGCCCACTGTACCATCCTGGGGAGTGCAAAGCCACAGTCTCTCAATGTCTCTACAGTGGGTGGCCTGCCCACTGTACCATCCTGGGGAGTGCACAGCCACAGTCTCTCAATGTCTCTACAGTGGGTGGGCTGCCCACTGTACCATCCTGGGGAGTGCAAAGCCACAGTCCATCAGGTGGATGACAGTCTCCACTGGTCAAGGAGGAGGCATGGTGGGCACAGTGAACCATAAACAGTGATTGAGACGGCGGTGCCCAGCGGAGCGGTGCTTGACAGGAAGGGCCCAGCGGAGCGGTGCTTGAGACGGCGGGGCCCAGCGGAGCGGTGCTTGAGATGAAGGGCCCAGCGGAGCGGTGCTTGAGATGAAGGGCCCAGCGGAGCGGTGCTTGAGATGAAGGGCCCAGCGGAGCGGTGCTTGACAGGAAGGGCCCAGCGGAACGGTGCTTGAGACGGCGGGGCCCAGCGGAGCGGTGCTTGAGAAGAAGGGCCCAGCGGAGCGGTGCTTGAGACGGCGGGGCCCAGTGGAGCGGTGCTTGAGAAGAAGGGCCCAGCGGAGCGGTGCTTGAGACGGCGGGGCCCAGCGGAGCGGTGCTTGAGAAGAAGGGCCCAGCGGAGCGGTGCTTGAGATGAAGGGCCCAGCGGAGCGGTGCTTGAGATGAAGGACCCAGCGGAGCGATGCTTGACAGGAAGGGCCCAGCGGAGCGGTGTTTGAGTCGGCGGGGCCCAGCAGAGCGGTGCTTGAGAAGAAGGGCCCAGCGGAGCGGTGCTTGAGACAGCGGGGCCCAGCGGAGCGGTGCTTGAGAAGAAGGGCCCAGCGGAGCGGTGCTTGAGAAGAAGGGCCCAGCGGAGCGGTGCTTGAGATGAAGGGCCCAGCGGAGCGGTGCTTGAGACGGCGGGGCCCAGCGGAGCGGTGCTTGAGAAGAAGGGCCCAGCGGAGTGGTGCTTGAGATGAAGGGCCCAGCAGAGCGGTGCTTGAGACGGCGGGGCCCAGCGGAGCGGTGCTTGAGAAGAAGGGCCCAGCGGAGCGGTGCTTGAGACGGCGGGGCCCAGCGGAGCGGTGCTTGAGAAGAAGGGCCCAGCGGAGCGGTGCTTGAGACGGCGGGGCCCAGTGGAGCGGTGCTTGAGAAGAAGGGCCCAGCGGAGCGGTGCTTGAGACGGCGGGGCCCAGCGGAGCGGTGCTTGAGAAGAAGGGCCCAGCGGAGCGGTGCTTGAGATGAAGGGCCCAGCGGAGCGGTGCTTGAGATGAAGGACCCAGCGGAGCGATGCTTGACAGGAAGGGCCCAGCGGAGCGGTGTTTGAGTCGGCGGGGCCCAGCAGAGCGGTGCTTGAGAAGAAGGGCCCAGCGGAGCGGTGCTTGAGACAGCGGGGCCCAGCGGAGCGGTGCTTGAGAAGAAGGGCCCAGCGGAGCGGTGCTTGAGAAGAAGGGCCCAGCGGAGCGGTGCTTGAGATGAAGGGCCCAGCGGAGCGGTGCTTGAGACGGCGGGGCCCAGCGGAGCGGTGCTTGAGAAGAAGGGCCCAGCGGAGTGGTGCTTGAGATGAAGGGCCCAGCAGAGCGGTGCTTGAGACGGCGGGGCCCAGCGGAGCGGTGCTTGAGAAGAAGGGCCCAGCGGAGCGGTGCTTGAGACGGCGGGGCCCAGCGGAGCGGTGCTTGAGAAGAAGGGCCCAGCGGAGCGGTGCTTGAGACGGCGGGGCCCAGCGGAGCGGTACTTGTGAAGAAGGGCCCAGCGGAGCGGTGCTTGAGATGAAGGGCCCAGCGGAGCGGTGCTTGAGATGAAGGGCCCAGCGGAGCGGTGCTTGAGATGAAGGGCCCAGCGGAGCGGTGCTTGACAGGAAGGGCCCAGCGGAGCAGTGCTTGAGACGGCGGGGCCCAGCGGAACGGTGCTTGAGAAGAAGGGTCCAGCGGAGCGGTGCTTGAGACGGCGGGGCCCAGCGGAGCGGTGCTTGAGATGAAGGGCCCAGCGGAGCGGTGCTTGAGATGAAGGGCCCAGCGGAGCGGTGCTTGAGATGAAGGGCCCAGCGGAGCGGTGCTTGAGAAGAAGGGCCCAGCGGAGCGGTGCTTGAGACGGCGGGGCCCTCTTCAGCGGTGCCTATCTTCAAGGCGGGCCCTGTACAGCGGTGCTCTTCTCCACGGTGGGCCCTGTTCAGCGGTGCTCTTCTGCACCGCGGGCCCTGTTCAGCGGTGCTCTTCTCCACGGCGGGCCCTGTTCAGCGGTGCTCTTCTGCACCGCGGGCCCTGTTCAGCGGTGCTCTTCTCCACGGCAGGCCCTGTTCAGCGGTGCCTATCTTCACGGCGGGGCCCTGTTCAGCGGTGCTCTTCTGCACCGCGGGCCCTGTTCAGCGGTGCTCTTCTCCACGGCGGGCCCTGTTCAGCGGTGCCTATCTTCACGGCGGGGCCCTGTTCAGCGGTGCTCTTCTCCACGGCGGGCCCTGTTCAGCAGTGCTCTTCTCCACCGCGGGCCCTGTTCAGCGGTGCCTATCTTCACGGCGGGGCCCTGTTCAGCGGTGCTCTTCTCCACGGCGGGCCCTGTTCAGCGGTGCTCTTCTGCACCGCGGGCCCTGTTCAGCGGTGCTCTTCTGCACCGCGGGCCCTGTTCAGCGGTGCTCTTCTCCACGGCGGGCCCTGTTCAGCGGTGCTCTTCTGCACCGCGGGCCCTGTTCAGCGGTGCTCTTCTCCACGGCGGGCCCTGTTCAGCGGTGCTCTTCTGCACCGCGGGCCCTGTTCAGCGGTGCTCTTCTCCACGGCGGGCCCTGTTCAGCGGTGCTCTTCTGCACCGCGGGCCCTGTTCAGCGGTGCTCTTCTCCACGGCGGGCCCTGTTCAGCGGTGCCTATCTTCACGGCGGGGCCCTGTTCAGCGGTGCTCTTCTGCACCGCGGGCCCTGTTCAGCGGTGCTCTTCTGCACCGCGGGCCCTGTTCAGCGGTGCTCTTCTGCACCGCGGGCCCTGTTCAGCGGTGCTCTTCTCCACGGCGGGCCCTGTTCAGCGGTGCTCTTCTGCACCGCGGGCCCTGTTCAGCGGTGCCTATCTTCACGGCGGGGCCCTGTTCAGCGGTGCTCTTCTCCACGGCGGGCCCTGTTCAGCGGTGCTCTTCTGCACCGCGGGCCCTGTTCAGCGGTGCTCTTCTCCACGGCGGGCCCTGTTCAGCGGTGCTCTTCTGCACCGCGGGCCCTGTTCAGCTGTGCCTATCTTCACGGCGGGGCCCTGTTCAGCGGTGCTCTTCTCCACGGCGGGCCCTGTTCAGCGGTGCTCTGCTGCACCGCGGGCCCTGTTCAGCGGTGCTCTTCTCCACGGCGGGCCCTGTTCAGCGGTGCCTATCTTCACGGCGGGGCCCTGTTCAGCGGTGCTCTTCTCCACGGCGGGCCCTGTTCAGCGGGGCTCTTCTCCACCGCGGGCCCTGTTCAGCGGTGCCTATCTTCACGGCGGGGCCCTGTTCAGCGGTGCTCTTCTCCACGGCGGGCCCTGTTCAGCGGTGCTCTTCTGCACCGCGGGCCCTGTTCAGCGGTGCTCTTCTGCACCGCGGGCCCTGTTCAGCGGTGCTCTTCTCCACGGCGGGCCCTGTTCAGCGGTGCTCTTCTGCACCGCGGGCCCTGTTCAGCGGTGCTCTTCTCCACGGCGGGCCCTGTTCAGCGGTGCTCTTCTGCACCGTGGGCCCTGTTCAGCGGTGCCTATCTTCACGGCGGGGCCCTGTTCAGCGGTGCTCTTCTCCACGGCGGGCCCTGTTCAGCGGTGCTCTTCTGCACCGCGGACCCTGTTCAGCGGTGCTCTTCTCCACGGCGGGCCCTGTTCATCGGTGCTCTTCTCCACGGCGGGCCCTGTTCAGCGGTGCTCTTCTCCACGGCGGGCCCTGTTCAGCGGTGCTCTTCTCCACGGCGGGCCCTGTTCAGCGGTGCTCATCCAGCAGGTCAAGGGAGCCAGACCTGGCCTGGACTCCCTGCTCAGTCGCCCTCGGACCGTGACGTTTCTGGACCCTTCGGGGACGGACTCCTGGCCTCCTTAGTGTCCTCCTTCCCAGCTGGGATGTGACATGTGGGGTCCACCTTCTCCGCGCTCCTGCTGCCCTTCCGCTCCTTTGATGGGGCTCTCGGGCCCTTGCCTCCCCTAGATGGTGTGGGTGGTGAAGTGGCCGCACATTGCTCCTTGGGGGCAGCCCTGTCAGTCCTCGCACGGCGGCCCTTGTTTTTGCGGGTCCTCTTGCCGGGGGGGGGGCTGGACGTGTCCTTGCTGCCGATCGATGTGTCACTGCTGGCAAAGGGTGGGCTCCAGAACCCATGCACAACAGTGACACCCGAAGCTGGGCTGGTGGTGGCTGCGGTGCTCTTGGGACTCTTTGCAGATGGAGGGGGGAGCTCATCGGAGGGAAAGAGGTCAAGATTAGCCATGAAAAGTTTTTTAGGGCCAAGGTAAAGGGTAGGAGAAGTGGAGATGGAAGTGGAGGAAGAGGAGGTGGTTGTAGGAGAGTCAGGTGTGCTGTCATTGGGTGAAGGTGCTGGTGCTGTAGGCTGTCGTGAGGTGGATGTCTGTTGGGTGGGTGGCTGCCTGCGTTTGTGTGTCTTGGAAGGGGGGGGTGACAGACACAGTGGGAGAGGACACAGGGGACGTGTAAATGGCAGTGGGGGTGGTGACTGCACGAGTGTGGACTGTACTGGAGGGTGAGGTGGTGATGGAAGCACTGGCTGATGTTGGGGTGCATGCAGGTGTGAGTGTAGACGTCACAGGGAGGGAGGAGGGAGACGAGGAGGAGGGGGACACAGAGGTGGTTGTGACTGTTGGAATGTCTGCATCTGGGTGTTGCTTGGGTGAGTGTTTGTGGGATCTGTGGTGCTTGTGTTTGGATGAGCTGCTCTTGGGTGTTGAGGTGTTTGCAGGCTGGTCTGATGGTGTGGATGGGATAGGCTGAGGAACAGGAGACAGAGAAAGGCTGGAGGCAGTAAGAAGAGGGAGGCTGGAAACAGGGACAATGGCTGCCGTCAGTGCTGAGGCCAGAGCAGTGAACGCTCGTTGATGGGCAGCCTGACCCGAATGAATGCCCTCCAGGTACGCATTGCTCTGTTGCACCTCCCTTTGCACACCCTGGATGGCATTCAAAAGGGTCGTCTGCCCAACAATGAGCGTCCTTACCAGGTTAATGAGCTCCGCACTGAGGGCAGCAGGGGCAACAGGGGCAGGGGCTGAGGTGCCTGGGGCGAAGGAGACGCGCGCCTTCCTGGGCGAACGGGCACGGAGCGAAGACTGAGGGGCTGCTGGAAGGGCGGGGCTGGTGCGCTGGGTGGCGGCTGTACCTGTAGAGGCGGGGGGCACGGATGTTGCCGCCACCGCTAGGGAGCTCCCATCCGAGGACGTGTCGCTGTCGCTGCTCTCACCAGCGGTCCCCGTCGTGGTGCTCCCCTCGCCCTCCGGATCACTGGTGCCCTCGGTGTCTGTTCCTGGGCCCACCGGGACCTTGTGTCCTGCAGCTCCCTCGTGCTCCGATGCCAAATCTCCTCCGCCTGATGATGCTAATGCACACATGCACAAGAAGATGAAGAGAAAGGGTGGGGGGAGAAAAAAGAAGACCAGGTTGAGTGCATGCAATGTCAACACCGTTGGCGGAGAGGACAGACACAGGAGCCTAATGCACTAAGCCGCGCATTCGGGGTACACTACTCAGTACTACTGACTAGGACAACAGGCCAAGAGACGTCAAACGCGCACATGGGAGATGCTGGACCTTCAATGGCTGTACTTGTCACCCTACAGAGGTGGGGGCCGGGGGCACAGGGCCATGCCTAAGGGAGAGGACTACACTACAGAAAGCGCCCTGGCCTAATGTCACCCACAGCCCTCCTCCCCCACCCAGACGCCTCCACTGCGCAGAAAGATAGGAGAATGTGCTGATACTCACCCCCTTGTGTCTGCTGTGATGTCTTAAGGCGCCCATCCAATTCAGGGTAGGCCACCGCCAGGATCCCGGACATCAGGGGGGTCATGGTGCGACTGGCACCCCTCCTAGGTTGGGAAGCCATCCCCAGCAGTGTTTCTGCGGTCTTCCTTGTTCCGCGGCGGATGTCCTCCCACCTCTTGCGGCAGTGGGTGCCCCGTCTGTTGTGGACCCCCAAGTTCCGGACTTCCTTGGCGATGGCACGCCAAATCTCGATCTTCTGATGGGCGCTGACCTATTTGACATGTACAGGGTGGAAAGGAGGAAATCATCAATGACCTGCATGTTAGATGTGATTGGCCCCCCCACCAACTTTGCCATATGGCACATGCTCTCATCTGTCGGGCGTTGCACTCCTCATTCGCCCCCCACCCCACCAACTTACATCCACCCCAATCCACACAGGCATAGCCCATTCCATGTGCACCCGGTGTACTCACTTGTTGGTCTGGAGGACCGTAGAGTAGCGCATACTGGGGGAGGACCCCATCCACGAGCTTCTCCAACTCTTCAGATGTGAAGGCAGGGGCCCTTTCCCCAGTCGCAGCAGCCATTGTATCTTCCAGACCGAGGTCACAGCAGCACTTGCAGTATAGGTCCTCTCCTGTGGATGATCAGGTCTCGAGTGATTAATCAGATATAAAATGGCAGTCACGCCCGCGGCAGTGCGTACCGCGGCGGTGCGTACCGCGACCGCCGGCGCACATCGTCATTGGCTCCTGAAACCCATAGGGTTCAATGTTAACCAATGCGGCTTTGCGCCGCGGTCTTCGACCGCCTACCGCCACGGTGTGCCCCGCCAGCGCATTGACCTCACATCCCATTGTCCCACTTCACAGGTCAGGCAGCCGCCATTTCAAGGGCCTACATGGCTTAATTTTGACTGCGACACACAGGCCTAGGCCTTGCATTGCCACACATACACGCCTTTCAACCCATTGCCATTCTTTAACTGTGCAAGCTGTCTGTACGTACCTGTGGTTTGCCTGACTCTGTGCTCCATGTTGTCCTTCCTAGGCACCGTCCGCTGGGACTTGCGAGGAGAAGGACGAATCCTCGCGTGTACCGACCGCTGGTGGACCTGTCGACAATGGAAGAACGCCATATAATACTTTGATACAGACTTGACCGTGCCACTATCCATGAACTGTGTGCCCAGCTGGAGCCAGCCCTGATGTCCCCCATCCACCAACCCACAGGGATTCCCCCTCTGGTGCAGGTTTTGTCAGTCCTCCATTTTTTGGCAACTGGGTCATTCCAGACCACAGTGGCCATGTCATCTGGAATGTCTCAGCCTATGTTTTCAAAGATTTTGAGCAGAGTGTTGTCTGCCCTGATGAAACTCATGCGGAGCTACATCATTTTCCCAGAGGAGGGTGACTTGCCTACAGTGAAGGGTGATTTCTATGCCCTTGGACATATCCCCAACATCATTGGTGCCATTGATGGGACCCATGTGGCTTTGGTACCCCCAAAAGACGATGAGCAGGTGTACAGAAACAGAAAAAGTTATCATTCGATGAATGTCCAGGTGGTCTGTTTGGCTGACCAGTACATCTCCCATGTAAATGCCAAGTTCCCAGGGTCAGTGCATGACGTGTATGTGATGCGAAATAGCAGCATCCCCTATGTGATGGAGCAGCTACAGAGACAACGTGTGTGGCTAATAGGTGACTCTGGTTACCCCAACCTGCCTTGGCTACTGACCCCAGTGAGGAATCCCCGGACCAGGGCAGAGGAACGGTACAATGAGGCCCATGGGCAAACTAGGAGGATCATCGAAAGGACCTTTGGCCTCCTGAAGGCCAGGTTTAGGTGCCTGCATATGACTGGGGGATCCCTGATGTACTCACCAAATAAGGTGTGCCACATCATCGTGGCCTGCTGTATGCTTCACAATCTGGCATTGCGACGTCAGGTTCCTTTCCTGCAGGAGGATGGTGCAGATGTTGGTGTTGAAGCAGCTGTGGAGCCTGCGGAGAGTGAAGAGGAGGAAGACTCAGAGGATGACACAGACAACAGGGACAGAGTAATAGAACAGTATTTCCAGTAGCACACAGGTAATAATCACCCATGCCATTTTACATTTCCTGAAAGCCTCCTGCATCTCAACTTTGTCGATTTCCCCCCAGACCTATAAACATGATGTTTGATTTTCCCTTCCCTTTTCTGTGCTGTATGAGCCACTGCGTGACCTCGGCTTGGTTGGCCCATGGACTAATGCTAAGTTACCTCGGTATGTGTAATTCACAATGTTAATAATACGTAATTGATATGTAATGTGTCATACATTTGTAAATAAGACAGGCTGAGTCCTGATTGATTTCAGTGCAATGTGTGATTTATTATTAGTGCATAGATATTGGTACATGATAGTGAAACAGTGATGGGTGGGGGTGGAGTAATGTCCATGGCGGAGTCCAGTTCTCAGTCTCACAGGTGCATTGTCCATATGCCTGTGGCAGGATGGAGCAGGGGCAGTTCAAGGTTTGACAGGGTGGCAATGTGGAACAGTGGGAGGACTTCAGGGGGTATGTGATGCTGGCGGGGGACTTGACATCCTACTCTGTCGGTTTTTTTGATCTCAGGCTCCTTTTGCGGGGCGGTTGTTGTTCAGCAGGAGGTGGGGTTCTGGTGGGCTGTCGTTGTGGTGGGGCCTCCTGTCCACTAGCGCCGGCGGAGGTGGTAGGCTGTTCCTGTTCCTGGCTAGTGACAGGGGCCCTGTGTGATGCCACATGCTCCCGAAACGTGTTCTCTATACGGTTCAGGGCCTGGACTATGCTCCCCATAGCGGTTGAGATGTTGCTGAGTTGGTCGCTGAACCCCATGTAGCGTTGCTCCTGCTGTGCCTGGATCTCCTGGAACCTGGCCAGTACCGTCGCCATCGTCTCTTGTGAGTGGTGGTAGGCTGCCATGATGGTGGTGAGGGCCTCTTGGAGAGTGGGTTCCCTGGGCCTCTCCTCCCCCCCCTGTCGCACAGCAGCCCTCCGAGTTGCCCTGTTTCCCTGGGCCTCTGTCCCCTGGACGGTGTGCCCACTCCCACTGCCCCCAGGTCCCTGTTGTTGTTGGGTTGGTGGGTTACCCTGGGGGCCCTGTAGTGGTAGACACACCGCTGCTTGACCTGTCCTAGAGACAGAGGCATGGGCCCGCTGGGTGGGAGCTGTGCTGTTGTTCCCAGAGGGGGTTGGGTCTGCAGTGGCCTGGGTCTGGGTGAGGGGAACCGACTGCCCAGAGGTCCCCGATGGTCCAGGCTGGTCGTCAGGTTCCAGGTCGACAGAGCTGCTGTCATCACTATGGGCCTGTTCCGGGGGTGGGATGGACATTTCTGGTCCCTCCTGACCGGTGTGTTGTCGTTCGGGTCCTGCATGGGGTAAGAGGGTATGGTTATTGTTTCTGTGTGTGCATTAGCTTGCGTTTTATGGGTGCCCTTGTCCCCCAGTGCTGGCATTCCCTTGGGGGAGGTGTTGTGAGGGTGTTTTGTGGGGGGGGGGATGGGTATGTGCAGTGGTCATGCTTAGGTGATGGGTGTCCATAGTTTGGGGGTGGCATGCAGGGGTTGGTGTTGGGTGGGTTGTGCTGGGGAGACATTCTCAGGGAGGATGTGTGCTGGGGGGTTGGGGGTGAGGGTGGGGGTTAGCATGCTGGGGGGGGGTGTGAAGTGGTTGGCCTTGTACTTACCAGAGTCCATTCCTCCGTGTACTCCAGCGAGGCCATCAGGATGCAGGATGTTTAGTACCTCTTGCTCCCATGTTGTGAATTCGGGTGGAGTGGGTGGGGGTCCCCCGCCAGTCTTCTGGACTGCGATGTTGTGTCGCGAGACCATCAAGCGCACCTTCCCCCGTAGGTCGTTCCATCGTTTGCGGATGTCCTCTCGATTTCTGGGATGCTGTCCCACCGCGTTGACCCTGTCCACGATCCGCTGCCAGAGCTCCGCCTTCCTTGCTATGGTGGTGTGCTGGACCTGTGAGCCGAAGAGCTGGGGTTCCACTCTTATGATCTCCTCCGCCATGACCCGGAGTTCTTGGTCCGAAAAGCGTGGGTGCCTTTGTGGTGCCATGGGGTGGTGTGTATGAGGTGTGGGGTGGTGTATGTGTTGATGTGTGTGTTGGTGTGTGGTGCTTTGTGCTTCTATGTGGTGTGTGTGATGTTGTGGTGTGCCTCTGTGTGTCTGGCTCTCTATTCTCTGATGTGTCTCTCTCTCCTTCGTCTCTGGTTTTTGTTGGTAGGGGTTTGTTGGTGATGTGGGTGTGTGTTTTATATGGTATTGGATGTGTGGGAGTGGTGTGTGTATGTGTTTCAGGTGTGTGCCTTTCAAATTGTCCAATGTGGTAGGGGTTTGTAAAGGTGTGTGTATTTTGACCGCGGCGGTGTGTACCGCCAATGGAATACCGCGGTTGAATGACCGATGCGTCGATTTGCGGGTCATAATGGGATGGGCGTATTTCTGGTGGCGTGGCGGTGGAGGTTTGGTCTTCTCCAGTTTACCGCTGGCCGCTGATGTGGCAGACTGCAGTGGAGGGCGGATTTTCGGAGGTTTTGCAGTTGTGGGTCAGAATGTCCGTGGTGGCTGACCGCGGCCGCGGCGGTATTGTGGCAGCCTTCTGACCGGCGGTAAGCGGCTTTTACCGCCGAGGTCAGAATGACCCCCTCTGTCTTTTAAATAATTTATGACAATAAGAACTACTGTGATTTACAGGATGGAAATCCTTGATAACGCTAAACAGTGTAGCTCCTGTAACAAGCGCTCCCCTGAGAACTAGGAGATTGAAAATAGAGCAAGTCTATCAGAACTATTATTGGCAACATTTTACTCTAGAACACAAAGAACCACTTTAGTCAAGTTGATTGTTTTTGAGTTTGGACATTGCTTCAGAGACTCTGAAAGTATTGTAAAAAGAGGAAGAGACCTGTTCAGCCTCATAGAAATGTATGCACAATGTGTCAAAAGTAACTGACATTATTCAATGTACAATCATTTATCCAAGTTCAATGTATTAATGAAGTAATTGTTTTGCAGCCCAGAATCCTAAAAAACCAAGAACCCAGTATTCGGAGAAATCAGAAGTCCTGACACACAAAACGACATGCAGTCCAGGGTCCAGCTGTCCGATTCTGCAGTTCGCAAAGCAGAAGCTCGTATTTTCTCTTTTTCTTTTCCCAAAACCCCTTCCTTTTGAGGACTTGCGAGAGGGCAAGGTACTCTTCATCGCAGTCATGTTAGTTCTCACCAGGATTGGGGAATTGTCATCCCCCCATAAGAACTCCTGGAATTCAGGTGAATGGCTCACATAGAACACCTCTGAAGGGATGTCTGGACTTTGATTCTATTCTATCTTGTCATCTTTTACTTTAAAAGACTAAAAACCCACCCTTGAGAACATAGGAGGCAAGGCTAGCTGTGAAAGACACACATCACTGTGTAGCCCCCTCTCATGCACCTTGTATGGATTTGTCACATTTGTCATTTTAGAGCTCAATAGCACTCTGTAGCTATGTGTGATTGTGAATACAACAAAATAATATATTATCAAATATACCAAATTAGAGAGCATCAGGAAATATTCCCAGCGCTAAATGCCCCAGGTCTCTGGTTCATATGTCGCTTAGATGTGATCTGCGAACAACACTGCTTCACAAGTGGAACTTTTCCAAAGACTTACCAATCAGGAATGACTCGTCTGTTAATGGTAGAGCAAAAAACAACATATTACGGCCACAGCCAACATGTGTTTTGTGTCACAGATGCTTCTTCAGGGTTGTTAGATCAAAAAGAGATAAAAATAAGCATAGTCAAATAGGGCGAAGAACAAAATGACACAATATTCATATAAGTGTACAACAAAAATATGTAATATGCATACATTCCAATCTCTACTTCAGAGCATCTAAAGCAAACGTACAAGAACATTTCCCTAAACTGGTGAGGACCCCCCCAAAATCAAATTACGGATATACATACATATATATATATATATATGGATATATATGTACATTATACAAATATTTTAATATGATGGCACTGTAATCAATGCAAAAATTCAAAATCATGTTCAACCAATACAATGTAACCTGGAAAAGCAATCACAGTCCCCATAGTCCGCAGAATGGCTACTCGACATACACAGGTTATGAGAATTTAAAAGAATTTCAAATATGCAGAGATCATTTCCCATCAGAAAATTATTACTCAATTGTACCAACAGTGCTAAATCTGATAATATATAAACTATGGTGGGACAAAATAAAAATATAATGAGGCATATTATAATCCCAGATTGTAGTACTTACCTTCCACCCAATATTTTATCTAACCTCTACTATTTGCACTACCAAACCGAAGAAAGGCATCCAATAATTAGCGGCTATTCATAATCATGCATAAAATACGAAATCACAACGCTCATTTATCAAAACAAAGTGGCAAGACTATAAGAGATACTAATACACTATCTAAAGATAATTCCTTAATAGAGCAAATGACAAACCACACAAATACGTCCTGAGATACAAAATGTCAACCCACGCCTATTTAGGACAAAATTGCAAGACCCCCATTGCAATGTTTCTGTACCAACCACAAAAAGCACTTGAATAAACTACCTCACTTGTATGATACAATATACCCTGTCTAAAAGTACCACCTGCATTTGACATTTACTGAAACCCCCACCAAATTAACTAACTGTAGCAATCACCCATAACAGTGCAGCTTACCGAATTACAATAAATGCTGTAGCGTCTGAATGGCATTCTGGAGTCTGTCAACCAGTCACAGCAGAAACTCCACCTTAAATACTTATGGACTCATTTATCTACAAGATACAGCACATTTCTGTCATCTACCCCTGCGGTGGCCCACAAATTGCTGCCATGTGCCAACGCAGGCATCATTGCACCATGGTGCAAGGGTGCCTGCACTGTGGGGATGATTGTTTTTGTGCTGGAAGGGACACCTTTCTGCACAAAAGCAATCACAAGAACATGCAGCACACATAGAAAGAGGAAAAAATGGGGAGAAATAAGGGTGGCGTAGGAATCTGACACATTCCCAGACTTGTAAATCTGCAAATGCATCTTATTCATTCAAGTTCCATGGGTTTTGTCTAGGAGTACCCCAAGCAACACCCATGGAATGCCACTTTGAAGCAGTGTTATGCGTGAAAGGGGTCCATATTTTCAAGGCCTTGAAAAGCCGTGCAAAATGGCTTTGCATGGCCTTGTATATATTACAGCCGCAGCCACTGCTCCACTGAAGCATCAAAACAAATGGCACCCCTGTGGTGCAGTGTGCCACTAGGGCCTTGTAAATGAGGCCCTAAGTTTCCACAAACTCAGACTACTAGTTACAATTAAAGTTGAACAATAGCAGTTGCTCACTGGAGCATTTAAAAACCCATCAATAAATTCAATTTAATAGAAAGTCATTTCAAGTTACTCCATAAAAATATACTGTTATCATATAATTTAATATACTGTCAATCATCAGAACAAGTTAAAAAAAATTATTAAACATTCATTTCGAGTAAACCTACATACATTAGACACAGGGGGGGAAAAATAGGTATTCACCACAGCAAATAAAACCCCAGTGGGACTACAAACATTTTTATCGTCCAAAATTCCATCATACTTGCAATCCATCATCCTGAACACTATGCCACTTCATTTCTACTAAAAAAATATGTTATCCTAGGACCATTGTAATTCCTAGGTACAAATACTAAACAGATAAAATCAACAAGGATTTACTAGATTTCAAACCTCTGCCATTTAAAGACCAAAATGTCATGCTATTCCTTACGCCAAACCCTTTAATCTTAGAAAGATTCAATCTCAAATCTGTTAAGGTTGCAAGTTGCAGGTTCACCCTACATTACACCCTTTTTATACAATGGATCAAGATAACTTTGAATGTTCTGATGTGATGATAATATTACTGTACTGGTGTTTCACAAACCTGTCAAATATTCTACTAAAATGCTTCCTGTCGGAAACGTCACAAAAAATTCCTGCATCTCGAGCACTATGCAGGTTAATTTCTACTCACAAAATACCTAAGTCTTGAGATCACTGTGATTCCAAATTGCAATTTTTTTTTTTTAAAACAAGAACATGTCATCCAGTCTCCACTGGGACTCGAACCACGGGCAGTCAAAGGCCTGCACCTTCCTGCTATTCCTTACACTAAACCCATCACGTTAGAAAGATTCAATTTCCAAACTGTTGAAGTTACTATCTATAGATTATAATTTCTACAACTTTAAATAAATTTTATATAGTACATCAAGTTAGCTATAAATGAGATAGGGCCCTCATTACAACCCTGGCGGTCGATGTTAAAGCGGCGGTAATACCGCCAACAGGCCGGCGGAAAAAATGGGATTAAGACAGTGGCGGAAATCGCCAACATAGACAGCCCCTTTAACACTCTGATCGGCATGGCGGTAGAAACAAACAGCGCAGCGGACACCGCCAACAGACAGGCGGGAGACAAAGTACCGCCCACTGTATCACAAGAGGCCTATCCGCCACCTTTTCCGGGGCGGAACCAACGCTATCAAAAGCACAGCAGAAACAGTACACAGAAAGGAAAACACTCACCTCTCAACACCCAACGAGGAACCACAACGCCATGGAGCCCGAACTACATGTACTCCCCATGTTGGTTTACCTCCTCTTCTACCAGGAGTATGAACGGCGGCAGCGGCGACCACGGTGAGTACTGCATCTACAACACAGGGGGGGGGAGGAAAGAGAGTGATGACACACACATGCAACAGTCAACACCCCCACCCTCACCCTCACACACAACAACATACACTAAATACATGCAGCAACATTACATATGCACCCCCCCACCCCCTGGAAGAACGCAAGGACAAAAGGAAGTGATTGTAACCATTGTAATCATTAAAAATCCATTAGTCAGAACTCCAAATTCAGTATATACAAATATGTACACCAACTACACAAGTCTGTATAGTGTACTAATCATTGTCCGTGGACCACTGGGCCCAAAATGCATGGGCGAGGCCCACACATGATACCTGACTGGAAATGGAGAGAACACTGCTGGGGCATCAGATCGAAAATATACAGGCACCTCAGGGGGAGCGGGAGGGGGCACCTCAGCCTGATGAACGCACAACGCCACTGCTGCACGAGGGGGCTCCATGCCCATTGATGTATCCTAGGGAGTGCAAAGCCACTGTCTCTCAAGTCTCTCCAGTGGGTGGTTTGCCCACTGCTTTATCCTGCGGAGTGCAAAGCCACAGTCTCTCAAGTCTCTCCAGTGGGTGGTTTGCCCACTGCTTTATCCTGGGGAGTGCAAAGCCACAGTCTCTCAAGTCTCTCAAGTGGGTGGTTTGCCCACTGCTTTATCCTGAGGAGTGCAAAGCCACAGTCTCTCAAGTCTCTCCAGTGGGTGGTTTGCCCACTGCTTTATCCTGGGGAGAGCAAAGCAACAGTCTCTCAAGTCTCTCCAGTGGGTGGTTTGCCCACTGCTTTATCCTGGGGAGTGCAAAGCCACAGTCTCTCAAGTCTCTCAAGTGGGTGGTTTGCCCACTGCTTTATCCTGAGGAGTGCAAAGCCGCAGTCTCTCAAGTGGATAACAGTATCCACTGGTTCTGGAGGGGGCTTTGTGCCCAGAGTGCTTCATCCTGCCAAGGACTGAGGTAGTGGATGCCTTTCTCCACTGGTTCTGGAGTAGGCTTTGTGCCCAGAGTGCTTCATCCTGCCAAGGACTGAGGTAGTGGATGTATCTCTCCACTGGTTCTGGAGGGGGCTTTGTGTCCAGAGTGCTTCATCCTGCCAAGGACTGAGGTAGTGGATGCCTTTCTCCACTGGTTCTGGAGGGGGCCTGGTGCCCAGAGTGCTTCATCCTGCCAAGGACTGAGGTAGTGGATGTATCTCTCCACTGGTTCTGGAGGGGACTTTGTGCCCAGAGTGCTTCATCCTGCCAGGGACTGAGGTAGTGGATGTATCTCTCCACTGGTTCTGGAGGGGGCTTTGTGCCCAGAGTGCTTCATCCTGCCAAGGACTGAGGTAGTGGATGTATCTCTCCACTGGTTCTGGAGGGGGCTTTGTGCCCAGAGTGCTCCACGTGCAGTGTGGCCGGTACAATTCCCTCACCCGGGTGTGCGTGCCACGAGATTTGCGAGGTTCAGGTAGCATGATACACCATGGAGGCAGTGACATACCCCACACTGCTGCGGCTGTGCCTTCCACCTTCAGGTGTAAACAGTGATGGAAGAAATGCCTCATGGAAGCTGCCCAGGGTCCAGGAACTCTCCTCCAGCCTCAGACGACTGACCACTGGGGATGGTAGCCATGTCAGCGGTGGTGCCTGTGTCCGAGGATGCCGCAGGGCTGGTGGCGGTGCTTGCGGCGGTGTCTGTTGCGGCGGTGCTTGCGGCAGTGCTGGCGGTGGAGCATGGGTCAGCACTTGCAGAGCACACAGCAGGATGTCTCCTGCAGCCTCGGACAGCTGCCCACTGGGGAAGAGGCTGGGGACTGTCGCTGAGGCTGTAGATGTGCCGGGGGCGATGCAGGTGGCTGTGCGTGCGGAGGTGTCTGTTAAGGCGGTGCTTGCAGAGGTGCTTGCGGTGGTGCTTGCGGTGGTGCTGGCGGCTGTGCTGGTGGTGGTGCATGGTTCAGCACCTGCTGAGGGACATAGCAGGACATCTCCTGCAGCCTCGGACAGCTGCCCACTGGGGAAGAGGCTGGGGACTGTCATTGAGGCTGTAGATGTGCCAGGGGCGGTGCAGGTGACGGTTGTGGGGCAGCTAGCAGTGTTCGCCGCCGTACAGGTTGGCGTGGTCATGGACAGAAAGTGTGACACTGGTCCCTCAGTCGGTGCCACCATGCCCTCTCCTGACCTGCTCTTCAGCTTTTGGCCCTTCCCCAGCTTTGATGGTGCCGCAGTTGTCTTCCACTATCCCCTTTGGTATTTGCTGAGCCCTTGGTGGCTGGTACTTTTGGCTTCTCCCTCTGGGATGTGGGCACCTTTTTCACCTTGGCAGGTGGCGGAATGTCCTTTCCCTTGCTACGTGGCACACTGGCAGCCCTGATGTGTGGCACACTCGATGACCCCGCAGTTGCTGGCACCACTGTGACTGGGGATTTGGTGGCTGAGGTGCTAGGCTGGGACCTGGAAAGCCTGGCCCTAGGGGAAGGACGGGGGGTGAAGGGAAGAGGTCAAGGTTTGCCAGGAAAAGTTTTTTAGACACCCTGGGATGGGAAGATGGAGGGGGTTTGGGAGTGGAGGTAGAGGTAGTGGTTGTAGGAGGTGTACATCTGCTGAATTTGGGTGAAGGTGCATGGGCCGGAGGCTGTGGTGAGGTGGATGGCTGTTGGGTGGGTGTGTGCCTGCGTTTGTGTACTTTAGGAGGAGGGCTCACTGACACACTGGGAGGACACTGGGGATGTGTGAATGGTAGTAGGGGTGGTGAGTGCACATGAGCGGTGTGTGGTTGTGCTGGTGATAGAGGCAGTGGCTGAGGATGAAGTGCATGCAGGTGTGAATGGAGACGAGACAGGGAGGGAGGAGGAGGACGTGGAGGAGAGGGACACAGTGGAGGCAGTGGATGTTGCTGTGTCTGCATGGGGATGGTGTTTGTGTGAGTGCCTGTGGGATGTGTGGTGCTTATGTTTGCCTGAGCCACTCTTGTGTGTTGATGAGTGTGCATGCTGGTCTGATGGTGTGCTTGGGATAGGCTGAGGTACAGGGGATTGGGTCTGGGTGGAGGAAGTCGGAGGGGGGCAGCTGGACACAGGGACAATGGCTGCCATCAGCGCTGAGGCCAGAGCCTGAAATGCTCTCTGTGGAGCTGCCTGGCCAGAATGAATGCCCTCCAGGTATGCATTTGCTTGTTGAAAATGCATCTCTACACCCTGGATGGCATTCGCAATGGTAGATTGCCCAACAGTGAGGGATCTCAGGAGGTCAATAGCCTCCTCACTGAGGGCAGCAGGGCTGAATGGGGCAGGGCCTGAGGTGCCTGGGGCGAAGGAGATGCCCACCCTCCTGGGTGAGCGGGCACGGAGCACACGCTGAGGGGCTGCTGGGAGGGCGGTGCTGGTAGGGGGGGTGGTGGCTGTACCTGTTGATGTGGTGGGCCCAGAGGTGCCCGCCACCACAAGGGAGCTCCCATCAGAGGAGGAGTCTCTCTCACTGCTGTCTGCTCCTGTCCCCGCCGTGGAGCTCCCCTCGCCCTCCGTCCCACTGGTGGCTTCAGAATCTATTGTTTCACCCTCCTGAGCCAAGTGGGTTGCAGCTCCCTCCTGCTCCGGTGCCAATGCTCCTCCGCCTGATGATGCTGTTGCACACAAGAACAGGGAGACCACAAAAAGGGGGGGAAAGACTGAAGAAAGACATGTTCAGTGCATGCAACACCACTACTGTTGGAGGACACAACACACATGGAGCAGCCCTCTGCACTACGCCATGCACTAACAGTTCCTAGAAATTTCAGCTCACCATTGGGTATGAGGCCTGAGACCAATTGCAGTACACCTGGAAGTCACAGGAGCCTGACTAGGTGTAGATGGCTCTTACCACTGGTGGGGTTGGCGTGCCACATAGCATGCCTCACAAGGGAGCTTGACTACCAAGTTCGCCCTGGCCTAGGGGAACCCACTGCCCACCTCCCCCTCCCAGACACCTTGTAATGCGCGCAGAGTCAGCTGAATGACAGTGTACTCACCCCCTTGTGGCTGCTGTGGTGCCCTCAAGCGCCCATCCAGCTCCAGATAGGCCACCGCCAGGATCTGGAACATCAGGGGGGTCATGGTGCAACAGGCACCCTCTCCCACGTTGAGAGGCCATCCCCAGCTGGGCCTCCGCTGTCTTCTTGATCCAGTGGTGCAGGTCCTCCCATCTTTTCCGGCAGTGGGTGCTCTGTCTGTGGTAGATCCCCAGGGTCCGAAAGTCCCTGGCGATGGCACACCAAATACCCTTCTTCTGGTGGGCACTGACTTAGAGGAATGGTACAGGGGGAAAGGAAATTACTTACCCGTCCGGACCGTCATACTCATTGCCCCCCAGTTCCCACCCTTGCTCTGACGCACATACACTCACCATCCGCACATGCAGGCATCAGCCCCCCCATGTATCTTCCATCCACACCACTCAAAACAGGCATTGCCCCTGCAGCATGCTCACAGTGTACTCACCTGTTTGTCTGGAAGACCGTACAGTTGCGTGTACTGGGGGAGGACCCACTAGTTTCTTCAACTCCTCGGAAGTGAAGGCAGGGACCCTTTCCCCAGACACATGAGCCATCGTCGCTTCCAGACTGAGGTCACAGCAGCACTTGCAGTGTAGGTCCTCTCCTGTTGAAGGTCAGGTATCAAGTGAGGGAACAGACAGAAAGTGGCGGTCACGTCCGCAGCGGTGCGTACCGTCAACGCCGGCGTACATCGTCATTGGGCCCTGGGACCCATAGGGCCCAATGTTAACCAATGCAGAATTGCGCCGCAGTCTTCGACCGCCCACCGCGATGGTGTACAATGCCAGCGCAGTTACCTCATATCCCCTTGTCCCACCTTACAGGTCAGGCAGCCGCCATTTCAGGGGGCCACATGGGATGGATGTTAGCTGCGTCACACCTATCTAGGCCGGGAATATAGACATATACTGGCACATTGCGGATTAATAATGTTTCTGAAAATTAGACATTGTGATACCTCAGTGTTGGATGACTCTCTGCTCGCTGTTTTCCTCCATAGGGCACGCCCGCTGGGGCAGGTGACGTGATGGCGGCACCCTCCGGTGTACAGACCCCTGGTGGACCTATCGACAATGGAAGAGAGACACATCCTGGTCACATACAGACTTGATTGTGCAACAATCCAGGAACTGTGTGCCCAGTTAGAGCCTGACCTGATGTCAGCTATCCGCCATCCCACAGGAATCCCCCCCCTCTAGTGCAAGTCCTATCTGTACTCCATTTCCTGGCCAGGGTTTTTTTTCAAACAACAGTGGCCATGGCATCAGGGATGTCCCAGCCAGTGTTCTCTAACATGTTGTCCAGAGTGTTGTCTTCCTTGCTGAAACACATGCGCAGCTACATCGTGTTCCCTCAGGTGGAGGATTTGCCCACAGTGAAAGGTGACTTTTATGCCCTGGGACATATCCCAAAAATCATTGGTGCCATTGATGGTACACATGTGGCATTTGTACCCCCCTGCAGAAATGAACAGGTGTACAGAAACCTGAAGAGCTAGCATTCTATGTGCAGGTGCTGTGTTTGGCAGACCAGTACACCTCCCATGTGAATGCCAAGTAGCCTGGCTCTGTGCATGACGCTTACATTTTGAGCAATAGCAGCATCCCTTTTGTGATGGGCCAACTCCAGAGGCACCGTGTGTGGCTAATAGGTGAGGCCAAGGTCCCAATACAGCTGACGTAGGTATCAAGGTATGGGGCTGTCCCTAAGGGCTAGTGTGTGTCTAACAGTTGTTCCTCGACATTTGCAGGTGACTCTGGTTACCCAAACCTGTCATGGCTACTGACCCCAGTGAGTAATCCCAGGTCAAGGGTAGAGGAACACTACAATGAGGCACATTGGCGAACTAGGAGGGTGATCGAACGCACCTTCGGCCTTCTGAAGGTCAGATTCCGGTGCCTCCATCTGACAGGTGGATCCCTATACTACTTGCCGAAGAAGGTGTGCCAGATAATCGTGGCCTGCTGTATGCTGCACAACCTGGCTTTGCGATGCCTTTTCTGCAGGAGGATGGGCCAGATGGTGGTCTTGTGGCAGCTGTGGAGCCTGTGGACAGTGAAGAGGAGGAGGCAGAAGAATAGGATATTGACAACCAAAACAACATCATCATGCAATACTTCCAGTGAGACACAGGTAAGAAGATGTCACTGCTTCCCACATCTCATTCTATTGTTGGAACTAGCATAAATGTGTCATTTAGTGTATGGACCATGACTTGTCACTTTGACTTTCCATTTCACAGATCTAGGTCCCACATTGTGCCCTCTTCTATGTTTACTGCTGGCCTACAGCTGTGTTACATTGGTATGTGAACAAGTAAATTGACATTGCTATATTCCATAGTTATTGCAATTACACATTTGTGAAAGCACAGACTGACTCCAGATTGTTTTGTGATTGAAGTGTGTTTATTCCTGTGCTAATAAGTGGAGGGGGTTGTAAAACGGGCTGGGGGGATGGTGGAGGAATGTTCATGGCAGAGTCCAGTCTATTTGTTTCACAGGTGCATTGTCCAAAGGGGCATTGGAAGTGGAGCAATGGAAGTTTAAGGATGGACAGGGTGACATAGTGGGACAGAAGGGTGACATTGAGGGGGGTCTCATTTCCTGGCGGGGGTCTTGGCAATGTTCTCTGTCTTGTTCTTGGATCTCAGGGACTGTTTGCGGGGTGGTTCTCCATCTGCAGGGAGTGGGGTGCTGGTGTCCTGTTGCTCCTGTGGCGATTTTCGTGAAAGCAGAGCAGGGGTAGGTTATCCACCCGGCGGCCACACGAGCGGGTTGACTATACAAGCCTGGACCACTGATGCTTATCGCTATCCCGATGGGGCCCATCCTTTAATACAAGGAGGGTTTTTGTGGTATGAAGAAATCCTGTATTGGGTTATAACATGGGGATTAGGTACGTTTTTTGGTCCTGACGAATCGCACCGATCTTAACAGACATTTTTTGCAAGAAACATGTTGACCCACATGATAGAAGTATAGTTAGTTCTGTACTCTAACTCTCCACATTCCCCTAATTCAGGGACTGACAGTTTTTTTGTTTCTGAGGTTGGACTAGACATTACTTCTAATCCTTACCCACACTATGCTTTTAATCATGACAGGGGTCTGGGTTGATTAAATACGATATTTCCAGACCTCTAGTCATTTTTATTTTCACATACCCATATACCAATCCCACCTACTAGCACTCAGCTACCGGCATTCTTTACACTCAAAAGATCTCCGGCAAAGAGCCCCCACGAGGGGCCCATCAGGCATTGCAGTGCCGGCCTGACGAGGAGCAAAAGCCCGATGATGAAGCATGTCACCAATTGGTGAGTGAGGGCTCTTGTTCTAATAAGAGCAGACTCGTAGACTCTATTACTTACTGTTTGCATTTGTACTAGTCTATTAGCTGGAACTGTGTACTTTTGTTTTTTTGGTATTATGATGGGAGTACCGTACACAGGACCAACTTTTCTCTAAACACTCCTGACATTTTAGCCCTTCTTTGTTTGTATTCGAAACTCTATTAACTCCAGCTCAGAGCCTTTCCAAATTACGAAAATGTCATCAATATACCTTACCCAGTAGTAGCTTATCAGTGTTTTTCAAAGGACCTGACCAGACATGTTTCCTCTCATGCATTCCTATAAAAGGATTCACATAAGAGGGAGCAAACCTGTAACCGATCACCATACATGTCAGTTGGTGATATAAAACATCTTGATAATATAAGAAATTATTGTTCGGAACAAATTCCACTAAATCCAATATAATTAAAGAATGTTGGCTGAAACTAGCTGTCTAGTAGTGAATCAAAAAGATTTGACTGCCTCCAAGCCAATGTTGTGTTTGATGTTAGTATATAAACTGTTCACGTCCATAGTGACTAACATATATTCAGATTCCCATGTGATGCCTCTAATATGTCTTAAAAAGTCTTTTGTGTCTTTAATGTAGGATGCAAGTGTAATGATGACTGGTGCTATAAAAGCATAAAAAAATTCTCATACATGTTTGGTAAGTGCACCTATACCAGATATAATGGGGCGCCCTGGAGATATTCTGCCCCCTTTGTGCACCTAGGTAGAAAATAGATGGTTGGAGTCAAGGGATTTGAGGCATTTAAGTAGTTAAATTCATCTGTGTCCAGTAATTTTTGATCCAAGTACATTTTCAGTTTATTACGAAGTGATGCATCAGACTTATCTAATTCCATTTTGTCTACCCTTTTATAGTTTGTAGTTTCGCTAAGTTTGCCTCATAGCCTCACAATAAAAATCTTGGCCATTTCACCTGCAACTCTGAAACCACACTGCCAACCACTCACCATGAAAAACAACTTCACTGCCTTCTTCTCATCATAAGACCCCTATGAAAACACTGTAAAAAAGGCTGGGACCCCCATAACCACTCTACAAACCGTCTTGTTGTTTATCCGAGTAACCTGGCTCACCCCAGCATCAGCTCCAGACATCACATGTAGAACCCCGAAAGGCAACAAACGTATACACAGAGGCCACCGCAACAAACACGAAGGAGGCATCGCAATCATCCACAAGGACAACCTCCTATGCACCATCACTGACAATGACACGTCCCCCATCATTGAACACCTTAATTTCTAAATCAAACCAATGCCAAAACCATCATCAGAAGAACCCTTGCATACAGACCCATGGGCCCCTACCCTACCTTCTGCAAAATGATCACCATTTTCATCTCCCCCGGCCATCTACTACAGTCACTATGGGGGTCATTCTGACCTCGGCGGTAAAAGGCGCTTACCGCCGGTCAGAAGACCGCCATAACACCGCCGCAGGCGCGGGAAACCGCCACGGTCATTCTGACCCGCAACAAGCAAACCGCCAAAAACCCGACATCCACAAAAGTCCGCCACACCAACGGTCTGCGAAAAACTGGCGATGACCAAACCTCCACCGTCACGCCAACAGAAATACGCCCATTCCATTCCATTACGACCCACGAATCCACACGGCGGTCTTTCAACCGCGGTATTCCATTGGCGGTACACACCGCCGCGGTCAAAATACACACACTCTTACAAAACACTGCCACATTGGACATTTTGAAATACACACACCTGATACACATACAAACACCACTCCCACACACCCAACACAATATAAAACACACACCCACATCACCCACAAACCCCTACGACCACCATTTATTGACTAAGGCCAGAGAGACACCACCAGCTAGTACAGAGCATTCACAGGCACATTACACCATCACTCACACAACATCCACACACAAAACACCACACACCACCACACTCACCACACTTATCACCACAAACACCACCCCACACCTCATCCACACCACCCCATGGCACCCCAAAGACACCCCAGGTTTTCAGACGATGAACTCAGGGTCATGGTGGAGGAAATAGTTCGGGTAGAGCCCCAGCTCTTCGGGACACAGGTGCAGCACACCACCATTGCCAGGAAGATGGAGCTATGGCAAAGAATAGTGGACAGGGTCAACGCTGTGGGTCAGCATCCACGAAATCGGGACGACATCAGGAAGCGGTGGAACGACCTACAGGGGAAGGTGCGTTCCATGGTATCCAGACACAACATCGCGGTGCAGAAGACTGGCGGCGGACCCCCACCTCAACCCCCAGAATTTACAACATGGGAGGAACAGGTCTTGGCGATCCTGAATCCTGAGGGCGTCGCAGGAGTAGGCGGAGGAATGGACTCTGGTAAGTCTAATCTCAACTACTTCATCCCCCCCACCCACCGGCATGCCAAATCATACCCCCACCCTCCCCCCCACCCCCATCACACATCCTCCTTGCTAATGTCTCACCATCACAACCCACCCATCCCAACACCAAGCCCTGCATGCGACCACAAACCATGGACACCCATCACCTAAGCATGCCCACTGCACATACCCATCCCCCCCAAACCACCGTCACAACAGCCCCCTCAAGGGAATGCCAGCACTGGGGTACACGGGCACCCACCCATTGCACGCTATGGCACACACAGAAGCAATAACCATACTCTTATACCTCTGCAGGACCCGAACGCCACGACACCGCCCAGGAGGGTCCAGAAATGTCTATTCCACCCCCAGAAGAGGCCCACAGTGATGACAGCAGCTCTGTCTCCCTGGACCCAGATGACCAGCCCGGCCCATCGGGGACCTCGGGACAGTCGGTTCCCCTCAGACAGCCACAGCAGACCTACCCCCCTCTGGGAACACCAGCACAGCACCCACCCAGCGGGCCGATGCTTCTGTCTCCAGGACACATCAATCAGCGGTGTGTCCACCACTACAGGGCACCCAGGTTAACCCACAACCCCAACAACAACAGGGACCTGGGGCAGTGGTAGTGGGCACACGGTCCAGGGGACAGAGGCCCAGGGAAACAGGGGAACTGGGAGTGCTACTGTGCGACAGGGGGGGGACAGGCCCAGGGAACCCACTCTCCACGAGGCCCTATCCTCCATCATGGGAGCATACCACCGCTCCCAGGAGACGATGGCGACGGTCCTGGCCAGGTTCCAGGAGATCCAGGTACTGCAGGAGGAACAGTTTATGGGGTTCAGGGAAGAACTCAGAAACATCAGTTCCGCAATGGGCACCATCGTTGTGGCTTTCAATCAGATTGTCAGCACATTGCGGGACCATGTGGCACCACAAAGGGTCCCTGTCACTAGCATGGATCAAGAACAGGCTACCACCTCCGCCGGCGCTAGTGGACAGGAGGCCCCGACACAAGAACAACAGCCCACCAGAACCCCACCCCCTGCAGAAGGAGAACCACCCCGCAAGCGGGCTCTGAGATCTAGGAAGAAGACAGAGTAGGATCCCAAGACCCCCGCCAGGAAAGGATACCCCCTGATTGTCATCCCACCGTCCCACATTGTCACCCTGTCCAACCTTAAACTGCCCCTGCTCCACCTTCCACAGGCATATGGACAATGCACCTGTGAGACTGAAAATCTGGACTCTGCCATGGACATTCCTCCACCATCACCCATCACCGAATTGCAACCATTACCCAAAATTGAGCACTTTAATAAACACACTTATTGCACAAAAATAATCTGGAGTCTGCCTGTATTTTTGAACAAATGTATTACACAGAACCGTGCCAAAATGTCCAGTTACATTGTGATGACAACATATCACTGTCACACAGCTGTAGTCCATGAGGAAACAAAGCAGAGGTCACGGAGTGGGGCCCACATCTGTGAAATTGGAAGGGAAAGTCACAACTCAGTTAACATACACTGGGGGGAAACTCAGACAGTAGAGAGGCAGGAGACTTTAAGTAAATGTAAAATGCCGGTGTTGATTCTTACCTGTATGTCATTGAAAATACTGCTGTATTACTGTGTCCCTGTTGTCTGTGTCATCCTCTTCGTCTTCCTCCTATTCACTCTCCGCAGGCTCCACAGCTGCCACAACACCACCATCTGGACCATCCTCCTGCAGGAAAGGCACCTGGTGTCGCAAAGCCAGGTTGTGAAGAATACAGCAGGCCACGATGATATGGCACACCTTCTTTGGTGAGTACATTAGGGATCCACCTGTCATATGGAGGCACCTAAACCTGTCCTTCAGGAGGCCGAAGGTCCGCTCGATCACCCTCCTAGTACGCCCATGGGCCTCATTGAACTGTTCCTCTGCCCTTGTCCTGGGATTCCTCACTGGGGTCAGTAGCCATGACAGGTTGGGGTAACCAGAGTCACCAATTAGCCACACACGGTGTCTCTGAAGTAGTTCCATCACGTAAGGGATGCTGCTATTTCGCATGATGTACGCGTCATGCACTGACCCAGGGAACTTGGCATTTACATGGGAGATGTACTGGTCAGCCAAACAGACCACCTGGACATTCATGGAATGATAACTTTTTCTGTTCCTGTACACCTGTTCACTCGTGCTGGGGGGGACCAAAGCAACATTTGTCCCATCAATTGCACAAATGATGTTGGGAATATGTCCAAGCGCATAGAAATCACCCTTCACTGTAGCCAAATCACCCACCTCAGGGAAAACAATGTAGCTCTGCATGTATTTCAGCAGGGCAGACAACACTCTGGACAACACCCTGGAAAACATAGGCTGAGACATCCCTGATGAAATGGCCACTGTTGTTTGAAATGACCCACTTGCCAAAAAATGGAGTACTGACAGAACCTGCACTAGAGGGGGGATCCCTGTGGGTTGGCGGATGGGTGACATCAGGTCTGGCTCCAGATGGGCACACAGTTCCTGTATAGTGGCTCTGTCAAGCCTGTATGTCAGTATGACATGTCTTTCTTCTATTGTCGACAGGTCCACCAGCGGTCTGTACACGGGAAGATTGCTCCATCTCCTCGCAAGTCCCAGCGGACGGTGCCTAGGAAGGACAACATGGAGCACAGAGTCAATCAACCCACAGGTATGTTCCCACAGCCTGCACAGTACATGATTCTCAATGCATTGAATGGCTTGTATGAGTGTTGATGCAAGGCCTAGGCATGTGTGACGCAGTAGAAATTAAGATATGGGGGCCCTTGAAATGGCGGCTGCCTGACCTGTGAAGTGCGACAGTGGGATGTGAGGTCAATGCGCTGGCGTGGCACACTGTGGCGGTAGGCGGTCGAAGACCGCGGCGCAAAGCCGCATTGGTTAACATTGAACCCTATGGGTTTCAGGAGCCAATGACGATGTGCGCCGGCGGTCGCATTACGCCCCGCCGCGGTACGCACTGCCCCGGGTGTGACCGCCATTTTCTATCTGCTTAATCACTTGATACCTGATCATCCACAGGAGAGGACCTATACTGCAAGTGCTGCTGTGACCTCGGTCTGGAAGAGACAATGGCTGCTGCGACTGGGGAAAGGGCCCCTACCTTCACTTCAGAAGAATTGGAGAAACTCGTGGATGGGGTCCTCCCACAGTATGCGCTACTCTACGGTCCTCCAGACCAACAGGTAAGTACACTGGGACCATGCTTTGTGGCCAATGCCTGAGTTGAGTGGGGTGAATGAAAGATGGTGCGGAGGGGAGCGAATGAGGCATGCATCAAACGACAGATGGGAGCATGTGCCACATGGCAAGGGTGGGGATGGGGGGCCACTCACATCGAGCATGCAGAAGGTGATGATTTTTATTTTCTCCCCCTGTACATGTCACATAGGTCAGCGCCCATCAGAAAATCGACATTTGGCGTGCCATCGCCAAGGACGTCCGGACCCTGGGGGTCCACAACAGACGGGGCACCCACTGCCGGAAGAGGTGGGAGGACATCCACCGCGGGAGCAGGAAGACTGCGGAGGCTCTGCTGGGGATGGCCTCCCAACGTAGGAGGGGTGCCAGTCGTACCTTGACCCCCCCGATGTCCCGGATCCTGGCGGTGGCCTACCCCGATTTGGATGGGCGCGTGAGGACATCACAGCAGACACAAGGGGGTGAGTACAAGCACATTCTGCTGATTTTGCGCACATTGGAGGTGTCTGGGTGGGGGAGGAGGGCTGTGGGTATCCCTAGGCCAGGGCGCTTTCTGTAGGCTAGGCCCCTCCGTTAGGCATGGCCCTGTGCCCCGCCCCCCACCTCTGTAGGTTGCCTAGTACAGCTATTCATGGCCCTGTGTCACCTATGTGTGAAGTTGTCGTCCATAGGCTTGTAGGCCATGTCCCACGGATTGAGTAGTGTACCCCAAGTGCGCGGCGTAGTGGAGGGGGCTTCTGAGTCTGTCCTCTCCGCCAACGGTGTCGCCAATGCATGCACTCAACATGTCTTTGTTTCTCCACCCCCCCTCCTTTTTTGGTGGTCTTCCCGTTCATGTGTGCATTAGCATCATCAGGCGGAGGAGAAGTGGCATTGGAGGACGAGGGAGCTGCATCTCACATGGCCATGGAGGGCCATGCAACTGACTCGGATTTCACCAGTGAGACGGAGGGCAAGGGGAGCTCCACAGCGGGGACACGTGGTGACACCAGCGACACAGACACGTCCTGGGAAGGGAGCTCCCTTGTGGTGGCGGCAACATCCGTGCCCACCGCAACAACAGGTACAGCCGCCACCCAGCGCACCAGCTCCGCCCTCCCAGCAGCCCCTCAGCCTTCGCCCCGTGCCCGCTCACCCAGGAAGGTGGGCATCTCCTTCGCCCTAGGCACCTCAGGCCCTGCCCCAGTTACCCCTGCTGCCCTCAGTGAGGAGGTCATTGACCTCCTGAGGACGCTCATTGTTGGGCAGTCTACCCTTTTGAATGCCATCCAGGGTGTAGAAAGGGAGGTGCACCGGAGTAATGCATACCTGGAGGGCATTCATTCTGGTCAGGCTGCCCATCAGCGATCGTTCAACACTCTGGCCTCAGCACTGACGGCAGCCATTGTCCCTGTCTCCTGCCTCCCTCCTCCAACTTCCTCAACCCAGTCCCACTCCCCTGACCTCTGCCTATCCCAGACACACCTACAGACCAGCCTGCACACACCTCAACACCCAAGGGAAGCTCATCCAGACATAAGCACCACACATAACACAAGCATTCTCCCAAGCAACATCCACATGCAGACATGCCAACAGCCACTGCCTCCTCTGTGTCCCCCTCCTCCTCGTCTCCCTCCTCCCTCCCTGTGACGTCTCCACTCACACTTGCATGCACAACATCTTCAGCCACTACGTCCATCACCAGCACACCCACCAGAACACTCCGCACACGTGCAGTCACCACCCCCACTACCATTTACACGCCCCCTGTGTCCTCTCCCAGTGTGTCTGTCACCCCCTCTTCCAAACCACACAAACGCAGGCAGCCACCCACCCAACAGCCATCCACCTCACGACAGCCTCCAGCACAAGCACCTGCACCCAAAGACACCAGACTTCACTCTCCTACAACCACATCCTCTTCCTCTTCCTCCACTCCCATACCCACTACAACTACCCGTCCCTGTCTTTCTAAATTGATTTTCCTTTCCAACCTTGACCTCATCCCAACAACTGACCCACCTCCTCCATCTCATAAGACTCCAATCAGCACCTCAGCCACCACAAAACCTGGACCTACAAAGACAATAGTCCAAGGATTTTGGAGTCCACCACCTTCAAGGCCAGCTACTTCGGCTAGGAGTAAAGAGACGGCCAGCCCACCCCCTGAAAAAAAAGCCAAGAAAGCCAGTGCCCGGCGCGACAGGCCAAAGACAGCAGGCTCCAAAAGCACTACGCTGGCACCGTCAGGGAGTGGGGTGCCACCTGGCACACCGCCAAAGGGAGGAAAGGGCCACAGACGAGCAGGGAAGGGTGGCAAGGGCAGCACGCCCCACAAGTCCGGCAGCAGGCGAGCTGCCCAGGAGGGCCCCGCCAGCCCCATTCCAGGTGTGCAGGAGGACACCCACGGGCCAGGGACGGCAGCACAGGAGGGCCCCGCAAGCGAGAAGACAGATGTGCACGAAGGGTCCGGCAGCCACATGTCAGGTGGCGAGTGAAATCCATGTAATGGCCGGATCTGGTGACCTAGACACACATGTCAAGCACCGCTGAACAGGGCCCTTCAAGTCAAGAACCGCTGAACAGGGCCCTTCAAGTCAAGCACCGCTGAACAGGGCCCTTCAAGTCAAGAACCGCTGAACAGGGCCCTTCAAGTCAAGAACCGCTGAACAGGGCCCTTCAAGTCAAGCACCGCTGAACAGGGCCCTTCAAGTCAAGAACCGCTGAACAGGGCACCGCCGTCTTAAGAACCGCTGAACAGGGCCCTTCATCTCAAGCACCGCTGCGCTGGGCACCGCCGTCTCTGCACCCCTCCGCTGGGCCCTTCATCTCAAGCACCGCTCCGCTGGGCCCTTCAACTCAAGCACCGCTCCGCTGGGCACCGCCGTCTCTGCACCGCTCCGCTGGGCCCTTCATCTCAAGCACCGCTCCGCTGGGCACCGCCGTCTCTGCACCGCTCCGCTGGGCCCTTCATCTCAAGCACCGCTCCGCTGGGCACCGCCGTCTCTGCACTGCTCCGCTGGGCCCTTCAACTCAAGCACCGCTCCGCTGGGCACCGCCGTCTCTGCACCGCTCCGCTGGCCCCTTCAACTCAAGCACCGCTCCGCTGGGCACCGCCGTCTCTGCACCGCTCCGCTGGGCCCTTCATCTCAAGCACCGCTCCGCTGGGCACCGCCGTCTCTGCACCGCTCCGCTGGGCCCTTGATCTCAAGAACCGCTCCGCTGGGCCCTTCAACTCAAGCACCGCTCCGCTGGGCACCGCCGTCTCTGCACCGCTCCGCTGGGCCCTCCAACTCAAGCACCGCTCCGCTGGGCACCGCCGTCTCTGCACCGCCGTCTCTGCACCGCCGTCTCTGCACCGCTCTGCTGGGCCCTCCAACTCAAGCACCGCTCCGCTGGGCACCGCCGTCTCTGCACCGCTCCGCTGGGCCCTTCATCTCAAGCACCGCTCCGCTGGGCACCGCCGTCTCTGCACCGCTCCGCTGGGCCCTTCAACTCAAGCACCGCTCCGCTGGGCACCGCCGTCTCTGCACCGCTCCGCTGGGCCCTTCATCTCAAGCACCGCTCCGCTGGGTACCGCCGTCTCTGCACCGCTCCGCTGGGCCCTTCAACTCAAGCACCGCTCCGCTGGGCACCGCCGTCTCTGCACCGCTCCGCTGGGCCCTCCAACTTAAGCACCGCTCCGCTGGGCACCGCCGTCTCTGCACCGCTCCGCTGGGCCCTTGATCTCAAGCACCGCTCCGCTGGGCACCGCCGTCTCTGCACCGCTCCGCTGGGCCCTTCAACTCAAGCACCGCTCCGCTGGGCACCGCCGTCTCTGCACCGCTCCGCTGGGCCCTTCATCTCAAGCACCGCTCCGCTGGGCACCACCGTATCTGCACCGCTCCGCTGGGCACCGCCGTCTCTGCACCGCTCCGCTGGTCCCTCCAACTGAAGCACCGCTCCGCTGGGCACCGCCGTCTCTGCACCGCTCCGCTGGGCCCTTCATCTCAAGCACCGCTCCGCTGGGCCTCGCCGTCTCTGCACTGCTCCGCTGGGCCCTTCAACTCAAGCACCGCCCCGCTGGGCACCGCCGTCTCTGCACCGCTCCGCTGGGCCCTTCATCTCAAGCACCGCTCTGCTGGGCACCGCCGTCTCTGCACCGCTGGCCCATTGGCAGAAGGGGCAGGCCCGCATCTGTGTCGGGCAGGGCTGCACGAAGCACTCTGGGCACCATGCCTCCTCCAGAACCAGTGGAGTCTGTAATCCACTTGTGAGACTGTGGCTTTGCACTCCCCAGGATGGCACAGTGGGCAATCCACCCACTGTAGAGACTTGTGAGACTGTGGCTTTGCACTCCCCAGGATGGCACAGTGAGCAATCCACCCACTGTAGAGACTTGTGAGACTGCGGCTTTGCACTCCCCAGGATGGCACAGTGGGCAATCCACCCACTGTAGAGACTTGTGAGACTGTGGCTTTGCACTCCCCAGGATGACACAGTGGGCAATCCACCCACTGTAGAGACTTGTGAGACTGTGGCTTTGCACTCCCCAGGATGGCACAGTGAGCAATCCACCCACTGTAGAGACTTGTGAGACTGTGGCTTTGCACTCCCCAGGATTGAACAGTGGCCATGGAGGCCCCTCGTGGATCTGGCGTCGTGGACTCATGTGGCTGAGGTGCCCCCCCTTCCCTTCCCCCTGAGGTGCCTGTAGTTTTGCTATCTGATGCCCCTGCAGTGTTCTCTCCATTGGAGTCGGGTATCCTGTGTGGGCTTTGCTCATGTGTTTTGGTCCCATTGGCCCACGAACAATGGCTGATACCCAATTTGGACACGACAATTTACATATGTATATATAGTTATAGATGTTTGATATATTTTTTTACTTAGCCGTACAATATACTTCAAATTTCATGGTCATTTTATTTTGTCTTTGCTTTCTTCCGGGGGGTTTGGGGGTGTCACTCTGAGTTGTTGCTCTGCATTGATGTGTATGTAGTTGTGGGTGAGGGTGAGGGTGGGTGTGTCGCGTATGTGTGTCCCCGTAATTTTTTGCCTCCCCCCTCCCCTGTGTCGTAGGTGCAGTACTCACTGTTGTCTTCTGCGCCGGCGTTCGTGCTCCTGGTAGAGGAGCAGGAAGACAATAGCTGGTAGGATGTGTAGTTCGGGTTCCATGCTGTCCAGATTCCTCATGGAGTGTGTAGAGGTGAGCGTTTTCCGTTCGTAATGGCTGTTTCCGCTGTGTTTTTATCGGCGGGGCTGCCGCCCCGGAAAAGGTGGCGGATTGGTGGGTTGTGATAGGCCGGGAGGTACATTGTCTCCCGCCTGTCTGTTGGCGGTGTTCTCCCAAAACACACTCATTGCCAGACTCCACCACCTCAGCATTCAGAGCAAAGCCCACAAATGGATCTACGTCTTCATCACAGGATGCACTCAAAGAGTCAGCCTACCTCCTTATGCCTCAGAACTCAAGAACATCATCTGCAGCATTCCCAAGTGTCCTCTCTCAGCCCCACCCTTTTTAATACCTACATGACACCAGTAGCAGTCATCGTCCGCAGCCACAGACCTAACATCATCTCGTACGCTGACGACATGCAACTCATCCTCTCACTCACAGAGGAACATGCCACCTGAGAGCTAATTTCAGCAATACCATAACCAACATTGCAGACTGGATGAGATCCAACTGCCTGAAACTGAACACAGACAAGACATCATTTTCTACAACAATGATTCCCCTTTTGATGAAACCTGGTGGCCCGTCACTCTCTGGCAAGCCCCGACCCTGATGGACCACACCCGCAACCTCTGCATCATCATAGACATTGGACTCACTTTCAAGCATCAGATAAACACAGTTGCCACCTCCTGCTTCCTCCTCCTCCACATGATACGAATGATTTTCAGATGGATCCCTGTATGCTCCAAAAGAACGGTGACCCAGGACCTCATTGCCAGCAGACTGGACTATGGAGATGCACTCTGCATTGGATTCACCACCCAACTCGTCAACCGCCTCAAACTATACAGAACTCTGAAACCAGACTCATCCGAGATCTTACCAGATGCACCAGCATGCTGTTGTTGCACGGTATTATCCTCGGCTCCCTTAAGGGAGCCTAGACCATTCCTGTAGCACTGCTCCTACCAGGCTGACTGGCAGGAGCATCATGATACAATGTTCCAGCCGGTTAGCCCGGTGGAAACATTGTAATACAACTGGGGGGAATGCCACAGGCATGATTGTGGCATTGGAAGTCCCTTGGTGGGACCGCTACCGCCACGTAATGAGGCCCTAGTCTCCTCATGTAGATTATGGACTAAATACAAACATTTCTCCACATAGGATACAAACTTTACTATTTGAATACCTTGTAAGAGAAATTGAGGATGATTCCATTGATGAGAAATAATGGACTATGTTTCAATGAAGGAAGAACTGAAATACTATGACACAATTCTGCCATCCATATATGTTGAACCCAAAAAGGCTGTTCTTGCAGATAACTTTATCAATAGGCTGCCAGGTTTTGCTGTACTTGTTCAGTTTGGCCATTAGATTGTGGATGGCATTAAGAATAGAGTCAAAAGTCTGATCCTACTGTCTTGCAATATATCTCCAAAATCGCAAGATACACTGAGATCCTTGATCTGAAATCATTGCTAGGGCTATTCTGTGGAGATGCACAATATTTATTAATTAACTAGTTACTGCTGCTAGACTACTACAATTGAATGGCTCAAAGTATGTGATCTTTGTGAATAAGACCTTATTTTGCTTTACTGCGAACCAAGCCAAAAGATCCAAATACCTATATTGACATGTAAATTCATACACAATGCAAAGCAAATAATTAGTAAAAATTCATTACTTTGGGGCCTATCGGGTACTTCATCTTTCCCCTGCCAGCAAGTCGCTGACCCCGTGGCAACTGCAACTAGAAAGAGAGAGATCTACCCTCACGGGAAATATATCAGACATTCAACATCTGAATCCTGATTGAGGTCTCTGAATCCCCCACTGTCGACCTGGGTCTCTTGTATACCTTGAACAAGCCAGGAAGGAGATTTCTAGAACATCCCTCCTGCTCCGAGAAAACGTGCTAAAAATGATGGCTACTTTAGGTCAGTTTTCAAAGGAACACGTTGGAACTGGCCAGTTTCCCAAGGTGTCTCTCCAAAACTAAACCATTCCCTGCTGTACCATAAACATCATTCTAGTACATCCTTATCTTGCTGACTGACTGACTGACTCCTCCACATTATGTCCTAGCCCTTTGATGAGAAAGAACACACAGACACGTAGAATAGAAAACATGTTGCATAACATGTTTTGTACTGAAAAATACTTGCACCTTTAATGTGGCGGTGAAGCTAAGGCTTAGCTGAATACAAAATGGAGTCTGTAACTTGTGACCGGTAATGTGACTGTGGACAGCTAAGACAAGTGCAAAGTGGCACGACATAGAGTCAGTGGTCAAAACACCAATATCACTATAGACCTCAGCCTCTCTAGAAGTGAATCCACCTGGTAGTTCAAGTATGAAATCTATTAATACAGTATGCAACGGAAATGTGGATTAGGAAATGGGTGTAAATAATCCATTGACATTATTCTATCTTTCTTTGTCGTGATACAGATGTTACAAGTAGATTCATACTGTTTTTTTTTCTATTGTCCTCATTCATTTTGAAAGCCAGAAATAGAGTAGTCTCCTAAAAAAAACAAAAAGAACTTACAGTAGAGGGGGTAACCCTCTTAGCTCATTACCAATTTCTCTGAGGGGGCACTTGTCTCGATTGGTCAGAATCTCTGATAAGTACAGACTTTACAGCCCACCTTCAGAGCATGTCTCAAGAACAACGATTAATGTAATCAAAGGATAATGCCAAATTGATGGGTATAATTATTGCCTTGATAGCTTTTTTTAATGGACCCCAAAATTTGTTTTTACGGTTCTCCTCCTTCATATCAAGTTTTAGATCATAAATAAGTGAATCTTTCCACTCCAAGAAAAACAGAGGAAAGGCACTAATCCATTTTTTACAGAGCTCTCTCCTGGCCAATGATATTTTAAAAAGTAATTTGGCACCGTCTCTGTTCGACTTCGTTATGTCCTGAAGTCATCCAAAAATAACTAGGGGGATCTTACCTGACAATTTATGGAAAGAATTTCGCTTACTGCTTCACCGACCTCTTTCCAAAACAGGGTGAGCTGAGGACACTTCAAAAACATATGTAGATCGTCAGCAGAATCCAGACCGGTTTCTTACAGCTAACCAACTTACTTTGCACCAGTTTGGATAGCTTCTCTGGGATCCAGAAGGCACTATGGATTGAAAACAAATGGTTTCTCCTTAAACAGGTGGGTTCCAAAGTAGCATACAAAAGAATAGTAGATACTTGCCGTAAATCTCTTATCTGTATTCCAGGCAAGTGTTCTCCCCACACTTTTTCTGGCAGTGTGAATTCTCCATCTGCGAAGTCCATTATCAGCCAGTACCATCTTGTAACTTCCTTCCTCATGGGGGCCTTCTGATATAATAGATCTTCCATCTCATTAGAGCCTCCCATTTCATCTATCACACTCTTCACCCAGCTGGTTAATTGAAGGTATTTAATTTTAGAGAGCTTCTCCCCTATCTCCAAATTGAGGTCCTCGTATGACATCAAGTCCCCATTAATGCAGAGTTGCCCCCATCCCAAAAACCCTGCCTCTTTCAATGGCACAGCCAGAGTATATTTGGTCCATTTCGGAGAACCTGGAGAGTCCCAGATGGAAGCATGCTTACTGTAATAGAATAAGTTGGTCGTTCTCCTTAAAGCGCACCAAAGTTTTTCAAGGTCCTGCATTATCTTAAATCTCACCTTTTTAAAGAATTTGGGGTCTCCAAATTTATATAAGAGGCCCACCTGTGCTCCATGACTGTTTCATCATTATCTTGAATATCTGCCCCACCTCAGTATCCCCTGATTCATTCAGTGGTCCTCTTGCAGTTTTGAAGAGAGAGGCCCACGCATAATATTGCAGATTATGCAAAGCCAATCCCCCTTTCTTATCCTTACTTCTAAACTTTTTCCAAGAAATATGCACCTCCTTAGAGGCCCATATAAAACAGCTGAATTTTCCCTGAATCTTACTCAACCATTCTTTGTTGTACATCAGAGGCACCGCGTTCAAAATAAATAAAAGTTTGGGTAGAATCGTCATCTTAATTAGGTTAACCCTTCCTAAAACAGTAAGGGGAAGATTAGCCCAACTCTTCACTAGCCGAAAGGAGTCCCTCATAACCTACATAAAGTTAGTTTCTGCTATTTTGGTTATTTCTTAGGTTACAATAATCCCCAGATATTTAAACTCCTTTTTGATTGGAACCCTCTCTGCATGCATATTACAGGCCATAACTTCAGTTTTTTCATTATTGATGGCATATCCGGCAATCTTCCCAAACTACGCCATCCATTCTTCCAGGGTTGGTATAGTTTACCTTAAATTGGCTGTATTCACTATTGAATCGTCTGCGTATAAAGAGACCCTCCTACACCAGTTCCCACAAATGAACGGGGCTATCCTCTGCTCTCCTCTAATTTTACAGGCCAAGGGCTCTGTGTACAAATTAAACAACAGTGGCGATAATAGACACCCCTACCTTGTTCCTCTTTCGATTTTAAAGGGGCAAATTAGGGAGCCATTGACCAAACCTCTTGCGTCAGGATTTTGATATATCTTTGGTAATACCCTCACAAAGTTGGCACCAAGTTAAAGACCTCGCAGAGGGTGTTCAAGTAAATCCAGTTGACCCCATCAAACGCTTATGTTGCGTCTATCATCACTACAACCAGGGGTTCTTGACATGTATTAGATAAGTCTATTGAGCCTATCAAACCCTGTGTCAACTCATTCATGTATCTACCTTTTAAGAACCCTTTTTGGTCATCATGTATAAGCCTACCTAAGACTCCACTTAATCTGTCCGCCAAGACTCTTGCAAAAATGTTATAGTCACTATTTAACAGGGATATGGACCTATATGAGTCGCAGCTTTTAGGGTATTTCCCTGGTTTTAAAATTAATGTAATGATAGCTTCTTTACAGGATGGGGGGATCATACCACCAGCTTCTAAGATATTATTACACAAACCTGCCAAATGTTTTGCTACACTGTTTCCTGGGACTTTATAAATTTCAATGGATAATCCGTCCGGGCCTGTTGCTTTTCCTAGTTTACCAGACTGTATACCCTGCTCCACTTCAACCTGCCCTATCTGTACATTCAAAACTCTATTGTCCTCCTCACTCAAAGTAGTTAGAACAAAATCTTTTAACCATATCTTAACGGTCTCCGTTGGCATTGCTAACCTTTTTGTATATAATTTCTTAAAGAAGTTCTGAAAATCTTCCCTAATTTCCTCTCTACCTCTAGTGATACTCCCAGAATCCTGAATACATATTTCTGTCACCCTATTTCTAAGTCTGATTTTATTTTCCAGGCCAGCAATTTACCACATTTTTCCCCGTATTCAAAGTGCGCCACCCTGCTCGCCTTCACATCTCTTCTTAATTCTTCTCTCTATCACTGCTGCAAGCTCATATCATAATTCCTGATCTAATTTACGCAGTTGATCAATTTCCTTGTCATCAAGATCCAGATTTGTCAACCTTTGTCCTACTTGCTGCACACATTCTTCCAACCTAGTGATCTCTTATTTATATGCCTTCCTCTTGAAAGAGATCACCCTCATCAGTCTCCCTCTTAAGAAAGCCTTATAGGCATCCCACACCAAGGCTGGCAAGGTTCCTCTACATGTGCTCTCAATTCTGCTTTCACGTCCTCATCCAGTGGAGTTCTATCTAGAGTCCACCTACTCTGGCCTATATTCCCCTACATTCCCCATTAACTGAATGTTCAAGCTAATTGCAGCGTGGTCCGATAAGTGTGTTCCAACATGCATTATTTCCTCCACACTCTCCCTCAAGCTCCCATCTGTCAAAATATAATCAATCCTAGACCGATGTCTATATTTTTTGTTGTCATACATATATCCCCGCTTGGACCCCATCCTTTCTCTCCATACGTCATGCAACCCCAACTGGGACATCACAGACACCACTTGAAATCAAATTTTTTCTTTAATTCTCGATCTACTGCCTAAGAATCTATCTAATTCATAGTTTAGTACAACATTAGAATCCCCCATCTGTAATATAGGATCAGCGAATCGCAGCAGATGCTGGAATAGATCAATCAAATGAGCAGTGCTATCCTTGGTAGGCCCGTAATAGCCCACCAGAGTAAATGCGGAGTCATACGCCACCAATTTTCCAAATACCCACCTTCCCGCCTTATCTACTGGCCCCTCCTGAAAGGAAATATTAGGGTGTTTTTTTATTAAGATAGCTACTCCTTTGCTACCCCGCTCTGGCTAGTACTTACTATCTGTAGCAGCCATCTACATGATTTGAACAACTCATCACATTCTTCCTTAGACAGATGTGTTTCTTGCAGAACCAGTACATTCGCTTGTACATCGCTCAGGTATTGCAACAGCCTCCTTTACCTGTTCCTCACCTGTAAGCCATTAATATTCCAAGACAGAAACCTCAACTCATTTCCACTCATCATCTATGTGCTATCTCCAATCCCAACTCTGATCTCCACCGAGACCGCTTATTTCTCCACCATTCTGAGGACACTTTTTTATTTTTTACACTCATGATCCCTATCCAGTGACTACCACCCTGTCCATCCCCACCTGCCCCCAACTAAGCTCCAACCCATGGTTCCCTGGGAGAACCCACCCTACCTCCTTTCTTTAGGCGTTACCGCTTCGGAAGGGACCCCGCCAGGCCATTCTCAGTCTTACTCTTCATGTAACAACTAACGTGCCAATAATAATCTGGAGGCGATGGAGCAAAAAACTTCCCTCTATTTGTCCATGTTAACTGCCCTTCTCCAGGGTCTTAATCAGATCATCTATTTCTCTGAAGTCCTTAAAGTTATACATTTTATTGTTTGCCATTACTTTCAGGGAAGCCAGGAACTTAAATTGGGTCGTGGCCCCCAACGTCAACACATCAATACTTTCCCCAACTCCTATTGCTTGTTTAATGTTGTACCTGAAAGATCCGATCTAATTTCAAAAGGGACTCCCACCACTGGTAGTGACTTCTTCAGAACAGCGGCCTAAATACGCTCCTTAATTGCATATGTGTGAAAGTAAACCAGTGTTTTCCTAGGCTTATCTCTGTTCAGGGGCTTTCCAAAGGATCCCTATGTACCGTTTCAATATCCCTTACAATATCTTCCTCTGCGTCTTCAATTTTTACTCCTTGTTTATTCAGGCGAACTACAAGCCATTTCAGATCACCACCTTCCATTCCCTCAGGGACCCTTAAAAGTTATTCCTTCTCTGAATATTTAGTTTAATCATGAAGCTTTCCTCCTGTGCTTTCAAACTTTGAATTTCCTCCTTGTTTTTACTACCTCAACTTTCAGGCCCCCACCACTTCCTCGAGGGCCGCAGTCCTTCCTGCCAACATGTCGATCTTTTTACCAAGGTCCTCATATAAACCTCTGATCTCCTTCTGATTAGTGTTTGAGGTCTAGAAACCACCACTGACTTCCGTGGATAGGGCTCTCAGCATTCCCGCAGTAGACTGGCTGAGAGGTTCCTCTAAATGACTCTGTTCCTGTCCTTTTTCACCTCCTACTGGCAATTGCGAAAGAGTCTCACCGGGTGGATTTATAGCCCTGGGCCTTTGATCCTGCTGCTGGTTGTCCCCATCCAACTTTATTAGCTCATCCATCTTGATCATCTGGGGTTACTACTCAGCGTCCTGCCTGTGGGGTCAGCAATAGGGCCTCAACACAAGAGTCTGCCATGTTCCATTTCCCCTAAATCCAAGCCCTCAAGGACTTGAAAGCTGTTGGAACTACACTCTATTTGACTGTTTGAGTTTCTCCCATGCTGCTCCTCGAAACAGCCTTATCCATATACCAACCCTGCTGCGACAGCTCTCTCTCCTCAAGGCCGGTAATCTAGGCAAAACTCTACAATATACTATTAATGAAGGGGTAATCCTGGGTCTCTAATTCAATGGTCTCCCGCCTTCCAAATTAGGAATAGCTTTACCCCTACCAATACAGCTAGCTTGGTCCTCTTGAGCTCTGGGGCTGGTTGTTTTAGGGGGAGCCTCACCACCCACATTTGTTAGTTTCTCTTTGGCTCCAAAAATCTTCCTGCCACTTCCTAAGGAATAAACTGGGTTCCTGCCAAGTTTAATAACTACCACAGCCCCCCTTCTCTTCTGCTACTGACCAAAACCCTGGGGCCACACATAGCAGTATTGCTTACCCCTGAAAATGTAGCACTACTCCCACGCTGAGCTGCAACCAAAGCAGGGGAGTACAGGTTACCTTGATCTTCTGTGACAAAATTCGCCACCAGCAGGGGATGTGCCACTTCTCCATTCCACGCCGTCCTTCTGCTGCATGTCCTTATTCTGCCACCTTTCCCGTAGAAGTAAATTTTTGCAGCTGCCTCCCTCCCATGTCAGAAGTCAGCAGTCACTCGAGCCCAGGGCACGGCTCACTCCGAGCATTTTCTACGCCGTGTCCCCTCCGCCGCGGCTCGCCCTCCTGGTTTCCAGACTATTTTGCCCAGTTGTGACTTCTTCAGGTAAGTCCTAGCTTTCTCTGTTAGTACGATACATTTAGAGCTACCTTGTGGGTCGCGTTCAGCTCATATCTCTCCTGAGTTTAGCAGAGCTCTCCCACAGCCCTCTACTTAGCCTGCCACCATGTTCTCCCTCTCTCTCTCAGCAAGGCTGCCCCTTGTCAATACTACGTTTCCTGTTGCCCAGTAGATTCATATTGATGTACTTCTTTTCTGATCCCTTCCCATCAGAACTTGTCTTTTAAGTAGGTCATCAGTTTTAGTGATACCAAAATGACCAGCAAAAGGAGAATTATGGATTTCATGAATAACTTTTCATAATTCCTCTGTTTTGGAAAGTGGATTATTGGTAAGGGCAGGTAGGAACCTACACTTAGCAATATGCCACAACCCCCCACTAGGTCCTGTCAAGGTCACAATTAATTAATCTTTGCTCATCTGGGTAGCTTGGCCCAGGAGCATTTAGGCTTAACTTAAGAGGTAAGAGTGTAGAGCCTTTAATATCAACAAAGCAGTAAATAAGTAAAACACCAATATATGAAAAAATATATATATTTGTATCTTTAAAATGACACCAAAGCAATACAAATCCAATACAAGGAACTGGAGATATGAATTTTTAAAGATTAAATTTAAAAAAGGCTTTCTAACGCCTAAAAATCACAAGTGCTAACCGGGGACATCTGGTCACACTCGACTGGTGCAAAGTTAAAAGCTGAGGCTGACCGCTTTGGAGCCCAACTCAGATACACTGAGCGTGTGGCCACGGTCAAGGTTTTACCTTCACACAGGTTGGTCACCTTATGATTATTTTTTCCAAAGTTGCTCCAAACTTCTCCAAACTTCTGGATCTCCTTCCAGAAGTACGTTTTGGGTCCTCAGAGTGTCCACAAGCTTGATCCAAGGTTCCAGACGCTCTGAGTTGCTCTTTGGAAGTTGGGGCTACAGTTCCCAGAATGCACCTGGTCAGAATCCTCAAATGGACACTGGTTAGCTCGGCTATTCTAGCAGGACGTGATGCAGGGGACTCTTCTCAGCTCCTTTGTTTCTGTTGTTTACAGGGAGTCAACTCCTGGGGTTGCACAAGCAAGGCAAAGTACTTTGTCTGTTGAAGCCTAAAGTATGCAACTGGTGCTGTCCTTGTGAGTGCAGTGTCCAGGTGCAGGCCAAAGGTCCAACAGGGCAGTCTTTCTTTTCCAGTATCTTCTTCCAGCAGGGATCTGAATTGTGGGACATCTCTGCCATATTTATCCTTGCTCCTGTCCAATAGAGTGCAGGCCACCACTCTCATGAGTGACGATATACTGGAAAGTGTGGAAAAAATCACTCCCAGAGAGAAACATCCTTCAAAAATCGAGGATGGCAAGAATTCATCCTTGGAATTTAGATCTGTTGTGGCTAAGTTTCTCTTAACACCCCATCCAGCCCCTCTCCTAATCTAAAAGGGGGCTCCTATCTGTCCAGGGACTGCAGGAAATGGGGGTGGTCCAGTTTCTGCCCTAAGCTTCCCAAGTGGCTATCCACCCTTTGAAGACTAGTTTAGCTACTCTCCTGCCATCCTGCTCTGCCATCTGCTGTAGCGGTTCTCAGCCCATCCGATGCTTTCTTTGTTTCAGCCGAGGCCACTTCAGACCGCATTAAGGTAGCCTGGCTCAGGTTGCCAGAGGCTGACCAATTAGGAAAGGGCACCACAGGGCTCAATTTAGTATCTTTCAGAAACAGTTCTAAAACTCTTTCCTTGGGTTAGTTATACTAAAGTGAACATTGGCAAGTTGTTGGATTTATTATATTATTTAATTTGGTACCAAACATGTTATATTTAGCTCATCCCTATGAAAAATAAGACCCTTTTATTTTAAAATAAAGGGCCAGATGTATCATCACGGCCCTTTGCGATTCGGAAATAGCGATTTTAAAGAAATTGCTATTTCCGACTCGCAAAATGCCATGTATCACATTTGCGATTCGGTAATAGCGATTTCTTAAAAATCGCAAATGCTAGTACCGAATCGCAAATTGCGATACCGGCCTCATTCGCAGCTGTGGGCCTGTTGGCCCATATCTGCGAATTTTTTGCATTTCCAAAATTGCGATTTCTGAACCAGAAATGGCAATTTTGGAAATGCAAAAGCCCAGGGTGCTGGGGGCCTAAGGCCCCCTCTGCTGCACCCCAAAATGTTTGGTGGGACATGTAAGGTGCACACATGCCAAAAGGGCATGTGTGCTTTACATGTTCAATTTAAAAATGCATTTTAAATGCATTTTTAAATTTTGCACCAGGTTACCACCTGGTTTCATTTCATGGTATTTTGCATGTGCAAAATGCCATTCTGCGAAAAATCGCAAATTGCGATTTTTTGCAGCATCGCCTTGCGATGTGGATTTTGCGAATCGCAAATTGCGACTCGCAAAACCAGGTCGCAACGCAAGAAATCGCAATTTTAGCGATTTCTTATTTGTGGTCTGCGAATGCCTTTCATGCATCGCAGGCCACTTTTTTGCACTCGCAAACGGCCGAATTTTGCGATTCGCACCATTTGCGAGTGCAAAAAAAATTCATACATCTGGCCCAAAGTCTCTCAATGTTAGCCGATAGGGCCCTTTGGCCACAATGGGGAACCTTAATTTGGCTGTTTTTGCCTCACCAGGGCTTATAAAACATATTTTATAAAGTCCCTGCTACTATTTACACTGCACCCAAGGAGACACCTAGGGCAGACCTTAAGGGTGACCTTCATGCAAAAAAAATGTAGTTTGAGACTTTGAAAGTACTATTAATTCCAAAGTAGAATTTTGGGTTAATTTTAATTTAAAAGCAGCCAGCAAGGCAGGCCTGCCTTTACAATGACACTGGACACCACAGCTGTGCACCTATGGGGACAACATCTATACTGGGGTCCCTATAACTACATGCCCTACCATATACCAAGGACTCACAAGTAGGTTGCCAGAACCAATTATAATTATGTCTAATTTGTATATACCATTTTACACAAAGTACTGGCCCTGGAACTGGTTAGCAGTGCCCGGGTCACAGTCAGAGTCAGTAAACACCATTATCAGCAATGATTAACAAATCAGTTTTTACTTTCTCAGTTCTTAATGCTGTAATGCATTGATTTTAATCTTTAGAATTTGCTTCATTTATGTTTTGTGTGGTAAATATTGGTATAGAAGACTCCTCTTTTATGTATGAATCAGGAGTTTGACATTTCAATAATGCATCTGCTTTTCCATTTTGACATTCTTGTCCAAAGGTGATGCAGAATCATACTCGATGAAGAATAAAGAGCATCTCAGTTATGCAGTAAACTCTTTAGGAGATTGGAGTTACATAATGTTTTGATGATTGATATACAGCATAGCTGTAGATGTTATTCCTCAGAGATAATGTCTCAATTCCTCAAAGGCTGATTTGATAGCTGAGAGCTGTTTATCCGAAACTGGACAATTTCTTTCTGCTAGTGTCAGTTTTCTGGGATAATACGGCATGGGGTGTAACTGTCCTGTCTCTGGATGCTGTTGGGACAGAATTGCTCAAAGGGAGACATCTGAAGTGTCCACTTCTACAAAAAATGGTTGTTGGGGATCTGGTTAACGTACTATGGGGCATAGCTCATTTGTGCGTCATTATTATTAACACGAGCTAGCGTCTTTCCTTAGTGCCATCTTTGCGCCATATTAATGAAATGAGGTAGGATGGCATTAAAGATTGGATAGCATAAAAAAGGCGCTAACAACTGCGCAATGCAGTGAGGAAAAATGATGTTAATGCTGCAAAAATGGTGCTACACCATTTTGTGTCACGTAAACATCTCGCAAAAGGGTTAACATCATTTTTACACCGCATTAGCGTCAAAATAAAGTGCAAAAGCAGGAAAGAGTGCAATTGCAAGAGAAGATGGAAACATCAGGCCAGGAGAGACCCCCAGGGAGACCCCATACACCAAAATACCAGCCAGGAGGGTACAGAAAAATCACAGGAGAAGGAGAAGAGAAAGTGAAAGTGTTGCTTTAGCTGGAAGGAGCATGACATCCTGTTCAGAGCGGTGACGGAGCACCAACATCAGCTATTCATCACCTTCAAATTGCCAATTGATAGGAGAGACACAATATGGCAGCAAATAGTGGACAAAATAAACAGTGTTGCTGAGGTGAAGTGGACACGTCACTGAGTGCAAGAATCACTGGCATGATTTCAAGCGCACGACTAGGGAGAAACTTGCCAGGAACCGTTAGGCAGCACTGCAGACTGGAGGTGCAAGTCCTGCACCAAAGGAGGACCTGGATGACCTGGAGGAGATGGTTGCAGCGGTCATCCCGGAGGAACTGGTCACTGGAATCGCAGGACAGAAATTTGCAGACTGCCAGGAACCCCCACAAATGCAGGGTAAGTTGCAGGGGGGGATATCTGGAACTCCACTAATGACTGAAGGGGAGACACATTGGACACACTCAATGCATGCTAAAGTTTTGCATAAGGACACATAGGCCCTGAATCAAGACGCACCATCCTCACCCAAGCCACACATGTACTGACGCTTTGGTTGTGCTATGCACACTAACATATACACAATGTCAACATAGGCCACTCACTATGGCTAAACTCCACCATGAAAATAAGCAACGCTTTGCCTGGTAGGCATGTGCAATTAGTGTGGCTGCGCCATTACAACACCCATTGCACATAGTCAAAGCTCCTGTACCAACACAATACCACCCCAGGGGTGGTGTCAGGGTGGTGTCCCTGGCTAAAATGCTTCCTTACCTCAATGTTGCATTGCTTTCACTCATGTGTGCTGCATCTTGCAGTTTACTCATCCCCCTGTGCACATGCATTAGGCCCCTGCCAATGTCATACATTAATGCAGCCAGAGCAGTGGTGTGCGGGTTTATTGAGCAGTGACCTAGCCTCTTCAGATTGCTACTCAGCACAACAATGCACACTCCCCAGCTGACAGACACATGCACAATAGTGGTCATACAGACCAGGATGTCACATTTTCCTCTGCAGTACTTGATGTCAGCTTTCCCCTCTCATGTACAGAGCTCGGGTGCTTGCACATGTAGGACATGTATCATTACTTGATGTCCTTAGATGTTTCCATGGGCAGTCTGTTGGGCTTGTATATCTGTTGTGACTCCAATATTGGAAACATGCCAGGGTAAAGATGGTGTTATCTGTCACAGCCTCCTGCCATGGTGGCATGTGATGGGCAAATACTGTAGTATGCTAGTGGCCAGCATGACTGGGTTATATACTGACCTGTCCACCCTCTCTGTACATATGTTAAATGTTGACATGTAGACATTGATATGTTGTACAGTCAGTGTTGATCTATGTGTGTCCTTCTCCATGTATTCCTGCATTACTGGTAAGGCATGTCTTGTCACCTACATTGCTCCCATTCTTTAGGCTGCTTGCACTTTGTACACATCTTCTACAGCCACATTGTCTGGTCATACATAGGCATGTTGCAACATGTGACTTGTGTAATTGGAGGATGTAGACACCTCCTTCTACTGGCTACTTGATAGTTACAGTTCTATTGACCTCATTTGACAGACACATTACATTACTCCTGCCACAGCACTTGTGTTGTCACCATTTCACATCCAGGTTTGTATTTGCAAGTATCTATGGGTGTCTCAAAGTTGTCCATCCACAACCTCCATTGAACATGGGTATGCATTTCTTCAAGCATGCCACAACCTAGGTAACTCTTACCATGACTGAATTACATTGAGGTGTGAAATAATCTCAGTACTGTACTGTTCATTAGCCAATAGCAACATATTTGTCTAGGTCTACTCCCACTTAGTTTGATGTTGTGTCTCAGACATTTTCCAACAATGCTGAACATAGTAGCACATCCCACACCTGATTGCGATGTTGGAGGCCAAAATATGTATGGTACAATTTGTAAATGTTGCTATCATGTACTTGTTTTGTCATGTGAGTGACAATGAGTGGTGTGTATTGCTTAGTGATGTGTGATGTAGTTATTCACATCATACTAAGTATACATGCCGACACATGTGAAGAATTGTTGATACTGGCAAACCTGTTGCTACCTAGGACATACACCTGTTCATCAGTCTTCACATGTTTGCCTGGATTTGCTCTAGGCATCTGTCAAGACCGCAGATTTGTGTGACAAATGTGCACCTCATGTACATAGTGAGTATGTGCACCTCATGTACATTCGACCCAGATAAAAATTTGGTGGTGCATTGTCCCAATAAATCCATGGATCCTGACTATGGGTCATGTGTTTGATAAGTGACTGTGCACCCATAGCTGATTATTTAGTCTGACAAACTATTGCCCGCTCCACAGCCAACGTGTGAGTGCCATACGTGAAGTACAGTCCACCATGTGACAGGGTTGTGCCGAATGGCAGTGCCATGACAGAATCCCATGGTTACACTGTGCAGGCTCAGCATCGGACATTGGTTACAATTCTTGGACATTTACTTAAGGTCCACAGTCACCAATGTTGTTCCACCTTTGTCACACATGTACCATGCAGGCAAAACTGCTGTCACAATGAGTTGTGTTTTTGTTCTGTTAAGCATGGTGTTGTGGTTAATGGGCTAGGTATTAGCACCTTGTCCACTTGATGGAACAATATATGTGGTGGTGGATAGATCTAGACCTTCAGGAGTCACATGCCCACAAATTGCTTGTCACTTACATGTGAGATGGAGGCAGTAGACCCTCTTACATCACAAAAGATTTTGCTACCATACTTGTCACCTTTGTGTTACTTACCTGCTCACTGAGGTGTATGTAGTAGAGAATGAGTAGACCAAGGAGAATCAGGTGCAAAGTATTTTATTTGTGCTATTTACAATGTGATGTTTTTTAGTATAGTGACTTTGGCCCTCATTTGGACCTCGGCGGTCTTTTTCAAAGACCGCCGAGGTACTGCCGTGCTGAAGACAGCCGGTGCAGGTGGTTTTCCACCCAGCGTGTCATGACTGCTGGCAGCCCTCCACCCTTTTTCGGACAGAGAGCCGCCAGCAGCCATACTGGTGGATGGCGGTGAAGTGGAGGCTGCTCCACCTCCACCGCCACGTCATCAGGACACCGCCCACTGAATCACGTCACAGGATTCAATGTGGTGACGGGGAGCTGGTGGCGGAGCAGCCCCCATGGATCCTGTTCCCTCCCGGAGGAATAACAAACAAGGTAAGTTGATAGTCTGTTAGGGGGAAGGGGTGGGGGTGTTGTGTGGGTGCATGGGGGTGTGAGTGTGACGGTGTAGAGGGGATGTGTCAGTGTGTGTATGCATGCGTGGGTGTGTTTTGTGCATGGGAAATGTGTGCGCATATCTCTATGTGTATGTGTGCATGTCTGTGTGCGTGTATGTGTAGTAGTTGTGTGAGTGCGTGTATGTGTAGTAGTTGTGTGAGAGTAGTTGTGTGAGTGGGGGGTGTGAGTGTCAATGTGGGGGGGTTGGGGTGGGGGCTCCTGCCACCTTTGGTGGTGGTAGGGGGATCGTGGGTTAGGGGTTAGGGGAGAGGACTCTGGGGAGGGGGAGAGGGTGGGGAAGACCCCTATCAGTGCAGGGGAACTAATTCCCTGGCACTGATAGTGCCTACCGCCATGTATTGTGTGGTGGTACAGAACCCCATGAAATCCATGGCGGTATGCGGTGTTGTGATACCGACTAAAGTCTCCAGCCCAGCGGTCGTTACCACCCTGGCGATTGGAGTGTAGAAGTGGCAGTTTGGCATGGCGGTAACCGCCATGCTTGTAATGTCATTTTTTTCCCACCGCCCTGTTTGCGGTATTACCAACACTTCTACGCCGCCCACCAGGGTTGTAATGAGGGCCTATGTGTAGAAGTTGTCAACAATGTGGAGTCTCCTACGAACTCCTGCAGCAGTGTTCTGTTGTCCCCCCTCCACATTATCTGCTCCATCATCAACCTCCTCCTCGTTACGGACATCAACCTGTTCATCACAGGGGATATTTGCTCTGACACAGATGTTGTGGAGGATTGCACATGTCAGAATTATCTTGCAAACAAGTAGTGGAGCATCCAAGAGGCTTCCTCCTGTAAGGGCAGGCACCTGAATCTGGATTTCAAGAGCCCAAATGTCCTCTACACCACATTGCATTTTTCACAGTTGTGGAATTGGCAAATGGGGTCATCACCCACGGCTGTATGTGGTACCCTTGATCAGCTGCAATGGATAGCAACTAGATGTGTTGGTAAGTGTTGATAGTAGTTTGGAACATACCATGGAAGTTGTTATTTTTAGTTGGAGTGGTGACACAGACTTGCTTGAGGTATAGTGTATGTTCCTGTTCTTGTGACATGGTTTCATTGCACTGTGTTGATGGACATGACAATCTTGGGTAGTGGCTCAAGGGCCTGGGAATTTTTATGTTGATCCCAAAATGATGGTTATAAGGTAAATAAGGTAAATGTGTTGTGTAGTCTATATTGAAGCTGTGTTCTATTTTTAGATGGAACCTACCACCTCCTTGCACCACAATGATGTTACATGTTGAAACACCATAGTTGCCCTACAAAGCCAAACTGTGCCATCTATGATTCCATGTGGCACTACACATGTAGTGTGATAATTTGCGACCCTTTGTGGCACATGATGGTTGTGCCAACGACCAAGAGAGTGTATCACACATTAGTAGGCTGATGTAATTTGGTGCAGTAGTATCTCCTAGCTTCCAATACATAATTTCTGACATACACCTTCTACACATGCACAGTGCAGGCTTTGGGAGAGGGCACAGCTATTGTTCACATGGGTCCCTTAGTACAGTGCATGTAAGGTCAGGTATGTGCTCTATACTCCTATCAGGTCCTAATATGACATCCAGAATTGTTACTTTTTTTCCACAGACTCAGCTCCATGGTGGACTGTTTCTGGTATTTGCAAGAGACATTTTGGTGTTAGGCGGCACTAGACGTGCATGTGAGGTGGCACTGGAGTAGGTGCTGTCCCATTTGTCATGATTCAGCCCCATGGTCTTTAATGGCAGATATTTTTGTATACGTATGTATGCGACACAATGCAGCAGACAGGTGTATGTGCACACTACAGGTGTGTCAGGTATGTGTAGATGAGATGTATTTGGTTATGGCACCACTTGGGTGGATTTGATTTTCACCGTGGTTTACGTGGGACTGTGCCTATATGTGACTTACTCAAAATTACCATGGCTTATGCAATTGCATGCCTGTGCGCTTCTTTGTTTAGTGTAATGTATGTGTGTGATCTGTATTTAGTTGTTAACCTGTGGACACCTGTAGTAGTTTGTGAGCAGCTTCTGCAAGCAAAGGGGACTTGGCTGCACCTGGTCCACACATGGTGTGCCAGTCAGGGTGTGGCTGTGTTATATACATGTGGGAATATGTGTTTGTGATGTGCAATGTATGCAATGTAGTGTGGCATGTTGCATATGTGTTGTTGCCTGTACATCTCTGTGGCCCTGCCTATGTGTATTTAGTGTGGTTTTTGTCTTGTTTGTCCTAGATGGTTGCCTGTTGTGTGTTATGATTGGTATGATGGCTTACCTATGAGTAGATCATTGCCATATTCGCCATCCTGGAACCACCCGTTAATAGTGCAATGGCGAAAGATGTATGCATCATGAACCCTGCTGAGATATTTCGCAAGGATGTTGGTGAAGAGCCCATGGAGGTCCACGATGGCCTTTACATTGATAGAATGTGTGGGCTTGTGGTGTTCTGTTGCTGCAGGTGGCACCAGTTGCACATGGGAACGGCCCATTGCATCCTGCACATGCAGAAACTCAGCAATTTGAAAGAAACCTTGCTTGGTCGTCTGCTGCAGATGCTGGGTGTTTGGGAAGCAGATGTGGTGAGGCGTGAAGCATAATATGGCATCCAGGACCTTTGGTAGAAAGACCGTGAAGGATGACTGGGAGATACCAGACACTTGTGTAGTCGTTATCTGAAATGATCCAGATGCCAGCATACGAAGGACAGCCAAGAGTTTCGTCATGGGTGGAATGTTCGTGGGAGTTTGCACCCTTGCTGTGATGTGTGGTGCAATATGGTGCAGCAGGCTTACAGTGGACTCCCGGTTGAGTCTGTACATTCGGACCACATCTTGTTCTCTCATTCCAAGGATGGTTGTGCACTGTTTGAAGATCCTTTCCCTTCTTCTGCGCTGCCTTTGTGGCTGCTGTGGTGGTGTTTGGAGTTGCTGCAGTGGTGGTGGAGGGATCTGCTGTCTTCGCAGTCATCTGCAACATGTACCAAGTTGAAGCAGTTCCACTTCCATGTTCTCCTAGAGGTTTCCAAAGCTCCTTCTGGGTGTGTTCCTTCAGTGGTGGTGTGTGAGCCTCTTTTTAATGCCTGATCTGAACAGGCGTTAAAATTTGACGCTAATCAGACTTAGCTCCATTTTTTGAGTCTGCTTACTTGGTTATCATCAGTTTTGTGTCGGTAGGTAAATATGGCGCTAGATGGCTAGGGTCTTGTTTGGCACTCCCTCCAAATGGCACTAACTCTTAAATTTTTACACTAGACGGGTCTAGCGTTAAAATATAAATATGGAGTTATTTTTGTGTCGCTTTAGCATCAAATAAAATGACACTAAGGTGGCACAAACATTTCATAAATATTGGCCTCTAAGTACTGTTCCGAAACACTTTTTAAAGGTATGAAAGGCTTTGCTTCTTCAGAACATTGGAATGCAATCACCTTCTTTAGAATTGTGGTGACAGGAGTGATTACCTTGGAAAATGCAGGAATAAATTAATGGCATAAATTAGTAAATCCCATGAAGCTCTGAATATCGTATTTTGAGAAGTTGGCTAATCCAGGAAAACCTTATCTTTCATATTGTCCATTTGGAGCTCTTTGTAGAAATGATACAGCTTAAACATTCCACGTGGTAAAATGTAAAAAAACACGTCTTTGTTTTAGCATACAGCTGTCTCTCTCTCAGTTTTTGCAACGCCAGTTAGATAGATGTTATCTTTTTATTGTCAGAAAAGGTAAGGAATACATCAATGCAAGTGATTACCTCTTTAATGAAATATTGAAATGCACAATCTGAGTGGCACACCTTAATATTTGAAGAGCCAAAACTTACTCTTGTATGTTCTCTTCCATTCATCTCTTTCTAATATATGAATCAGATATCACGCACTTCTCAGATACATTTTGGTGAAAATCTTTGATTTCTTAATTTGATCAAGTATAACTGCTATTAAAGGTAAGGGACAACAATTATTGAATGTATTTTGATTCCAGGCTCTATACATTATGCAGGGCACAACTCACCACCCTTCTTAGGCCCGAAGCAAAAGGGAGAAGGCAACAGGTGAATAATAAAATTTTCCAGATATTATTCCGATATTTATGCATATACTCAGGCCCATATTTATACTTTTTTAGCGCCGCATTTGCGCCGCTTTTTTACGCAAAAGGCGCGCAAAACTGCAAAATAGAATTGTATTTTGCAAGTTTGCGCCGCTTTTGCGTAAAAAATGACGCACATGCGGCGCTAAAAAAGTATAAATATGGGCCTCAGTCTCTTGCTCTGTCAATGCATAGATTTGACTACATGGTATAGTTGCTCCTGGTTCCAAATCGATTCAACATTTGAAGGTCTGATTACTTGGCAGTATTATCACCTTCATTTTACTAAATATATCTAAATATTAATTATACACTGGGGCATCACGGTGAGCATGCCTAACATTTGTGGCTCAATGTTCTTCTTAAAATGTGCTATTAGAACCAAAAACCTTTTAGGTGCAACTATCTCTTCATCATTCTTGTGTATAGGACCACATTCCCATTCCCTTGGATCCTGTTAGAGCCTGGTAACATGAACTGTTTTAACTTCAGGTTTTATTTTCTGATGAATAGGTACACCTAACATCTCAGCATACTTTGCAAATAATGACATTACCTGTAGTTCCTGAATCAGCTAGTGTAGATAAATGGGTATGCATCGTTTGATGATCTCGTGTTATATTTGATAGAAGATTCACTGACCTATGTGAACTATATTTGATCTAAATTTGTCGGGAATCAAGGAGGAAGTGGTGCTTTGAGGGAAGACTTCTAGGCAATTGTATTTTGTAAGTTTGCGCCGATTTTGCATTAAAACGCGGCACAAATGCGGCACTAAAAAAGTTTAAATATGGGCCCTAGTTCTTCTGAGCTTGATCTCTCTCCCTGATTTGGACACTTGATTTTCTTGGGAAACATTTTTAAAAAATGTGTCAGGCCCATAATAGAAACATAGAGGCAGATTTATTATTATTTCATAACGTGCAGTGAAGAAATCCACCCTGCTGTGCTGCACTGAATGAAAGGGAAGGGAAAGGAAAGGAATGCTCCATATTTAACATGATACAGTGCATTCCTGTCCTTTTCTTAGGCTAGCACCCAATGTGTTGCCTTGCACCAAAGCAGGCTCCCTTGCATCATGGTGCAAGTGTGTCTGTATTGCAGGCAGGATTGCTTTTGTGCAAGAAGGGGCATCTTCCGGTACAAAAACATTTCAGAGGGATTTTCCTCTTTCTAAGTATACTGAAAAATGCAGCACACTTAGAAAGAGGCAACAGCAAGGTGAAATAAAGATATTGCTCCTTGATGTGCTTCCCCTGTGACGCATTCCCAGGTTTACCAGTGTAAGTAAATATGGGAATGCGTCAAAATCCAAAGGTGGATGGATTGGCACACACACGCTTCACCCATGGAATGCCTCCCTTGGCAGATTACCTTGAGGCAGTGATTTGCGCTGCCTTGTGTTACTCCAGATTTATCAAGCCACTCAAGGTGGCCTTGTGTAGCTTGGTAAATCTGACTTAGGTTTTGCTTCACCCTGATGGTGAATCAAAATGTAATCTAAGCTTGTACTCATGTTATGTTCTCGCACCGTTACATTACACTAACCTGTAATTAATTTGTAAAACCAACTCTATTAACTGATCACAATCATTTGGTCTATTCAGTACCTAAGGTAGCATATCTTTCACATTTTGAACAAGCCCTTTGTAGAAAAAGAGTAGCTTTCTTTTCCTTGACCATCATGTTTCTGAAACAAAACATTGAAACTGTGCTAAAGTACTCACTATCTCTTATTTTAATCTGTTTTAATTCCAATAATTCTAAATTTATGGATTGGGTGACTGACCTACTACCAAAGATTTGTTGAAGTTCTACCTTGCATAGTTCAACATCATATATTAAACAGCCATTTAGAGAGTCAAAAGGTGATGACCAAGATAAGGCATTCCCAGTTAAATAAGACAAAATACATAGCAGTTTTGATTCTGTAGTAGGAAATGCCAATGTCCAGTACAAAATGTAATCTACATTAAGTTATAAAATGCTCTAATTTTTTAGGGTCTCCAGATAAGTGTTCAGGAGCCACTAATAGTATCTGGGCCTGAAAATATACCAATGATGTAATTGCAGTGTTCCAATAAGAAACATGGAATGCATTAGTAAGCTCTTAAACTACTGGGACAGTTGAATTGGTAAAGCTTAGTTTAGTTAGATGATTCATAACTGCTTGTACTTGGTAAATCAATGATATTGTTGACTTAACATTTGATTTGATTTTCTGCTTGCACCTCAACTATATCTTTTTTAGGGCATTAATAACACTATTTATCTCACTGAGGAATTATATGGATCCCTGACACTAAGGCAGTGAAATAGCATGGGCTTCCCAATCTGTCAGACTCACAGTTAGACTGCGAAGATGTCTGGACTTCCCTGCTGCTCCATCTCTCACAACCTGAACTCTGAGAAGTCTAAAAATCCACTCCTGAGAGCACAGGTGAGATGGGAATTGGAATAGACATACATCTGAGTAGCACCATCTGTTGAACCTGATATGGATTTGTCTAGGTGTTTGGATCCTTTTAGAGCGGAGTAACACTCTACAGCTACATGTGCTTGTGAATACAAAGGATTGGATGTAGTTTATAATACATTCAGAAAACAATATCAAGTAAGTGGTTTAAAGCCTTTAGAAAGAATGAGTGACCACTACTCCAAAGACTAAAAAGTAACTTTTGTTCAAATGAACCAAGGATGAAACAATACCTCCTTTAAAGAAATGTCTAAGGGCCTAATTATGAGTTCGGTAGTCCCATTGCTGGACCCCCAAACTCACTGGGAGGACGTCACCACCATGGCTGTGGCACCCCCCTCACCCGAGCGTATTACAATGTTCCCGCTGGCTGACCAGCAGGAACATTGTAATACACGTCCCGCCGGGCTGACTGGCTGGAACAGTGCTACAATATTTGCCTTGGTTCCTCTAAGGGAACTGAGGCCAATACCGTAGTACACAGCACACAGCACCCTCAGCAAAGCAGACAGTGCACATTCCAAGGGTGCTGGACAAGGGGCCCTTGCACTATCCATGCCTGTGGTCCCCGACACATGGCGGGGACCACAGGCATGGATTTCCGGCAGCCTTCTCATGGCGGGGACCCCGCCATGAGAAGGCTGGCAGAAAGCTGAGTTATGATCAACCAGGTGGCGCCGAACTCAGCGCTGTCCTGGCTGCGTACAACTCAAACCACGGTAACCTGCCGGGAAACACGTTCCCGGCAGAGATGGTGGTCACCTCGTGGGTCCGCCCACCAGGGTTTTAATGTGGGGGTTGGACCACCACAGTTGCGGGGGTCGGACCATCACCACAAGGCTAGTGGTCATTGGACCACCAGCCCCTTAATGAGGCCCTAAGTCATTACAAATGCAGATGGTTGCACTCCAACAACAATCAGTTCCATGGAAGACATTCAGCTGACTCCATAAAGAGGATATTCCAGAGATGATTGTAGCACAAATCAGTCTTCAAACTCAGTGAGTTCTTAAAATGTAAATAAATATAAAGTGGCTTATCACTTATTAATGTAAACTTCTAAATATTTGGGCAAACCACAACACAACATAAACAACATACGTATACTAAACAACATATATGATAAAATATACATATGTACAGTTTTAATGTCCACAAAAGAGGAACGAACCAAGGGGTAGATTTATGAAAAGTGGTGCTGCAGCTAGTGCAGTGCCACTTTTTTGTGCCCCGTAAGCGCCCCCATAGCACCACCATGTGTGCATCATATTTAATATACAGCGCACCATGGCAGTAGTTAGGAAATTTGGACTCTAGTTCGGTGCTTTTCTGGATTAGCGTAAAAAATGTTGTGCTAATCCTGCGAAGCACCCAGAGCTCCATTAAAACCAAGAGGAGCCTCCTTTAATGCCTGCTCTGAGCAGGTGTTAAAAAGCCTAAAACAATGGTGCAAAGAAATCTCTTAGATCTCTTTGCACCATTTTTTCAGCCAACCCAAAGGGGGAACGCCCCCTTTGCATACATTATTCTTGGCACCAGCATAATGTAGCACTAAGGGTTACAAAGTGGCACAATGCATGCATTGCGCCACTTTGTAAATTTGGCACTGCAGTTTTGGCCTCGATGGGCCACATTAGCGTAAAAATAATTAAGCTAATGTGGCGCAAGGAGGTACTAGGGACTTTTAAATCTGCCCCCAAATATATAACCTCTCTAACCCCCAAAAAATAGACTACAAAATGATCTATGCCATCTCTGAGAACTCTAAAGAAAAAAAAGCAGGCTAGATTTACCAAGGAATATGTAGGCACTGATGAAGCACAGTGCAAGGTTTTGCTACGCCAACTTACTTTTATATTGATATGGTATCGCCACTTTGTGCCACATTCGTGCTCAAGCAAAGCCTCAGTAAATAAACCCCACTATGCTAAATCTTAACCCCAACCAAAAAGATACAGGAATATGACCGTGCAACAAACAGGAAAACAAAAGGCAACATAGTACTCAAGTCAGCAGGAGCAGATGTATAAACACTGAAGATGTTGAAAAGTAACTGCCACGGGTGCTTCCAGAACAAAGAAAGGAAAAGCAAAAGTTTATCAGTAACAGACACAAACATAACCTGAGGCAGGATATGGACTATTACTCATTCACCAAAACATTATTCAGGTAGTATTCTAGCAAGAGAGGTGAAATATATGAAGGAGTTATCATAAATAACTCACATTCCCTCACCCTTAATGGTCCCTTTTAGATTGAAAAGGGATTATCAGGACCAGACTGGGAATTAAAATCAGCCCTGGCAAAAATGTTCAAACAAAGCTCAAAACCTTTCTTCCCGCTCTATATCTCTCTTTTCATTTCTCCATTCTCTCTCTCTCTCGCTCTCTGTCTCTCACTCTTCTCTCTCTCTCTCTCTCTCTCTCTCTCTCTCTCTCTCTCTTTCTCTCTCTCTCTCTCTCTCTCACCCTCCCTCCCATATACCCAGAGTTCTTGTGGTACTGATTCACGTTGTATGTACCAAGAAGACCCTTGCTTTCTGCTTCACCCACAACACTGGTGGTCTCCAATTAGTTTTAGGAAGCAACACAAAACTTGGAGATTTTTGGCCTCTTTCTAATGGCCAATCATTTCTGGTGCTTCTGCTTGTCCTGATGCTAGCACTAAGGTGCCTTTCGGCATTTGTGCATTCAATAAATCATATCAATATCAGTATCTCTCTCCCTCCTCAGTGGCCTGTAGAAAAGGACGGAGGTGCCAACAGCCCAAAAAACAGTCTCCAATGGATCTAACCAACTGGAGAAATGACTGATGCAATAAATGGTCAGTATGGCCCTGAGGATCATCCTTCTCTGCCTTTCAAGTCAGCTCCCTCTCTGGAGGAAATGGTAGGTTTTAACAAACTCCTTATACTCTCCCAAAGAATGGTGGCGAAAATGTGCATGTTTTGGTCGATTTCAACTTCCATCCAGTTCTTTACCAAGTGACCATGTGCAACTTCATCATTCTTCTATCCAGCGGCGGCCCAGCATATGTCAGGGCGAGAGGCAGATGGGGGGATGACGGATGATGGGGCAAACAACATTTTAAAAAAAAAGCCACTTACCTTGCGCCGACAGTCTCCTGTCACCATCTCCTGCTGTCTTGCTCCTTTTTTGGTGTCCCAGCATTTGCTGGGACACCACCATAGGCTCCCCAGCAATCCTGGTGCTGCTTACATACTAAACATAGCATGTAAGCAGCATCAGGATTGGTCTGAGCGGCCGTGAAAACACGTCATAATCATCATAACAGCATATGTAAAATGATTCAACCTCAATAACCACACCAGTTTGTTAAGTAGTTAACAATTTATTTCCCTATATTAACAATGCTAAGGTCACAAAAATAATTCTCAAGCACAAATGATACATATTGAGAGTCAAGAAAGGCTGATTCGTAAGCCTTATATATCTAAGCTTAATCAACGCAAATAGAAAAATGATTTCAATGGTTATGACACAAAACCATAGTACTAGAATCTGAGCAAGAGTAATTGAATACATCAGTTTAATGATAAACAAAGAAACATCAAAAAACATATCATGAGCATGTGAGAAACACTCCCTCAATTAACCACTAATTAGCATAGACATGTTGGGCTTCATGTAAAAGTTTTAGTAACACAAATTTAGAAAAACATCCAACTAAAGTATTATCAAAGATAATAAACAGCACTAATTAATCAATTTCAGCTAGTACCTGAAAAACAAAAGACAAATAACAGATCACTGTTATACATTACCAATATTCTACAAAATAACAGCAACAACATCTTCTTCGGTAGTGGGACACCATCAGGCACCAACATCAGGAATAAGGACAGAATAAGGACCGGTGTAATGGTTTAGATTTATTTTGGACTATAAGATATACTAAATCATTCAAGCAATAAACTTCTCTGCAAGCATAATCTAAAGGAACTGGCATACAGGATTAATCCCAGAAGACTGCCCCTGAAGTAAATTAGGCAAGAATGGGCAAAATGGACATCGAACTATGGTGACTGAACGTTAAATTAAACTTGTTAAATGAAAATGATTGGATGAAGTTTAAGGTGAGAAAGTTATGAACAATCAGAACATTAACAAAAATCTAAATAAAAAAATCTAAATTATACAGAGTGAATCTACACTAAGTTTTCCATTTGCTGCTGCTCCATTGACAAAATCTAAACTAATACATTTTATATTCTTGATTTCCTTTTCTTCTGCCTCATCTTTGGATCTTTTGTTCCCTCTGTACCAAGAACACATAACTGAGGCAAAACAGTTAACATTGTTTCTGCTCCTTCGCCCTCGAAGAAAAAACTGTAAACTTTGCACTTGTATAGCGCACTACTCACCCGTTAGGGTCTCAAGGCGCTGTACTCATACCGCTATGGAACCCCTCCTGGCTTTTCCCTGTGAGGTGCCCACTCCTGGGCACCCCCAGGGTGAAGCCAGGCATCCAAGCACTGTTGGGGCCGTTGTGGAGTTTAAGCAAGCTATTGCCCAGAGTGGGACTCATTAATTAGATGAGGCACCGAGGTGAGAATTATCTGGTCCAAGGGAATTGAGCCCAAGACCTGCCAAAGCAGGACTTGAACCCTGGTCTTGAGCCAGATCTCTGCCTCAGGGTCTGCCGCTCTAACCATTGTGCCACACTTCTCCATGTGGAAAACACACACGTTAGTAACATTTGCCTAACAATGAAGTCAGTCAAAACTATGGAAACAGTTGAAACATTTCATTTAGTTGTATAACACAATAGCCTTGCATCTGCTCCTGCTCCAAACCTGCAGATGTCACTATTAACACATTTATTAGTCAAAGAACACACTCTCTCCCCAAAAAGACAAAATAATGAAGAATAATTCCATTTATCTTAAGTTCGCATGAGCAAAATACAGGCCTTGCATAAGATGGTGGCCATTCAATAAGTCACCCGTTTTGTTAATATATCATTATTATTTGAGATTAATCCACACATTAGTCTGCAAATACGATTATATAATGACTCCAAATTGTATCAATAAAATCTCTTCTCCCACAATCCCTCCTCTGATAACTATATATGTCATTACAAAAACACTCAAATAAATGTATTTATTTCTTTTAAAAATTTTATAACTTTGATTCATTTACCTTTTTATAAATTTTCTGTCTCCTTGAATTTCCCCCATAAAATCTCTCCATTTGAACATCTATCCTCCTCTGATTCTTTTCAAACCTTTTTCTTCTGATTATTTGAAACGTTTTATGTATTCACCAAATTCCAATCAAACAAAACACAATAATTGAGATCCATTTGACCAATTGTAATATAATACCTTCCCCCCACAAGTTGCCAAGCCAATTTCCCTCTAAAGCAATTCTTTTTCTAGCTTTTTCCCAGACAGTAGTTTCAGTTAGTTCTTTAAGTTCTGTTTTATCCTTTGTTAAATTATTAATCAAACCTCTAACTAATTTAGAATTGTCTGGTCTGTATGAGCAACAGTGACGCGGACCAAGTAATTTGCAAACTCTTCCCTCCTTTGCTAAAAGGATGTCTAACGCAAGGCGGTTCTGAAAAGCCATAACTCTTGTAGCAGACATTTCAGTATCTAAGAGGAGAATAGCTCCTGAATATTCTGTTAATGTGTTATCCACAACTGTAGAAACTTCTGTATTTTTATTGAATTTTCTAACAATTCCCGCTGAAAGAATAATTGTTCCAAATATGTCTCCCACAATGCCAGAAACTGATTCTTGCTAGTGTCTCATTTGAATTTTGGTAAATTTAGGAAACTTACTTAAGTCTTCCAACTGATAAATTTTCGCAAAGACTATTCCCAAATAACATATGCCATACCATCCTCTAGGAAGACGATAATAAGCATTCCTTCTACAAATATAGTATACACCAGGCACTGAAGGGTCTTGACCATTCAACATAAAACTCCATTTACTCTGAAACAAAAACACATGTTTACATTCACTCGTACCCACATATATTCTATCAAAGTAAATTTGCGGCCAATATATACAAAGCTTCCCTACATGCTCTGCACCTAATGCTAGCTTTCCCAGTTTAGTGATGTCAGTGTAAGCATGATCTATTCCAGGTCTACGGTGAACTATTTCCTTATCTATTTGAGCTTTGATTGCTCTTCTCCTGTCTTCTGTGTTATCTAAAAACGTCTTCTCTAATGGTGTAAGCAAACAAGTAAGGTTATTTCGACGGGCAAAAGATGTGGCAAAAGTTTATGTAGGTTCAAAGAAACCCCTTACTTAACTATATCATTATCCTTTGCTACTTTACTCAAATATCTAATTATCTAGTTTTAGGCACCAAAGAAAATACTACATCGTAATTTGAAAAGAAATATTGGATATACTCCTCCTAGCTATAGAAACGTGTTAGTAAGAGACTACAATTTATAGCATAAGTTAGCGGTAAATTATGATAAGCAAATTCCTCCTCTACAAAGGCTAGAATCTGCGTGCAGACATAACAATCTTTCGCATCCATTACATCAACATACTCATGCAAAAAGCGATAGAAGACATTGGAAGAAAGCACTTTCTCTTTGTGTAAGTATTTCTCGTGTTTCTTAAACCTATCTATTGCTGAAAGAATAGTAGTTGTTTCTAAAGAGCTAACAGTTGTGAGTATCTCTACAGTTTGGTCGGCTCCAGTCGTCTCAAAAACAACCACACTCACAACCAATAATACACATATTATCACACAAACAATTGCCAAACGAATACTATTGGTTACTAAAGTTTCCCATTATCTATAAAGAATAAAAAAAAATAGAAGTAAATAAAATATGGCTATGCAGCAAAAAAAAAAAAAAAAAAAGACAAAATTGTTCAAAGGTTTTCAATTCTCAACTTCAATCTTCAATCTTCAATGCCTCCTAATTTTTGTGGGTTATTTTCAAAAGTTCATTGAATCAGTCAAGATCCGCCTTGTCAAAATTTGGTAAACATCTGTCAAAACCAGTTTAGGAGCTTGTCAAATCAGGTTATCAAAGTCTTTTTACGTACAACTTTATCAAAACTATTTTCATTCACTTTCTTAGCAACTTAGCATCAGTCTTTCCCTTTCTCTTCACGTGCCAAAATATGAACTCGGAGTGTCTTTATCAAAACAAAAATTCAAAAACTCTTCTTATCATTCATTTGTAGTTACATATGCCCTTTCTGGACCAGAATATTTCTGATTTGCAACTCTTTTTCTTTTCATTACCTGACTACTTCTAGCTTTGTCTTCACTTAGATTTCCTCCTTCGTTTAACTCCTTTTCCTGTTGAATTGGTGGAATTACATTTATCTTCCCTGCTTCTGAGCTCTTTGCTGGCCAATTTTCACCCTTCAAAGGTTTTCTTGTTAACACTCTTTTCGGAATCAAATTCAAACTCTTTTCCTTTGATGTTCCCACAATTGGCTCAGGAGGAGTCAAACCCTTTTGGCTTGGATCTGACTCAACTCCCTCTCCATTGGGGTCAGTCACTTGTTCAGTCTGGTTTGTCAGACCACCTGCTTCTGAGCACACCCTCCTCTGAGCAGAGTTTCTTTTGACCGGTACTCTCTCTTGTTCTCCTTGGACCAGTTCTTTCACCACTTCATTCGTTGATGATTCACCTTCCTCTTCTAGGATTCTCTCCACTTCGTCTGACATGGGAGTAGGTAAATCAATTGGAACATTTCCAGGTACTGCCTCCAGTTCTTCTCTTTCTCTCTCTTGTCCTGGAATATTCTTAGCTGCAGGTAATCTCAAGAGCTCTTCTTCTTGCTCTTTTGGATTGTTCACCTTCCGAGTATGGCTTGCATGCACCCAGTGTGGTAAACCTGCACACTTTACAGCTGTCGTCATTATCAGTATCACCTGGTAGGGACCTTTCCACTTTGGCTCGAAGCACGACTTCCTTACATGCTTGCAAATGATGACCCTATTGTTAGCTTTTAGGTTGTGTCCCTGACTTTGAGACTGTTGAATTGTGGTTGCTTCCACCTGATGAGAAAATGATCGAACCACATCAGCTAGACCTTTGCAGTAATGTAGCACCATGTCATCTGTAATATTTACAAGAGCATTTGCAGGTACTGCTGGTAGTCTCATGGCTCTACCCATGAGAATCTCATAGGGCAACAATCCTGTCTTCTTGTCAGGAGTACTTCTCATTGACATAAGAACCAATGGTAAAGCATCTGGCCATTTCAAATTTGTTGATGCACACATCTTTGCAAGTCTGGACTTTAGAGTTCCATTCATCTGCTCTACAAGTCCTGAAGCTTCTGAGCGGTAACTACAATGGAGTTTCTGCTCAATATTTCAAGCTGAACATAGCAACTTTATCATTCATTGTTGAAGTGGCTTTTTCTATCTGATTCTAAAGAGACTGGGAAACCGAAACGTGGAATCAACTCTCTAAGCAGTAACTTAGCTACTGTGAGACTATCATTTCTGCTTATAGGGTAAGCCTCACGCCAGTGACTGAAAATGCACACAATCACCAACGCATATTTCAAACCAGCACATGAAGGCATCCCAATGAAATCCATTTGCATTCTGTGGAATGGTCCTCCGGCCATGCCATTGTGACCCACATTGACCACTGTCCCTTTACCAACATTCATTTGCTAGCAGGCAATGCACCTATGGCAAACTGCTTCAGCAACCTGTAAAATTTTTGGATTAAACCAATGTTGCTTAAAACTCCGAACCAGTGCATCTTTTCCTATATGTGGTTGACCATGGTAGTATCTAGCCATTTCAGTCAGTAGGCTATTTGGTAATACTACCTTTCCCTCTGCCGTCACCCAGACATCATCCTCTCTCTGGGCACATTTAAGTTTGACCCAATCTTCATGCTCTTTTAAAACACTGTCTTGTGGTGCTTTCAGCTCTTCCAAAGTATCAATAATTTGCATAATAAAATTCATATACACTTCATCATTTTCATGTAACAATTTCCAATTTCCTTTGAAAGATATTCCATTCAGGGCAAAACATTTCGCAACCTGTTCTGCGTATGCATTTCCCAACGAGACATAGGCCCTCCTTACAACCCTGGCGGTCGGTGCTTAAGCGGGAGTAATACCGTCAATAGTCCGGCGGTAAAAAAAAATGGGATCACGACAACGGTGGAAACCGCCAACACATCGAGCCACTTTAACACTCCGACTGTCACAGCGGTAGTAACAAACACCACGGTGGTAACCGCCAACTGACAGGCGGAAGTCAGTGTACCACCCACCCCATCACAACCCGCCCATCCGCCAGCTTTTTTGGGGCAGTACCAACGCCATCAAAAGCACAGCAGAAACAGGACACAGAAGGGAAACCACTCACCTTTCGACACTCAACGAAGAACCAGGACGCCATGGAGCACGAGCTGCAGGTCCTGCCCATGCTGGTCTACCTCCTCATGTACTAGGAGTACGAACGGAGGTGGCGACGACCACGGTGAGTATTGCACCTAGTACACAGGGGAGGGGGAGGAAAAAGAGAGTGACACACACACGCAACACGCATCACCCACACCCCCACCCTCACCCACAACACCATACACACAAACACATGCAACAACATTACATTTACACCCCGTAACCCCCTGGAAGAATGCAAGGACAAAAGGAATTGAGTCAAATCAGTGATGTATTAGAAATAGTCAGATATATGTAATAATTTGAAAAACAGTATTTTCAAAAATATACAATATGTACATAAGGTGGTACATAGTCCATTCAAAATGTCACCTCAGGGGGACGGGGAAGGGGGGGCACCTCAGCTGGAAGATTGAATAACGCCACTGCTCCTGGAGGGGGCTCCATGCCCACAGCGATGTTCTGGGGAGTGCAAGGCCACAGTCTCTCAAGTGGGTGGTTTGCCCACTGCTTGGTCCTGGGGAGTGCAAGGTCACAGTCTCTCAAGTGGGTGGTTTGCCCACTGCTTGGTCCTGGGGAGTGCAAGGCCACAGTCTCTCAATTTGATGCCTTCTTCCACTGGTTCTGAAGGGGGAATTGTGCCCAGTGTGCTTCATCTTGCGAAGGATAGGGTGAGTGGATGGCTTCTTCCACTGGTTCTGGAGGGGGCATTGTGCCCAGTGTGCTTCATCCTTCCAAGGATAGGGTGAGTGGATGCATATCTCCACTGGTTCTGGAGGGGGTTTTGTGCCCAGTGTGCTTCATCCTGCCAAGGATAGGGTGAGTGGATGGAGGCTTCTTCCACTGGTTCTGGAGGGGGGATTGTGCCCAGTGTGCTTCATCCTGCCAAGGATAGGGTGAGTGGATGCATATCTCCACTGGTTCTAGAGGGGGCATTGTGCCCAGTGTGCTTCATACTGGCAAGGAGGGGGTAAGTGGATACATATCTCCACTGGTTCTGGAGGGGGCTTTGTGCCCAGTGATGCAACACTTGGGGTGTGGCAGTTCACAGTCCCTCATCTGGGTGTCTGCGGCACAAAAGTTGCATGATAGTCCATGGAGGCAGGGCTAGACTCCATCTGGCGGTGGCTACGGCTGCTAACTGGTGGTAGTGCTGGTGCTGGTGGGGGTGCTTCCAGTGATGGAGGGAGGCTCCAGCCCTTCTCCTACAGCCTTGAATGGCTGCCCACAGGGGCTGTTGCTACTGGTAGTGGTGCTACTGTCAGCGGTTCAGGTGGCGGTGCTTGCGGCGGTGCCTGTGGAGTTGCTAACAGCGTTGCTAGCGGCGGTGCAGGTAGCGATGCTGGCTGTGGTGCAGGTGCTGCCAGTGGTGGAGAGAGGCTCCAGCCCATCTCCTGCAGCCTCGGATGGCTGGCCACTGGGGCTGCTGCTGCTGACAGTAGTGGTGCTTGCGGCTGTGCAGGTGGCGGTGCAGGTGGCAGTGCTTGTGGCGGTGCTAGTGGCAGGGCTGCTGGCATTGCTGGCTGCGGTGCAGGTGGCAGTGCTGGTGGTTGTGCTGGTAGCCACCAGGCCTTCACCTGCAGACTTGTCCGGCTGAAGTGCCTTGCCTGGTGTTTTATGCCCCTTCATCACCTTGGCAGATGGTGGTGTCACCTTGGGTCTGGCAGCTGGAGTCTTTGGGGTGGCCTTGATGGGTAGTTGTGGCTCTTTCCCCATGCTGGATGCTGTCCACTTCTTCACCTTGCCAGGAGGCGGAATGGATTTTGCCTTGGCAGGGGTTGGTGGCACACTGGCTGGCTCCTTTGATCCTCTGACAGGTGCAGGAACCACAGCGGACGTGGACTTGGTGGCTGAGGTGCTGGGCTGGGTTTTGGCCACCCTGGCCCGAGGGGAAGGACGGGGGGGGGAGAGGTAGGGAACAGGTCAATGTTTACCAGGAAAATCCTCTTAAGGACACTGGGGCGGGAAGAGGGAGAAGGTCTGGGAGTGGAGGAAGAGGGAGTGGTTGAAGGAGGTGTCTGTCTGCTGAGTTTGAGTGCAGGTGCATGGGCTGGATGCTGTTGGGAGGTAGATTGCTGTTGGGTGAGTGGGTGCTTGCATTTGTGTACTTTGGGAGGAGGGGTCACTGACACACTGGGAGAGGACACAGGGGACGTGTGCATGGATGTGGGGGTGGTGACTGCCAGTGAGGGGTGTGTAGTGATGGGCGTGCTGGTGATGGAGGTAGTGGATGAGGATGTAGTGCATGCAGGTGTGAGTGGAGACGCTACTGGGAGGGAGGTGGACGAGGAGGAGGAGGGGGACACAGTGGAGGCAGTAGATGTTGGTGTGTCTGCATGGGAATGGTGCTTGTGTGAGTGCCTGTGAGATGATGTGTGGTGCTTGTATTTGCCTGAGCCACTACTGTGTGTTGATTTGGGTGAATGCTGGTCTGAAGGTGTATTTGGGATAGGCTGGGGTTGAGGGGATTGGGACTGGGTTGAGAAAGTTTGAGGGGGGAGGCTGGATACAGGGACAATGGCTGCCATCAGTGCGGAGGCCAGAGCCTGAAATGTTCTCTGTTGGGCTGCCACGCCAGAGTGAAAGCCCTCCAGGTATGCATTTGTTTGTTGCAAATGCCTCTCGACACTCTGGATGGCATTCAGAATGGTTGACTGCCCAACAGTGAGGGATCTCAGGAGGAAAATAGCCTCCTCACTGAGGGCAGCAGGGCTGACTGGGGCAGGGCCTGAGGTGCCTGGGGCAAAGGAGATGCCCACCCTCCTGGGAGAGCGGGCACAGAAAACACGCTGAGGGGCTTCTGGGAGGGTGGTGCTGGTAGGGGGGTGGCGGCTGTACCTGTTGTTGGAGTGGGCACAGAGGTGTCTGCCACTGCCAGGGAGCTTTAGGAGGAGGAGTCGCTCTCTGTGGTGTCCCCTCCTGTCCCCATCGTGGTGCTCCCCTTACCCTCTGTCCCACTAGTGCCCTCACCATCGGTGGATTCGGCCTCCAGGCCCATGTGGGATGTAGCTCCCTCTGTCGCCGGTGCCTCTGCTCCTCTGCCAGATGATGCTATTGCACACAAGGACAGGGTGACAAAATAAAAAGGGGGGGGAGAGACAGAAGATACACTTGGTCAATACCAGCAACAACACTACCATTGGCGTACACAACACACAGGGAGCAGCCCTATGCACTAGACCATGCACTACAAGTTACTAAGATAGTCACCAGCCCATGGGGTACAATGCCTAACACCATGAGCTTCACACCTGAAACCCACAGGACCCAGCCCAGTAGTAGATGCCCACTAACACTATTGGGGTAGGAGTGCTACAGAGCCTGCCCAACGAGTGACCTACCCTGCCATGTTCGCCCTTGCCTAGGGGCACCCACAGCCCACATCCCCCACCCAGGTAAATCTTAATGCGCGCACTGTCATGATTCTGAATCTGTACTCACCCCCTTGTGGCTTCTGTGATGCCCTCAAGCGCCCATCCTACTCTGGATAGGCCACCACCAGGATGCGGAACATCAGGGGGGTCAGGGTACAGCGAGCACCCCTTCCTCGTTGGGAGGCCAGCCCCAGCTGGGCCTCTGCCATCTTCCTTGCCCAGCGGCGCAGGTCCTCCCACCGCTTGCGGCAGTGGGCTCTCCACCTGTCAAAGACCCACAGGGTCCGCACCTCCTTGGAGATGGCATGCCAAATACCCTTTTTCTGATGGGCGCTGACCTTAATGGAAAAGAAAGCAGTAAAGGGAATTAGTGAACCGTCCGGCCCATCACACTCATGGCCCACCAGATCCCTCCCATCCCCTGACGCACATACATTGACCACCATACATGCAGCACTCTGGCCAGGACTCCTCAGCCACCACCTACATGTGGCTTACACACACAGCAATCCATACATTCATGGCCCGCCCATCATGCTCACTGCGTACTCACCTGTTTGTCTGTAGGACCGTAGAGTAACGTGTACTGGGGTAGGACCCCATCCACCAGTTTCTCCAACTCCTCCACAGTGAAGGCAGGGGCCCTTTCCCCAGACACATGAGCCATTGTCGATTCCAGACACAGGTCACAGCAGCACTTGCAGTGTAGGTCCTCTTCTGTTGAAGGTCAGGTAGCAAGGGAGTGAATAGATAGAAAATGGCAGTCACATCCGCGGCAGTGTGTACCGTCACCACCGGTGTACATCTCCATTGGCTCCTGGAACCCATAGGACCCAATGATAACCAATGCAAAGTTGCGCGGCGCGTTGCGACCGCCTACCGCAACGGCACACAACACCAGCGGAATTACCTAATTTCCACTTGTCCCTCCTCAGAGTTCAGGCAGCCGCCATTTCAGGGGGGCACAGGGCATGGCACCTAACTGCGTCACAGCAGACATTGGCACAGCAACTGACTCCGCTGAGGATGAATATGAGATGGCGACATCCTCCGGTGTACAGACCCCTGGTGGACCTTGCAACAATGGAGGACAGACACATTATCCTAACATACAGACTTGATCAGGCCACAATCCAAGAACTGTGTGCCCAATTGGAGCCAGACCTGATGTCAGCTATCTGCCAACTCAGGTATCCCCCCTCTAGTGCAGGTCCTGTCAATGCTCCATTTCCTGGCAAGTGGTTCCTTCCAAACAACAGTGGCCATGGCATCAGGGATGACTCAGCCAATGTTCTCCAATGTGTTGACCAGAGTGTTGTCAGCCCTACTGAAACACATGCTCAGCTACATCGTATTCCCCCAGGTGGAGGATTTGGCCACAGTGAAAACTCACTTTTATGCTGTGGGACATATCCCCAACATCATTGGTGCCATTGATGGTACACATGTAGCATTTGTCGTCCCCCCCCCCGGAAAAATGAACAAGTGTTCAGGAATAGAAAAAGCTATCACTCTATGAATGTGCAGATGGTGTGTTTGGCAGACCAGTACATCTCCTATGTGAATGTCAAGTATCCTGGCTCTGTGCATGATACATTTATCTTGAGGAATAGCAGCATCCCATATGTGATGGGCCAACTCCAGAGGCACCTGGTGTGGCTAATAGGTGAGCTCAAGGTCCCCACCCATTATAAGTTGGTGTATGGGGTTGTCCCTAAGGGTTAGTGTGTGTCTAACAGGTATCCCTCGATATTTGCAGGTGACTCTGGTTGCCCCAACCTCTCATGGCTACTGACCCGAGTGAGGAATGCCAGGACAACGGCAGAGGAACGTTACAATGATGCACATGGGCGAACAAGGATGATAATTGAAAGTACCTTCAGCCCCCTGAAGGCCAGGTTCCGGTGCCTCCATCTGACAGGTGGATCCCTGTACTACTCACCCAAGAAGGTGTGCCAGATCATCGTTGCATGTTGCATGTTGCACAACCTGGCCTTGAGACGCCAGGCGTCTTTTCTGTAGGAGGATGAGCCTGGAGATGGTCTTGTGGCAGCAGTGGAGCCTGTGGACAGTGAGGAAGAGGAGGCAGAGGAAGAAGATGTGGACAACAGAAGTAATATAATACAGCAGTACTTCCAGTGACACACAGGTAAGACACTGTAACTTCACTTTACATTTCAGTTTTGTGTTGGACATTGTACATGTCAGCCTGATTTCCCTATGTCTATGGCCACTTACAGTACCTTTTGGCATCTCTATTTTCAGATCTCTGTGGCCCACTCTGGCTCCTGGTATGTTTACTGCTGCCCACTAAAGGTCATGCCAATGTAAATTTAACTGTACATATGACTTGCAATACTTTGATAATGTTGTACTAATACATATTTGAATCATTTGACAGACTCCAGATTTGTATTTGTTGCTAGGGTGTTTATTTGAGTGCTCATAAGTAGAGGGGGATGTGCAATGGGCTGGGGTGATGTTGGAGGAATGTCCAATTAGAGTCCAGTCTTTTGGTATCACAGGTGCATTGTCCAAGTGGGCATAGGAAGGGGAGCAATGGCATTTCAAGGTGGACAGGGTAACAGAGTGGGACAGAAGGGTGACAATCAGGAGAGTCTTATTTCCTGGCGGGGGTCTTGGCAATGTTCTCTGGCTTCTGCCTGGATCGCAGGGACCGTTTGCGGGGTGGTTGTCCTTCTGCAGGGGGTGGGGTGCTGGTGGCCTGTTGTTACAGTGGTGGGGCCTCCCGTCCACTAGTGCCGGCTGAGGTGGAGGGCTGGTCTTCAGTGTGGCTAGTGTCAGGGGCCCGTTGTTGTGCCACTGCCTCCCTCATGGTGTTGGCCATGTCAGCCAGCACCCCTGCAATGGTGACCACGATGGTCTGGATGTGTTCGAGGTCCTCCTAGATTCCCAGGTACTGTCCCTCCTGCAGCCGCTGGGTCTCCTGCAACTTGGCCAGTATCTGGCCCAAGGTCTACTGGGAATGTTGGTATGCTCCCAGGATCCCTGCAAGTGCCTCGTTGAGAGTGGGTTCCCTGGGCCTGTCCTCCCCCTGTCGCACAGCAGTCCTCCCAGCTTCCCTGTTGTCCTCTGCCTCTGTCCCCTGAACCGTGTGCCCACTGCCACTGACCCCAGGTCCCTGATCGTCCTGGGTTTGTGGGGTTGCCTGGGGTCCCTGTAGTGGTGGACACACTGCTGATTGATGTGTCCTGGAGACAGTGGTATGGGCCCGCTGGGTGGGTGCTGTGGTGGTGTTTCCTGAGAGGGGAGTCTCTGTGGTGGTTTGGGACTGTGGCAGGGTAACCGACTGTCCAGAGGTCCCTGATGGGTCAGGTTGGTCATCGTGATCCAGGCATGCAGAGCTGCTGTCATCACTGTGGGAATCTTCTGGGGGGGACTGGATGTTGCTGGCAAATCCTCTCCAGTGACGTTGAGTAGGGGTCCTGCGGGGATGCAAATGCAGTGTTATTGTATCTGCGTGTGCCAACTTGTGCATGGGTGTGTTGCCCTGTATGGTTATGATTTCCCTGTCAGCTTTGCCTTGTCTGCGTGGTGATTTTGTGGGCTAGGTGAATCTCTCTACTGGGCATGCTGTGGAGATGTGTGTCCATGCAGGTCTGTGATGGGGGTCCATGGATTGTTGTGGCATGTAGGGCTTGGTATTGGGATGGGTGGGTTGTGATAGTGTGGTATGTGTGAGGTGGTGCATGATCACAAGACTTTCTCCTCCCATGTTGTTAGTTGTGGGGGAGGAGGTGGGGGTCCACCGCCAGTCCTCTGTCCTGCTTCCTGGTGTCTTGCAACCACGGAACATACCTTCCCCCGTAGGTCGTTCCACCTCTTCCTGATGTCATCCCTTGTTCTGGGGTGCTGTCCTATGGCGGAGACCCTGTCCACGATTCTCCACCATAGCTCCATCTTCCTTGCAATGGACGTCTGCTGCACCTGTGATCCAAATAGCTGTGACTCTACCCAAATGATTTCCTCCACCATGACCCTTAGCTCCTCCTCTGAAAACCTGGGGTGTCTTTGGGGTGCTATGGATGTGGTGTGAGTGGTATGTGTGAGGCTGTGTGGGGTGATGTGTTGGGGTGTGTGCTGTGAGATGCGTGGATGGTATATGGGTGATGGTGTTTTTTGGCTCTGATTTAGTGGGTGGTCCTGGCTTGTTTCTCTCTGTTTGCTATCTTTTTTTCGTAGAAAGGGTTGTGGGTAATGTGGCTGTGTGTTTTATATTGGATTGGGTGTGTGGGTGTGGTGTGTGTATGTGTGTCAGGTGTGTGTATTTTGAATTGTCCAATGTGGTGTAGTTTTGTTAGTGTGTGTGTATTTTGAGCACGGCCAATGGTTTACCGCAGTTGAAAGACTGAGGTGATTCGTGTGTCCTGATACTGTGGGCCTATTCCTGTTGGCGTAACGGTGTGGGTTTTGGTACCACCAATTTATCACTGACCTTTGGTCTGGCAGACTTGTGTGGGTGTCAGTATAATTGCAGATTTCTCAATGTGGGTCATAATACCCGTAGCAGAATACCGCTGCGGCACGGTATGTTGGCGGCCGTCAGTGCGGTGGTAGGTGGCATTTCCCGCCAGGGTTGTAATGAGGGCCTTGGTCTTGAGACCTCTGGTGTGCACTGCATTTCAGCACAGCAATTTTCTCAGGTTTCTGAACAGCTTGTAACAATACATTAATTTTCTCATCATTTCGCACAGGTGAAGCAGAAGAAGTTAAGAAACCTCTCTCTGACCCTATCTGGCCAAAATCATGTACAATGCCGAATCCATATTGACTATCTGTATAGATCGTCACTTTCAATTGACACAAAATCTGGCATGCTCTAGTAAGAGCCACTAATTCTGCTCCGTGTGGAGAAAATACTCCCCGAAGCCATGAAGCTTCCAGTTTGCCAGTATGTGTGTATGCATTTCATATTTATAAAGCACATTCTGGCCAAGGTATCGAAGTGCTAGGAACAGGAGTGAGAGAACCACGAAAGACAGAACTAATAGAGAACATGGCCACGTCTCCTGTGGGAAGAGCCAAGAACAAGTTTTTGGCTTCTTTCTAAAGTCCAAAACATTGTGTTCGTTCCTCATCATGGGAGGATGCATATTCCAGTGTTTAGCTGTGGCCACCTTAAATGCCTTATCACCTCATCTAGCCTTACGAGGTCGTTCATAGGCCAAATTGGATTCTGCAGATCTAAGCTGCCGGCTAGGGGTATACCAGTAAAGCCCCGAAGTCAAATGTTCAGGGCTGCTGATATGTAAAGCTTTATGTGTTAAACATATTGTCTTAAAGACAATACATTTCTTCACAGGTAACCAGTGAGGTTGCCGCAAAGTAGCACTGGCTGAAGTGGAGCAAGGAAGATTGAGTGTTAGACGAGTTGCAGTGTTCTGGATAAGTTGAAGTTTACGGAGTGAAAACTTGTCAATTTTAAGCAATAATGCAGTGCAGTAATCTATTTTAGAGATTACCAAAGCAAGAGACACCATAATTCTGATCTGCTCTTGTAAATAGGGAAATATTTTTTTCTGAGTTTTCAATATCCAGAAACAGGTTTTAGTGATAGAATTAACTTGTGACTTAAAAGATAAGGCAGTGTTTTAAAATGACCCCCAAATTCTTCGTGGACCCAATAGGGACAGGTAGGTCTCCACACACAGACGGCCACCAGAGGGAGCGCCATAAATTTCTACTAGAGCCAAAGAGAAGAACTTCAGTTTTGTCGCCATTCATTTTGAGCCAATTCAGGTACATCCATCTGTTGATCTCACACATACATTAATGGAATCGGTCAGCAACTTCTTCCCAATTCCCATGTACAGGAATGATTGAGTATCATCCGCATAAGAGGTGGTTTAGAAACCAAAGGAGCGAATCAGTCTGGCCAATGGAGTCATATATAAATCAAACAGGGTAGGACTAAGCGAGGAACCCTGAGGTACACCGCATGGTAACTGATATGCAGGTGCTTTAAAATCTCCACAGGTTACTATTGTTAACGCGTCCCTTTATGATAAACCATTACACATTGGGACTCGTCTTAGGCCAATTAATCTTTTGACCCTGTTGAGAGACACCTTAGGACGAGATTGCTAATCAACATGTCAATCAATACGTCAATAATGTCATCAATGTTTATCACAGCAATGCATTTCACTTTAGTCAAAGACATTAATCAAGTTCAGGACACCACCATGACCTTACAGTCATGAATAACCACACCAGTTTAGTATGAATTTTAGAGATTTTGGGCCAGATGTATGATTCTGGCCCATTCTGATTCGATAATTGCGATTTTTAAGAAATCGCAATTACCGACTCGCAAAGGGCCATGTATCACATTTGCGATTTGGTAATTGCGATTTCTTAAAAATCGGAAATGCAATTACCGAATCGCAAATTACTGGCCCCATTCGCAGCTATGGGCCTGTTGGCCCGTAGCTGCGAACTTTTTGCATTTCCTAAATTGCGATTTCTGAACCAGAAATCGCAATTTGGGAAATGCAAAAGGGCAGGGTGCTGGGGGCCTAAGGCCCCCTCTCCTGCACCCCAATTTTTTTTTTTTTACAATGTAAAGTACACACATGTCAAAAGGGCATGTGTGCTTTACATATTAAATTTAAAAATGCAGTTTTACTGCATTTTGCACCAGGTTACCACCTGGTTGCAGACAATGGTATTTTGCATGTGCAAAATACCATTCTGCTAAAAATCGCAATTTGAGATTTTTTGCAGAATAGCCTTGTGACCTGGATTTTGCGAATCGCAATTTGCGATTCGCAAAATCCAGGTCGCAACACAGAAAATCGCAATTCTGGCCCTCTATTCCATATTTGGTTACAATACTACTAGTAAATGTATTAGTCTCAAAACCAAGAAGCACAATAGCATAGTCACAATATGGCAACTCTGATAAGATTTCATCAAAACAAAAACCCCAAACATTGGAATATAACACGGCGTGAACATAGACTATTCCCAAGCAGAGTGTATTAGCGCATTGTTCAACAAAACATAGATTCAGTCATTTGTCTATTTGCGTCAGTTTAGTGAACCCCTCACCTAACCTCAAATTAGCATTGGCATGTTGGACTTCATGCAAAAAATTTAGTAACACCAATTTTGAAAACATCTAACTAAGGTCTCTGTCAAAAGAAAAGCAGTTGGTACCAAGGAAGGAAAAGCAAACAGACAATTACAATTTCATTGTCATATAGTTACACTCCAGGTTTGGTCAACACTCAGGCTCTGTCTTCGTCTTCAGGACATCAGTTGATTCGCCATCAAAAGAGATTCAGCTCCAGCAAAGGAAAAGGGCCACTTCCCTCATAAGGAGGTAAAGTGTGAATGGGCAATCTAAGGACAGAGATGGTTCTAAGTAAAATCAGCAAAGTCACTAGGCAAAGTGACAAAGTCTCTGGATCATATCAAAGCGCATCAGCATCTCCCTAACTAACTAACTAACTCATTTCCGTGTGTCAAGGGTTTTTTATCCCTTTTTCATTGTACATTCCCTTAAAATCTAATTGGTCAAAGGGTTGCACCCCACTATCTATAACCAATGGAAATCACATTACTTCATCAATTTTGGTACCCTAAAACAGTTCCCACGTATTTTATTGGTGCTTGTGATTGACGTCTTTAGCGGGTGGTATGTCCGGTATGATTTCATTGTCTTGTGAACCTTTGCACATCTTCGGTCAGTGACTCCATTGTCCGTGCCGGTTTAGGCGACCTTGTTAATCGACACTGTTGCATTTAGCTACAAAACCTTACTATAGGCAGGGTGAATTTCATTAGAACGGATCTACTACAGTCACATTCAGCCTCTAACTTTTTTTAAAAACAAGAGTTCATGTCCTTTAGCAAGTCAGCACACTGCACGTTATAAAAATACATTTAATATGAGAGTCAGGCAGCTGGGTCTGGATTCATGGCAACTAAGGCCTACTGCTTTATTAGCAAGAATCTAATACATTTATCCTTTTAACATTAATGTAAAATCACAATTTAATAAACATTTCACCATTACTAGTTAGTTTCATTAGTCCCTGTATAGATTGGCGGCCACTCGCCATGGTCACATTTCAAGTGCACGTTTTAGCAAAACATATTAATACAGTTTCTATGCAGCATCATCATACATTAGTTCATAAACATTTCAAATTAATATTGATTATACATGCTACGCTCTCTCACTATGGTAGATCTGTCTTCAAAAAAGGACTTCAGTATGTGTAGAGCTGTCCCTCTAATGCCTGCCTGATGCAGGTGATACGTCATGATTTGAGGAGAAATGGTAAAAAATGCTGCTGACAAGTCTAAAAGCGCTAGAATAGTATCAACTCCCTCATCAACTAATTTCCGGATAGTATCCGAAGTGGTAATGAGGGCTGATTCGGTACTATGATTTTTTCTGAAACCATGTTGAGTAGGATCTAGACTACCTGAGTCTTAAAGAAACTTGGCCAATTCTTCATTGATGTGTTTTTCAAAGATCTTAGATTGGAAAGGCAGTAAAGTAATAGGCCGCAGATTCTTAAAGTCATTAGATTTACCATCTAAATTCTTTTTCAAGGGAATCACTGTCGCTTCCTCCCAAGAGGAAGGAAACACACCAGAGGTCAGGACCTCCTGAAATATAGGGACAAGGGCAGTAGAAACTAGATCAGGGACAAGCTGTAGAATATGAGGTGGACAAGGGTCACTAGGGGAGCCAGATTTACTGGTTGTCATAAGCTTTTTTATCTTTTCTAAGCAGGGTGGCTGAAAATTCATCAGTATAAGGCTGTCAACCTTTATGAAACTATTCGCGGATTCACAGAAATCATATGTATCTGTGGGTTGTGGAAAATCCGCCTGAATATGTAAGATTTTACTTTAAAAAAAGGTTGCTACCTTATTGCAAAAATCTTGAGATTTCTCAAAATCTGTAGGCCTGTCAGTAGTGGTGAGAGAGCATACTACTCTAAAAAGTTCTCTATGAGTATTAATAGCTTGCTCAATTCTACATGAATAATATTCTGTTTCAGCAATATTACTGGCATTTTTATACAAACTAAGCGTAGCTGTAAGTTTTGCCTTTTCCATAGGAGTACGGTCTAACCTCCATTTCCGTTCTTGTTGATGGTATTTCCACTGCCAGTTTTTAAGATCATTCATAAACCACGGGCAGTGAGCCTTTTTCCTCCTCAAAAAACAATGAGGTTTACAAGGGGCCAGCGGCATGGCTATTCTAATCTAAATCTGTCTAAGGCCAATAGAGAAAGGTCCTCTGCAGCTTTCCAGCCTGATACCAGAGCAAGCCTTAGTTGTGACTCTTTAATACTGTTCCATTGCCTGGGTTAAGGGGAGGAGGTTAGCTGTCTGAAAGGCAGAGAGATTAATCAACTTAAAATTGAGAAGGCGGTGATCTGTCCAATTTAATGCACTGTTAACTATAATAACAAAATCATTGTTACTGGCAAATATTCCATCAAGTATATGGCCAGCCCTATGAGTAGCTGGCTTAACTTTTAGATTCCAATCAAAACCTACCTTAAAATCAAGAAAATAAGTGACATGGGCATCCTGACTATCATCAAAATGAATATTAAAGTCCCCCAGTACTATAGATCTAGGATTCATAATTATTGTCTCAATAATAGATGGCGAATGTTGTGAAAAAGTAGAGTAGGAGCCCAGGGGTCTATAAATTAACAGCCCTTCAAATAGTGTAATATTTCTCTGACAGATTTTAAAGCGGGCACCCTCACAAATTTCTGATGCCACCTTTAAAGATTCTCAGCAGCAACTAAGAGGGGACCTAAAAATCAATGCCAGTTCACCTCCCCTCCCAGTAGCTCTATCCAATCTTAGAAAAGAGTAACCGGGGGGGGGGGGTTGCTGCAATAAAATCAGGGCATGATTCTGCCTTGGCCCAAGATTCCGTGACAAACAGACAATCCAAATTATCCTGGTAGATTAAGTCTAGTATTTCAATCTTATTTTCAATCAAAGATCGCGCATTAATCAAAGCATACTTCATAGTATTAATATCAGCAGGCTTTATTTCTTTATGACTTTCTTGTGTCACTTGAGGTGGACAAAAGGAAGGGGAGAGGAGGTGGTTTTAGGTAATAGCCTAGAAAACCATTGACAATGTTCACATCTCCATCCTTCTAAATATCTAGGGGAAACCTTCTCCTTGTGCTTACACTTCTGCTTTCTGTCTAATGCCACAAGTGTACGAGGAGAATAAGACATAAAATTATTCTGTGACTGGGGAGAGGCATAGCCTCCAATCCCCGGACCCGAACAGACGTGGACGGGCGCAGACAGGCTTGCCTTAGGTGTGCCTTTGGCGCTCCATCGGAGCGCACACTGCACGCATCCGCTGAGCGGCCACATCTCTGCTGATTAAGTAGCAGCTGGTTTGAACACCCTATGACCTCAGGTTAGCAGCTAGACTGCTAACCTGTGAACCCCCAAGACGGCGTATCCCTAATGTTAGGGTGAGGGCTCTAACAGGCCCACACACCCTGAAACAGTGAGTGGCAAAGAAATAAGAAAGCAACAAGGCGGTAAAACGCTGACCGCGTTGCCAACAATGAGAAGCCCCCCAGAACCCACAAGCCTGCACTGCTACCACGCTACTAGGTATTTCCATCTGAATAACAGAGGCTAAATAGATTAACAATTATAAAAAGGGTAAAAAAATGGGTAAGAAACGGGCACTCAAACAATGTTCCAGTGATAGTATATACTGCATATCCTGCTCTGAAAGTACCCACATTATCTCTTAAGCAGGAACTGTCAACAAAGATAATTTGATCATTGTCCTCAGGCAGGTGTCTCTAATGTCTGCTCTGGGCTTTGTGCATAACTCTATAATTTCCAAACAATCATGTTCAATTTCATCCAATTTATCTAAACCAATGTTTACAACCGGGAGTAAAGTTGCTGGGTTAAGCACTGTACATCTTTTGATAGTCACATTGGGACTTCTCAAAATTGCTGTCTCATACCTAGTCAGTCTTGCATTAGTCAAGTACTGTGTCTTTGAACGTGGCAAAAGAAATTCTATTGCATGGGGCAACATCACAGTAAGAGGGTATCCCGTTACAATAGCCTCACTTTGAGCAATGCTCTGCTCTACTGCTGCAACACATTGCAAACATCCTGATAAGGCTACTGCGAATGGATCCAAAGTAGTAAAATATGCTACTGAATGCGTCTGAGTCAAAATAGACAAAGAACATGTATCATGCTCAAGACAAAACAACTGAAAACTCTTTGTATAATCAGGCATACTTAAAGCTGGAGTTTTACACATACTCTCTTTCAGTTCAGTGAATGCCTTCATACACTCTACATCCATCATTAAGGGATCTGAAACATCTTTATGTGTCAATCTCTGTAAAGGCTTTGAAATAACTGAGAAATTTGGAATCCATTGACGACAATATCCAACCATTCCTAGGAACATCCTCACATGCATTTCTGTACTTGGTACTTTCATCTGCAAAATTGTTGCAACTCTTTCTCTTGGGAGTCTCCTAGTTCCTTTCTCAATTAGATGACCCAAATATTTCACGTCTTTTTGGCAATACTGCAATCTAGTAGGGGACAGTTTATGACCATTGTCTCCCAGGAAATTCAACAATTAATTCGTATCATATTTACATCCTTCTTTTGTCTTTGATGCAATTAGTAAATCATCTGTGTATTGCAACAATGTTGATTAGTAAGGCATCATCAATGACTCCAGATTATTTTTCAAAATCTGATTGAAAATCGATGGTGATTCTGAAAACCCCTGTAGAAGTCTGCACCAACAGTAGACTCTGCCCAGGAATTTAAAACAAAAGAGATATCTACTGTCCTCATGAAGAGGCACAGAGAAAAATGTTTGACACATGTCTAGCACAGTAAACCACTCAGCATCGCATGGAATGTGAAACATATTTACAGCTGGATTTGGTACAACTGGACAACACTCAATCACAATATCATTAATTTTGCTCATATCCTGTACAAGATTGATTTCCCCACATGGTTTTCTCAAACCCATTATTGGTGAGTTGCACGGGTTGCTCAACACCTCTTTCAAGATTCTTTTCTCCACAAACTGTTCTATCAAGGGTTTTACACCTTCGATGCCTCAATTGACATCGGATACTGTGGAGTCCGAGGGAACACCACATTCGGCTTCACTGCAACTCTGACTGGTTCTACTCCTTTAATCAACCCAATGTCTTTTCCTGAAAGATCCCAAAATCTACACTTAACAGTCCACTGTAAGCAGCCGGAAGATCTTTTATTTCAAAAACTGAAAATAAATTAATCAAATGTGTTTTTTTAACTTCTGGGTCATCAAAACTAATCAATGGAAACTCCCCAGACACTGACTCATTTCTAACAGTAAGTGTTGAGTCTTCATCATCACTGTTTGTCTAAATCTCAATTCCCTCATCTGAACAAGTAATTGAATATCTTGTTTTGCACAACAGATCTCTACCAAGAAGTGACACACGACTGGAATCACGAACCACACATTTATGCAAACCCATAAAATTACCAATTTTAACAATAACTGGTTCTGTAATTGGATTTGTCAAATGTTTGTTTGCAACTCCTACAATCTGAAATGTCCTCCATGACATGGGTAAATCTGGAACTTCTACAGACCTCTCTGTTGAGTGCATAGCTCAAGTATCAACCAGAAAAGAAACTTGGTGACCATGAACTTTTCCCTTTACATAAGGACCACTTTGATCCACTTCTAATGATGTAGCCATCACACACTCCCCCCTCATCTGATCTATCTGTCAGCAATACATCGTTTTTTTCATTCTCACTATGTAAAGGAATTTGATTCACTGTATTGACACTCTTGTTTGATTTCTGATTTGTGACCACCTGAGAAAGCATCACCTGTTGCTGATCCAAAGGACTCTGTGGCACCTAAAATTGTCTAGGTATTTGAATTTGTTGTGCAGGCACCATCTGCACTTGTGGCTGTAACTGCTGGACTTGTGGCATTTGCACTTGTTGTACCTGTGGTTGTACATTTTGCATCTGCTGCACTGGTTGGAAACTCTGCATAGGATTTACACCATTCTGGAAATTCTGAATTTTCCCTCTCATTTTGGGTCCTCTCATGCTCTGTTAAGTCTTGATACCATTTGTCTGTGGAACAACACCCCCTTGATTCAACATTGGGCACTGCCATTTCCAATGTCCATTTGCTCCACAAACATGACAAGGTAACATCCTTTTTCCCTGCTGCTCTCCTTGCATCATCACAGAATTCAAATCTACACTCCGAGTAACAACCAGAAGCGTCATACCATGATGTCGTCTACCTCTGCCTTGATTCTGAAACATACCATTTGCCTGCAACTACTGCTGAAAATTCCCTTGAATCCCTGTTTGTGCATTTTTAATCTGCATCACCATTGCCTTCTCTTTCTACTTTCTCTGCTTCAATTCAATCGCGTCTCTACAGTATTTTGCATACTGTAACACCTCATCAATTGGTTTGGCTTGCCAATAAATCAAATGACTCTGAATCATCTGGCCAATATCTTGTTTCAATCCTTCAACAAATCTGAACACAAAATGAATCATGTCTTTTGGCTCAATTGTTTCTGTACCACTTTAATGTTTAAACTCTTTTAACAACCTTTCATAGTACGCATGGATCAACTCTTTCCCTTCCTGCACTGTTCTATCCATGCATTGCCAATCAATATTTTTCGGTGAAATCCTTGTCTTCAGGAACTCAATGACCTTATAGGAATATTTCATTACTTCAGGAGATGGTGCACCTGTTTTCAGATCTCTTTGCGGTTCACTTGTAGGTTAATCTACACTCCTTTAACTCTCAGTCCACAAATCTGCTGGAACAACAATATCAAAGAGAGTATTCAAGTCCTCCCACAGGCATTTCACAAGATTCACAAACCTATCTGTCTGCTGAAACCATTCCACTGGCTTTTCTCTCAACCTGCGGTAATCATTTGTAAAACTCAAAATATCACTCCTACTCCAAGGTACATGTACATAATTCTCTCATGGAGTTTCTCTCATTGGAAACATCTTCACTGGTTCTCTTGTCTGCGTTATATCTACAAGAAGAGTATCTGAATCTTACTTCGGCCTTTCTCTTTTCTTGACCCATCTGCCTTCCCATTTGTCCATAGCTCTCCAAATGTGTACTCTCGCAAGTAATTCACTAAGATGTTTTCATCCCTGCAGACCTCATGTGTTGAAAATCTTCTGCTTCAAAATGTAATCTATAACTTCTCTTTTGATTCTTCATTTTTGTAAGATCTTTTTCGTATTTATCTGTTAATTCATTTAATTGGGGATGTACACTCACTGCTCCCATGTAATCAACTTACACAAGTATCTCAACTGGGCTTCTGTATATGACTCGAGTCTGTTTACTCCCCTAGGGCCAGATGTAGCAAAGGATTTGCGCCTCTCCGTTTGCGAGGCGCAAATGCCTCTTTGCTATGCAGAAATGCATATTGCGAGTCGGGACCGACTCGCAATATGCATTTCAGAATCGCAAATAGGAAGGGGTGTTCCCTTCCTATTTGCGAGTCTGAGTGGTATGCAATACCATTTGCGACCGCGTACGCGGTCGCAAATGCTATCGCAGTTACCATCCACTGCAAGTGGATGGTAACCCACTCGCAAATTGGAAGGGGTCCCCATGGGACCCCTTCCACTTTGTGAATGGACCCAAAAATATTTTTTCAGGGCAGGGAGTGGTCCCAGGGACCACTCCCTGCCCTGAAAAAATACCGAAACTAAAGGTTTCGTTTTTTTTTTTAAGTGCAGCTCGTTTTCCTTTAAGGAAAACGGGCTACACTTAAAAAAAAAAAAACTGCTTTATTGAAAGCAGTCACGAACATGGAGGTCTGCTGACGACAGCAGGCCTCCATGTTTGCGAGTGCCTATACTCGCTATGGGGCCGCAATTTGCGACCCACCTCATGAATATTCATGAGGTGGGTCCTTGCGACCCCATAGCGAGTTGCAGTCGGTGTCTGAGACACCGTACTGCATACCAATTTGCGAGGTGCAAATTGCGAGTCGCATGGACTCGCACTTTGCACCTCGCAAATTTTTAAGTTGCTACATCTGGCCCCTAGTCCCTTCAAGAAGTTCACCAGTTTCCATTGATAATCTCATTTTGTTTATAGCTTCGCCTTATTTTGATCCTCTGGAACTTTAGAAACACTCAAATCTTCTAACCATTATGTTATTTCCAGTCCAGTCAGTCCCTTCAATGAAACTTTATCAGGCTGCACACTCGATGACTGCTGCTATATTGGACTCACAAATTGTGGAGTTAAAAATCTCCTCTCCTAACCACTGCATGATCCAATTATTTCCGAATTTCTAACAGGAGACTGATCTATTAAAGACTTGTTTTGGGTCTGTCCCATAGATGACATAAACCTAATGCTTCCATTCTGACTTTGAACTAAGGAGTTCAGTACATCCCTATTACTATGAATATATAAAGGCTTGGGTGGACCCAATGTAATTGGTAATAAAATTGCATTTTGACTTCTTATCTCAACATTCTGAGGCTGCATTATTCCCATATTCTGCATCTGTGATAACAATATTTGAGCAGGCATTTTCTGAATCAATCTCTGCCCTTGTGAATTGTGACTCAAAGACAACACTAAATTAGTAGCCGTCTTTACAGTCGGAACCCCTGAATAATTCTCAGGAATATTTATCTCTGGCAGTTGTCCATTGTCTATTGACTCATTAAAAACTACTCTATATCAGCACTTGTTCTCTTGGGCTATTCTGACCTGAGCTCAGTGAATTCTGTCCTAGTGAACTCTGATTCATGTTAGAATTACATTCTACAGAACCCCCTGTTGTGATATGATCACTCTGAACTGAACTTTGTGACACTACAGCTGGTATTGGTGCAGTAGGACCTAGACCAGTAAGTACAGAACCCTCTTGAGTCACATATGGTGGTGGACAATTTCTCAAAAACTGTGTAATCACCTCATCATCATCCGATTCATCATCATTGAACAAAACTCTTTCAAGATCTTTTGATGTCTACTCTTCGACTGCTGACAAACTTCTTTGAAACCTTGTTTGACTCATTTTCATTATCTATTGTCAATGCTGGAAGCAATCAAACACCTTGTAAAGTATTGAGTCTCCACTGTTTCTGCTCACTGTCCCATCTAGCCTCTGCTAGTGACTTCTTACCCCTTCTCATTCTCCTCTCGAATTTCAAAGACTGTTACTGTCTAGCTACTAGTTCCCAAATTGCTAAAGCCTCGAACTAAGCTGGTCTCGGAGGAGGTTTCAGACCATACATCTTCTGTCTCAAATTCTCCAAAATCCTCAAATTAAAAGTCCCATTTTCAGGAAAGGCTAAGCAGCCTTCTTTATTTGTAATCTTAATCCAATGTTTCAACCAAAGACATGGTCTGGTACCTTTCTCCTCAATTACGATATATGCCGGAGTACCTTCTGGCGGGCAAATTTCTCCCTCTCTTACTGGAATATACTCATCTCCCCTAAGAACACTTTTTAAAGCTTTGAAAAACCTAATTTTCATCAAAATCTGTTCAAAAACAATTAATCAGGAAGTGACTACCATCCCACAATCCTCTTCGACACCCTTCTTATTCAATTGCACTACAAGATTGTACACCAATCCATATGCAACCCCTCTCACTAACCAACCTAGCTCAGTGCGGCACAAAAATGATGTGTAGGAAGTTGGCTCTGTATGTGCTATTTCAAAGTAAGGAATAGCATGCACAGAGTCCAAGGGTTCCCCTTAGAGGTAAAATAGTGGTAAAAATAGATAATACTAATGCTCTATTTTGTGGTAGTGTGGTCGAGCAGTAGGCTTATCCAAGGAGTAGTGTTAAGCATTTGTTGTACATACACATAGACAATAAATGAGGTACACACACTCAGAGACAAATCCAGCCAATAGGTTTTTATATAGAAAAATATCTTTTCTTAGTTTATTTTAAGAACCACAGGTTCAAATTCTACATGTAATAGCTCATTCGAAAGGTATTGCAGGTAAGTACTTTAGGAACTTCAAATCATCAAAATTGCATGTATACTTTTCAAGTTATTCACAAATAGCTGTTTTAAAAGTGGACACAGTGCAATTTTCACAGTTCCTAGGGGAGGTAAGTATTTGTTAGTTTTACCAGGTAAGTAAGACACTTACAGGGTTCAGTTCTTGGTCCAAGGTAGCCCACCGTTGGGGGTTCAGAGCAACCCCAAAGTCACCACACCAGCAGCTCAGGGCCGGTCAGGTGCAGAGTTCAAAGTGGTGCCCAAAACACATAGGCTAGAATGGAGAGAAGGGGGTGCCCCGGTTCCGGTCTGCTTGCAGGTAAGTACCCGCGTCTTCGGAGGGCAGACCAGGGGGGGTTTTGTAGGGCACCGGGGGGGACACAAGTCCACACAGAAATTTCACCCTCAGCGGCGCGGGGGCGGCCGGGTGCAGTGTAGAAACAAGCGTCGGGTTCGCAATGTTAGTCTATGAGAGATCTCGGGATCTCTTCAGCGCTGCAGGCAGGCAAGGGGGGGGTTCCTCGGGGAAACCTCCACTTGGGCAAGGGAGAGGGACTCCTGGGGGTCGCTTCTCCAGTGAAAGTCCGGTCCTTCAGGTCCTGGGGGCTGCGGGTGCAGGGTCTCTCCCAGGCGTCGGGACTTTAGATTCAAAGAGTCGCGGTCAGGGGAAGCCTCGGGATTCCCTCTGCAGGCGGCGCTGTGGGGGCTCAGGGGGGACAGGTTTTGGTACTCACAGTATCAGAGTAGTCCTGGGGTCCCTCCTGAGGTGTTGGATCGCCACCAGCCGAGTCGGGGTCGCCGGGTGCAGTGTTGCAAGTCTCACGCTTCTTGCGGGGAGCTTGCAGGGTTCTTTAAAGCTGCTGGAAACAAAGTTGCAGCTTTTCTTGGAGCAGGTCCGCTGTCCTCGGGAGTTTCTTGTCTTTTCGAAGCAGGGGCAGTCCTCAGAGGATGTCGAGGTCGCTGGTCCCTTTGGAAGGCGTCGCTGGAGCAGGATCTTTGGAAGGCAGGAGACAGGCCGGTGAGTTTCTGGAGCCAAGGCAGTTGTCGTCTTCTGGTCTTCCTCTGCAGGGGTTTTCAGCTAGGCAGTCCTTCTTCTTGTAGTTGCAGGAATCTAATTTTCTAGGGTTCAGGGTAGCCCTTAAATACTAAATTTAAGGGTGTGTTTAGGTCTGGGGGGTTAGTAGCCAATGGCTACTAGCCCTGAGGGTGGGTACACCCTCTTTGTGCCTCCTCCCAAGGGGAGGGGGTCACAATCCTAACCCTATTGGGGGAATCCTCCATCTGCAAGATGGAGGATTTCTAAAAGTCAGAGTCACCTCAGCTCAGGACACCTTAGGGGCTGTCCTGACTGGCCAGTGACTCCTCCTTGTTGCTTTCTTTGTTCCCTCCAACCTTGCCGCCAAAAGTGGGGGCCGTGGCCGGAGGGGGCGGGCAACTCCACTAAGCTGGAGTGCCCTGCTGGGCTGTGACAAAGGGGTGAGCCTTTGAGGCTCACCGCCAGGTGTTACAGCTCCTGCCTGGGGGAGGTGTTAGCATCTCCACCCAGTGCAGGCTTTGTTACTGGCCTCAGAGTGACAAAGGCACTCTCCCCATGGGGCCAGCAACATGTCTCTAGTGTGGCAGGCTGCTGGAACCAGTCAGCCTACACAGATAGTTGGTTAAGTTTCAGGGGGCACCTCTAAGGTGCCCTCTGTGGTGTATTTTACAATAAAATGTACACTGGCATCAGTGTGCATTTATTGTGCTGAGAAGTTTGATACCAAACTTCCCAGTTTTCAGTGTAGCCATTATGGTGCTGTGGAGTTCGTGTTTGACAGACTCCCAGACCATATACTCTTATGGCTACCCTGCACTTACAATGTCTAAGGTTTTGTTTAGACACTGTAGGGGCACAGTGCTCATGCACTGGTACCCTCACCTATGGTATAGTGCACCCTGCCTTAGGGCTGTAAGGCCTGCTAGAGGGGTGTCTTACCTATACTGCATAGGCAGTGAGAGGCTGGCATGGCACCCTGAGGGGAGTGCCATGTCGACTTACTCATTTTGTTCTCACTAGCACACACAGGCTTGTAAGCAGTGTGTCTGTGCTGAGTGAGGGGTCTCTAGGGTGGCATAAGACATGCTGCAGCCCTTAGAGACCTTCCTTGGCATCAGGGCCCTTGGTACTAGAAGTACCAGTTACAAGGGACTTATCTGAATGCCAGGGTGTGCCAATTGTGGATACAATGGTACATTTTAGGTGAAGGAACACTGGTGCTGGGGCCTGGTTAGCAGGGTCCCAGCACACTTCTCAGTCAAGTCAGCATCAGTATCAGGCAAAAAGTGGGGGGTAACTGCAACAGGGAGCCATTTCTTTACATGATGTCACACCCATACACACACAGTGTCAGCCGTTGTCAGACCTCTTCAGTGGCTTGTTTCCTAAACTCACCACACCCAAACTAATGCAATAATAATTTGTGCGCATTTCTACAAAACCCAAAAAAAAAAAAATTGTCTATTTGATACAGGTAGGGTAACACAATCGCTTCCGGAACCTTCCAAATTTCACTATTGGCTTTCATTCTTGCAGCTATTCTTTTTCACAGTTCTCCAGATTCGCACTCCCAATTTTCACTCTCACACACAAATTAACTCACTAAACTTAACTTACCAACCATGCCCAATTGGTCTACAAAATAGACAAATTACATGTACCAAGTGTCTCACTACACTTGTCAATATACTCTGGAGTTGTAGACCTCCCTCATTAGGTCCGTCTCATCAACAACCACGTGGACAATTTCCCAAGCCCCACAAACATGTGAAGTTCGCCAACTTCCCTACTCACATACTTCAGAGTACACCAACTCCCTATAAACTCACAAACAACTCAATCAACTGCAAACTAGCTCAAGCTGTGTAAGCGCATTTTGTAACCACACTCGATTCATCAACAGAACTCTAAGAACGCTCCTTATCAAGCCTAGAACATCTCCAAGGAGTGGGGAAAGTCACTTAAGGCATCTAGCAACTCATTTTTATCAAATCTGAAAAACATTAAAAAAAAATAGTATTCACATTTATGATACAATCAATGACATCATCTGAAAATGACGTAACCATAACTCTGCTATCAAAAAACTGTGAATGTGCAAAAACCCTAGCTATTAGACTGAATAGTGGATTTCATATACCAAGGTCAATGAAACAAACCAACATAGTTCAGAGGGGATGTCACTTGAAACACGTCATAATCATCATACCAACATATGTAAAACGATTCAACCTCAATAACCATACTAGTTTATTAAGAAGTTAACAATTGATTTCCCTACATTAACAAAGCTAAGGTCACGAAAATAATTCTCAAACACAAATAGATACATATAGAGAGACAACAAAGGCTGATTTGTACGCCTTATATATCTGATTTTAATCAACACAAATAGAAAAATGATTTCAATGGTTATGACACAAAACCATAGTACTAGAATCTGAGCAAGAGTAATTGAATACATCAGTTTAATGATAAACAAAGAAACAAAGAAACATCAGAAACATCAGAAACATATCATGAGCATGTGAGAAACACTCCCTCATCCAACCACTAATTAGCATAGACATGTTGGGCTTCATGTAAAAGTTTTAGTAACACAAATTTAGAGAAATATCTAACTAGAGTATTTTCAAAAACCAGAAGCAGCAGTAATTAATCTGTTACAGCTGGTACCTGGAAAACAAAAGACAAATAACAGATTACAGTTATATATTACCAATATTCTACAAATAACAGCAACAACGTCTACTTTTTGAGTGGGACACCATCAGGCACCAACATCAGGAATAAGGACAGAATAAGGACAGAGGTAGTGGTTTAGATTTTGGACTATTAGATACACTAAACCATCCAAGCAATAAACTTCTCACCAAGAATAATCTAAAGGAACCAGCATACAGTATTAATTCCAGAAGACTGCCCTTGAACCATTGGTTGAGTAAATTAGGCAAGAATGGGCACAATGGACATCGAACTATGGTGACTGAATGTTAAATTGAAGCATAAGGTGAGAAAGTTATGGCCAATCAGAACATTAACAAAAATCTAAATTATACAGAGTAAATCTACACCAAGTTTTCTATTTTCTGCTGCTCCATTGACGAAATCTAAACTAATACATTTTATATTTTTGATTCTCTTTTCTTCCGCCTCATCTTTGGATCTTTTGTTCCCCCTGTACCAAGAACACATTTCCGAGGAAATACGATTAACATTGTTTCTGCTCCTTCGCCCTTGAAGAAAACACACATGTCAGTAAGATTACCCTAACAATGAAGTAAGTCAAAACTACGGAAATAGTTGAAAGATTTCATTTAGTTGTATAACACAATGACCTTGCATCAGCTCCTGATCCAAACCTGCAGATGTCACTATTAACACATTTATTAGTTAAGGAACACACTCTCTCCCCAAAAAGACAAAATAATGAAAAATAATTCCATGTAGCTTAAGTTAGCATGAGCAAAATACAGGCTTTACAGAAGATGGTGACCATTCAATGAGTCACTTGTTTTTGTCCACACATTAATCTGTAAATACGATTATATAATGACTCCAAAATCTCTGCTCCCACACCATGAGCAACTTCACCATTCTTCTATCCTGGGGAGGCCCGGCATATGTCAGGGTGGGGAGTGAAGGGGAGAGGGGGCGACAGATGATGGGGGAAACAATACTTTAAAAAACCCAAAAATAAATCACTTACCTTGCGCTGCCAGTTTCCCATCACCATCTCCTACTGTCTCGCTCCTCCTGTGGTGTCCCAGCATTCACTGGGACACCACCACAGGTTCCCCAGCAATCCTGGCACTGCTTACATGCTAAACATAGCATGTAAGCAGCACCAGGATTGGTCTGAGTGGCAGTCACTGCTGCTCAGACACAAGCCTGGGGTCCGTGATGTTCCTCCAGCTCAATTGTGTATACCGCTGGGTTGGTGAAACCTAAGTGTGTGTTAGAAATGGGTTCTTTAGTTGGCAGTCAGGTTACCCCATGTCAAAGCAAGGACCCTCACTCTAGTCAGGGTAAGTCACACACAATTCAAATTATCCTGTGCCCACCCTCTGGTAGCTTGGCACTGAACAGTCAGGCTTAACTTAGAAGGCAATGTGTAAAGTATTTGTGCAATAAATCATGCAATAACACAGTTGAACACCACAAAAATACACCACACAGTGTTCAGAATTAATATATAATATTTAACTGGTAAAATGCAGGTCAAAACGATTTAGGTGCAATAAGTATATTTTGAAATATCACTGTAAAAATGAAATAAAGTGTCTTTAATATTTTAAAAGCAACAAATGTCTCTTGCAAGCACAAAGTACCTGGTTTGCTTTCACAATCTCCACAAGGGAGGTGTGCGTCGATTTCTCGGGCCGCACACAGCGATATGTTGTTTATTTTTCACGCAGGGAAGGCTTTGCGTCGATTCCCGGTGCTCAGTCTTGGATCCTCTTTGGGTTGCGGGGTTTTCAGACGCCCCAGGGATGATGCGTTGAAATCAGATGCTGACAGGATGAAGTCACAGGGGCTGCGTCGATCCAGTGGGCGTTGCATGGAAATTTCTACCGCACGGCTGGCACTGTGTCGATTTCTCTCAGGAAGTCGGGCTGCCTTGTTCCGGCTTGGCTGTGCGTCGATCCAGTGGGCCGTACATCGAATTTCCGGTCACTACGGTGGCACTGCGCCGATCTTCTTCTTGCGAAGTCGGGCTGCATCATTCCGGTTCAGCATGCGGTGAATTTTTCATCCTGATGCAGGCTAACGTCATTTCTGGCAGGTGGTGCGTCGATTTTCACCACACCGGGAGTTCTTCTTGCAGGAATTAAGTCTTTTTGGTCCTGAGAGCTCTATCTAAGCCCTTGGAGAGCACTTCTCAGCATAGCCAGAGAGCAGCAAGGCAGCTGGTCAACAGCAAGGCAGCAGACCTTCTCAGAAAGCAGTCAGGTGAGTCCTTTGGGTAGCCGGGAACTTCTTCTTGGCAGGGTGCAGGTTCTGGTTCAGGTTCTTCTTCAGGAAGTATCAGTGACAAGAGTCTCTTGTCAAGAAGTGTCTGAGTTGGTAGGGGCAGAGGCCCTGTTTAAATACCCAAATGTGCCATTGAAGTCGGGAGACATCAAAGAGTGGCTTAGAAGTGTACCATTCTGGCCATACTAAATTTGCCCTCCCTACTCCTTTTAGCAGCTACCACTCAAACAGTATATGAGGGTAGCCCTAATGTTGGCCTATGAAAGGAGCAGGCCTCACTGCAGTGCAAAACATATTTAGGGGTTTTACACTACCAGGACATGTAAACTACACAGGTACATGTCCTGCCTTTTTTCTGCACAGCACCCTGCCGTAGGGGTTACCTAGGGCCTAATTTAGGGGTGACATATATGTAGACAAAGGGGAGCTTTAGGCTTGGCAAGTACTTTTAAATGGCAAGTCGAATTGTCAGTGAAACTGCACACACAGGCCTTGCAATGGCAGGCCTGAGACATGGTTAAGGGGCTACTTAAGTGAGTGGCACAAGCAGTGCTGCAGGCCCACTAGTAGCAGTTAATCTACAGGCCCTGGATACATACAGTGCACTAGTAAATTAAATAAGCCAATTGGGTATGATCCAATGTCATCATGTTTAAGGGAGAGAACATATGCACTTTAGCACTGGTTAGCAGTTGTAAAGTGTGCAGAGTCCTAAAACCAGCAAAAACAGTGTTCAAAAAGTGGAGGGAGGGAGGCAGGCAAAAAGTTAGGGGTGACCACCCTACGGTTGTCAGATCTAACAATGTGCATGTGTGTTTGTCCGGCCTGAGACAGGCAGCCAAACACACATGAGCACTTGGTGCACCTTCCCCTCCTCCCACCTCCCCGTGGCCCAGCCCTGCCCCTCACCTGCACCTGCTGGCTGAGCCAGCAGATGAAAAAAGAAAAATAAAACAATAGCAAGCTATCATTTTATTTTTCATCTGTTGGCTCACCCAAGGGGCAACTCCCGTCTGGCACTGCAGAGGAGCCGCCCCTGCTTCTATCTTCCTTATCGTCAACACAGAGCAATAATGGTGAACAGTACCTTAACACATTTGCTGTAAAAAAGAAATTGTGATTGACGTGGCATGTTCTGAAAAGCTATGTTCTTGTGAAAACTGTAATAAAGGCAGTTTAAGAAATTCTGAAAGCAAAAATCCATGTCCCTAGAATTGTTCCCCCATCAATTCACAATCTCTAGCACTTTACCATGAGCAAAATTATTGTTCTCCACTTACACATGTAAGTGTACACTCCTGCCCCCCAAATTGCATACCTCGCCTCTTCATAATTTCGCATCAGAGTTCCTAGGGGATAAGCACAAATAACATGCATTCACATACAAAATTATAAAGAAAAAATATGATGCTACAGATGCATTCACATACATGTAAACACTAAGCTCCATTAGCGATTATATTGCACAGCATCCACCCAGATATTAACCTGCAGCGTTTTTAACATAGCTTACTAAAATGTATAATTTCCCTGTTCCATTAGAACTTATGTTATGGCTCATGTATACAGATGTGAGGCTTAATTAAATAAATAAATGGCTTTTAATATAGGCCACACTTACCTAAGCCTTCCTGTTCAAACACCAGGCATTTCCTAATAATAAATTAAATTAAAACAGAACTGCATTGCATTAATTCACACTGTACATCAAACCCAAAATATTGGCATAATTGAATACAATACATTTCCTGCTTTTTGGTTCTTAAAGCAACTGTTGTTTCGCGTATTTGCTATTTGCAAATTGTAAAACTCAATTGAACTTTCAGATACAAATGACTTATAATCTGATGTACCACAGCAGGCTTGCTCACCGGATTAAAACACTTCTTGCAGTTTATCCCATCTATAATACAAGGGACTATGTAATCTCTGTTTAAACACCAGTCTCTAATTTTTTTATAATTGGTGTCTTGTGATGCACCAAGGTGCCTAGTATATAGAAAAAACCTCCGAACTCGACTATTATGAGTTCCTACAGTCAAGGTCTGACATCACAAAGCCTGCTGCCAGAGCCAGCAGGTGAGATGTAAGGCAGGTCAGGTCACAGAGCATTATTGAATCAGCTGTTTAGAGCAACTAAATGATCTTGTGTTTCTTTCTTCTGCTATATTTTTTTAGTCTACAATAACAAGCAGAGAGAACAAGTTTATTTTTTGCACTGCTTATATAGTTAGAGAAAAGCTAGAATCTTTCTTCACATTTCTGCACATTGAAAAGTAGAGCATCTGTTTAAAAAAAATACATGTTGAACTGTTTCTAATATCTGTTTGCAACAAATAATTAACAGGTTTACATTGTGTTTAATTTTGCCTTAGAGGTTTTGTTTTATTCACCATGTTTGCAAACATGCTTGTTCATTCATATGAAAGAGCTATGTAACAAGGTTTTAAGTAGTTTGTGGGAAAGGTGGTTGTGTGACATGTATTATATGGGGTAAAGCACCCCGGGCGTATATCATAAGGATATTGCAAGTCACCTCTGAATTCCATAACCCTACAAAGGAACTCCTCTGTGACTGCAACATCTTATCATGTACAGCAAAGGGTACTTTCTCCAACAAATCTCAAGTCTGTGAAGCACAGGAGTCTTAGAGAGAACAACTCCAAAATATTTCTCTGGCGAAATGCAAAGGCTTTTCAAGGATCACAATTTCTCTTTGTTAAAACCTGAATTGCAGAAATAAGCATCTAGTGCCACACGTATAAACACAAAAAATAGCGAATCAATGCAAGTTGCAAATGGGGAAAAATAGCGAATTAATGCACGTTGCAAATAGGGAATTGTAAATCCTCATGTTTGTACGATGAGAGTCCAACATTTGCAATTCAGTAAGTCGCTTCACAGTTTTGGTACTTACAAATAGCACTTACCAAAATTGTGAATTGTGTTGCAATTGCGGTTTGCGTCGTAAATTGCGAACACCACTGGAAATAGGGAAAAACACTTCCTGCTCATGGCTAAGAATCTCTGAACCAGGAAGTGCCTTACACAGTCCAATCATAAGCCATGGCCAGCCCAGCTGCAAAGAAAACACCTTGAAAGAGAAAACAATCTCTGAAAAGGAGTTGAAGACACTCACAGAGGAGTGCTGTGAGAACCAGGATGTCCTATTTGGAAAGGCATCAATGACAGTGTCTATGAAGTAGAAAAAGAAGATCAAGAAGGAAATCCATGTGAAAATAAATGCCATTGGAGTCACTCACCACTCTACTGATGAAATCCTTAAGAGGTGGTATGACCTCTGGTCACGGACAAAAAAGAAAAGGTGGCCTAGTGACTCTCTGAATCCTGGGGAACAGAAGGTGGCCCAACAACAGTACCACCACCGACTATCCTTGAGACAATGGTGACGACCACTCTGGAGCCTGAGGCTGTCGTTGGTGTTGGGAACATCAACAGTTCTGCACCAGGAACATCACAAAGTAAGTGAATATTATTTACTTTTGTCAGGTCTCAGATCTCACATCTATGTCAAATCCAAATAGTCCAGCAGCATGCGTCAGATGGCTGTTCCCCAAACATATAGTATTTTTCCATGACAATTCCTAATGGGCAATATAGTCAAAAAGTAAGCTCAGGACTCATATGTACATTTATTGAGGCACTCATCATATAGGTTAATATAATGTATCTAATTTTTCCCACAGATCTCCCTGAGGTACATAGTGAGGACACCAATGTGGAGGGAGTGGAGGATGCCAAAGTGGCAGCAGAGGAACCCATCCCTACAGACAGTCACCCAAGCACCACACCACCCCAATGTAACACAATGTCACTGTCACCAGAGGCCACAACAATGGAGGACGATGATGTCCCTCTGCCACCAAGTTCCATTCCACAAACAATTTTAAGGCAACACAAGCATGTTTCAGTGTGTGGTTGCAGAAGGCATTGTGAGGCACGTAAGGCTGTTGAAGATGAAGGCAACACACAGTTGTTTGTTGGTGTGGAGGCATCTCTGCCCCAAAGTCAGGACCTGTAAAACAGACATTTAAGAATCATAAGCAGGAATATGCAGAACATGTGGCAAAGCATATATGTTGGCTTGGACAATATGTAGTGAGCCTGACCACTGCCATACAGGAATTATGCCAACAAATGGGGGCTGCAGCCACAATGGACTGGCTGAGTTGTTCCATTGGGAGTTTGGTCCATTCTACTACAAGCCTCTCTAAAAGAATTATCACATGGCAGGTTGAAATGGGACACTTTAGCGGTGATGTTTCCAGGGGCCTAGGCCAGATCATGACTGCTATTGAAGTGCTATAGACCACACAGATTGCAAAAGGTGCTGGATATGCCCTTCAGGATGGTGAGGCAATTTCAAGTGTGAGCAGCGTATTGGCTACTGATGCCCATGCCTTGCGCCATAGCAGCAGGTGTACGCCTATTGGAGACCAAGCAGGGACAGGGCATGTAGGACGTAGCCGCAAAAAACTGGATGGGCACATAATAGAAACTTAGCATTTGCACACATGGCTATATTTTGTTTGGTGGTGTAACCAACATTTTCTTGGTTTGTACTTGCCACTTGTTAAACAGTTTAAAATTTTAAATACCAAAAGAATAGCCTGACATTAGACATTGCTTTATTACACAATATTGTCTATTCTTACATCATTTCAGTGATAACAGTGTTACTCATAACTTACCTTACAAAGTAATTTGTTTGTATGTTATCCAGATGGCATTTCCCACCCACTGGTATGCTCTGTTCCCAAGGCTTTTGTAGAGTGGCTTCTGGCTCTTCATCTTCTGAATCTGTGTCCTTAAAATTGAGGTGTACTGCACGCCTGGTCGCTATTTGGTGCAAGAGGGCATTGTCACGTAGGCTCTTATTATTCTAATGAGACTACTGGATTTGAGTGGCAAAATAGCCTGCGGTGTGGGGGAACTGGATCTAATCCACTACAGGTGACACCTGTCGGCCTAATCTGGGTTTTTTGCTCTGGCTAACTAGCAGTGCCTTATCTCCCCCCCTGAGCAGGGATGATTCGACAGCCGAGCGCATGACACAATTGACTCCTCAGGGAAATTGTCATCACTCAGATCTCATCCGTTTCTCTCAGTTAAATTAGTCTCAAATATACAATGTTTATATGTTTACGTTTACACAGAGGCAGTATACGTTTCAATAAGGTTTTTAATGAAGCAACGGCATCTTAGATTATAAAGCATGTGCTGCAATAACCAGGATGATAAAGTATGACAGGATTAAAATTGTGACAAGGAGAGTGAAACATAAAAATAATGCTATCATGTTGTCACTAGAGTCAATAGACTAATTCCTACCTGGGCTGTATTAGAGCACAGCATGTAAAGCTCTGGTTCTGCCCTTCAGGTTCCCCTGGGAAGACATTATCCCTTATACCTGAACAAGAGGCCTGAAGTCTGCTTAGGCAGCTGTAGTGAAGCTTTCAGCAATCAGCAATCAGCCTACAGTTGTGGTCATCTGGCTGGAATCTCCCATAACGTGTATGAGACAGAGAAGTGTTTTTATAATAAAACAGCTGATGTTCTGAGAAAATTTCCCTATGTAAGGATGTGTATGGTTCTATAAATACCAGAGACAAAGCGTTACCACGTTTACCAGCAACCTATCTTAGTGCAGCCTTGAGAGAAGCACAGAGTGAAAAAATGTCTTGTTTAAGAACACAGTGCTGGCCTAAGCAAATAACAGCTAGATAGAGAGAAATAAAACAAGATCGCAAATGTGGCTATTGTTAAAAACAAAGCTGAACAAAATATATCTAGGTTGAAGTGCATAGCTGCAACTAAAATGGCTACACAACAGCATAGGTTGCCACAGTTTTGCAGGCTGTCTTCAGAGCATTCTGGAGGGCACCTCCACTTTTGTGAAGGCACCAGAGTCTTGATTTGACCATGCCAATGGTCCTTTCTGTAACAGCTCTGGTGCATCAATGGGCAATGTTGTAACACCTTTCATTGTGCTCTGCGGGGCTAGGTATGCGGTAAAAAAAAACAAGGTTGTAATGCAAATGCACTGTCTCGAAGGAAAAGAAAACTGAGTGTCAGCGTGACAGGACCTGATGTTCAACCGACACATATATGTGCTTTAGTTTACTGCATCATTTTGTAAATAGCCATCATCAAACTCCCCACGTTCCAGGTATTGTTGTACACCACTGTGCCTGAAGATGTATGCGTTATGGGTGCTCCCTGTGTATTTCACCACTATATCTGTGATGACATTATGGGCATCACATACCACCTGGATGTTGAGGGAATAGATATGTTTCTTATTTTTTAACAGAAATTCAATATCTGCTGTAGGACAAATAGAACCAGTTGTCCCATCTAGATCCCCCAAATACATTGGGGAAGTGTCAACACCAGAGCAGTACGCGCTCTATTGGCGACAAAAATGCAAAAACCCAGCACTCTCAAAACAAAGTAATTTATGCATTGTGCTGATATGTTGTGGTTTAACCTTTTACATTGCAGAGTTCAATCCTGAAAACTTATTTTTAATATGCTTACAAATCCTGTTCCTTTGCAATGTATTGCTGCAGATTTTCAGAGTGTGTTAGGGTGTGGCCCCTTTCCAGGGCCTTCCAGAGACTTTCCCTGCAACATGCCTGGGCGTGGTTCTGGGCTGGGCAAGACTCTATAAAAGAGAGCCAGCCCAACTCCCAGTGCTCACTATTCAGAGGTCCCAGTGCAGAGCAGTAGCTTATTCCTGAGCTCCTGTCCCGGCGGCCTATTTGGATCTTCCAGTCTTCTGCCCTTCATCCTTCATTGGTGATCATTGTTCCAGGCGGTAAGATGGTGGTTGGACTGTCCCGACACCGTTATTGAGAATTTTAATATTCTTGATTTAATTCTTAAATGAGTAACAGATTACTTGCGTGCTACCATTTCTTGACATTTATATGGTAGTTTACAAATAGGCAAGATGCGCGATTTGTTTCTTAAAAGTTTGACTTTGTTATTCATTGTGTGCTACCATTTCTTGACATTGGCATGGTGGCTTAAGAATCGGCAAGACGAGCGATTCGTTTTATGGTGTTTAAACATTGTTGTCCATTTCGCGCTACTATTTCTTGACATTTACATGATGTTTTACAAATTGGTAAGACGCGCAACTCGTTTCATGAGGATTTAACTTTGTTGTTCATTGCGCGCTACCATTTCTTGACATTTACATGGTGGCTTAAGAATCGGCAAAAGAAGCGCAATTCGTTTCATTGTACTTTGATCTTGTTATTTATTGTGAGCTGTTATTTCTTGACATTTACATTGTGTTTTACGAATCGGCAAGACGCGCGATTCGATTAATGATGATTTGACTTTGATATCATTGCGTGCTACCATTTCTTGGTATTTTACACGGTAACACTCGAATCAGCAAGACGCACGATTCTCTCCTCGAATTTATTTCATGTTGTTTATTGTATGCCACCATTCTAAGATATTTAATATGTAATATTCGAGTTGACAAGTTATGTGATTTGTTTCCTGAATCCGTATTGTGTTATTCATGGTGCACAATCCTTTTATGGTGTTTACTATATATATATATATATTTGCAATATGCGCAATTTGTGTTGAAACATTTTAAGAGTACACAGAAGGCCAGAGTTTTTAGATGCAATATAGTATGGTACTAGTATACATTCTCAAAACAGGATTTATATGACTGGTTTAAAAGTTAGTCAGAATGTTTTTCTGATTCTCATGTAAAGGAAAGTACTTGAATAAGAAAGTTTTCATTTAATTCATCTTGATTCCCCTACAGGTATCCGGCCATCTTAAAACTTAGTAATTTTAAACTTAACTCTTAGATTGTTCATGTTTTCAGAGTGACTAGGCTTAGAATCATAGTCTAGTATTGATATCAGGAGATATAATTTTCATATTGTGTGTTCTAACCTTTTTCTTACTGCAGGTCTCCTTCCCAGCTGTTCCCTTCCTAGTCCCCTCTTCCCCTCTTGAACACTCTCAGTCTCTGTGATTTATCTATCAGAGTCTTGGAGCTGTTCAGTGGTGGACGTGTTGGGAACGTGCAGAGACCCCGAGGATCTGGTGACTCTGACAGGAAGTTGGCAATCCTGTAAAAGCTTAGGACCTCACTATGACATTGGTGGTAAATCCCACTTACCTTCATGCTGACTGCTGCCAACATACCGCCGCTGCAGCAGATACTGCCACCCATATTATGACTGTGATAAACTGGCAGTACCAAAACCCACACCGTTACACCAACAGAACCACGCCCACAGCATCATTACCCAAGAATCACTGCAGCGGACATTCAATGGCGCTATTGGCTGTACATATCACCGCGCTCAAAATACACACAACCTAACAAAACAACACCACATTAGACAATTCAAACTACACACACCTGACACACACACCACACCCACACCGACACACCACTATAAAACACACACACACAATACCCACAACCCTTTACCATTACAAACAAGTGCCACAAGCGAGATAGCAAAACCATATACAAGACCACAGACACACGCCACCATTACCTATACACCATCCACGCACCTTACATCACACACCCCGACACAGCACCCCACACACCATCACCCACACCACCCACAATACACCCATGGCACCGCAATGACACCCCAGGTTCTCTGAGGAGGAGCTAAGGGTCATGGTGGAAGATATTCATCCGGGTAGAGCCACAGCTTTTCAGATCACAGGTGCAGTAGACGTCCATTGCTAGGAAGATGGAGCTATGGTGGAGAATCGTGGACAGAGTCAACGCCATGGGACAGCACCTCAGAACAAGGGATGACATCAGGAAGAAATGGAACGACCTACGGGGGAAGGTGCGTTCCACAGCAGCAAGACACCAACTAGCTGTACAGAGGACTGGCGGTGGACCCCCACCTCCTCCCCCACAACTAACAACATGGGAGGAGCCAGTCTTGGCAATCTTGCATCCTGAGGGCCTGGCAGGAGTAGGAGGAGGACTGGACTCTGGTAAGTCAAATCTCTCACCCCCGTACCTGCATGCCATCACGTACTCCTACCCTTACCCTCACTCCTATCACTCCACCACCTCACAAACACCCGACCATCACAACCCACCCCTCCAAATAATAAGCCCTGCACGTAACACCAATGCACAGACCCCCATTACAGACCTGCATGGACACCCATCACTAAAGCATGCACATTAGAGAGAATCACCTAGCCCACAAAATCACTACTCACACAAGGCAAAGCTGCCAGGGCAATAGCAACCATACAGGGCAACACACCCATGCACAAGATGACACACACAGAAACAATAACACTGCATTTACATCTCCACAAGTCCCCCACCCAGTCTCACCGGAGAGGAGGATGGAGCCTCCCCCCACCACTGCCACCACCACCACCAGCACCACTGCCAGCAGCAGCAGGACCAGTGGGAAGCCGTCTGAGGCTGCAGGGGAAGGGCTGCAGCCTACCCCCACCACTGCCAGCCCCGCCACTGCCACTGCTGAGCAGCCTTCACCGCCGGCTGGCGGTGTGTAGTCCTGCCTCCATGGGCTGTAGTGCGTCCTGGACCCTCCAAATCCTGTAAGTGTGACACCCAGGTGAGAGTCCGTGACCTTGTACTCCCCAAGATCTGCATCACAGGGCATAATGCCCACTCCAGAACCTGTGGAAGAAGCCATCCACTTGCCACATCCTTCCCAGGATGAAGCACACTGGGAACAATGCCCCCTCAACAATCAGTGGAAGAAGCCATCCACTTGAGAGACTGTGGCCTTAAACTCACCAGGACCAAACAGTGGGCAAATCACCCACTTGAGAGACTGTGGTCTTGCACTCACCAGGTCAGAGTGATGGACATGTTGCCCCCTCCAGGACCAGTGGTGTTGTACCATCTTCCGGCTGAGATGCCCCCCTATTCTCGTCCCCCTTAGGTGCCTGTATATTTTCAACCTGATGCCCCCTCCAGTGTTCTCTCCATGTTGTTGCAGGAGTGAGGTGGGGCCTTGGCCTATGTGATGTGGCCCTGTGGCCCACGGACATCGAGGATGGGCAGTGTCCCTCCATTTTTAAATATGTATATACGTTTGTATTTTGATGCACTTATTCATGTTATATGATTGTATTACACTAACTTTTTTCCAATCATTTTGTCCTTGCATTATTCCTGAGGGGTACGGAGTGAATATGTAATGTTTGTGCATCTGGTTGTGTGTATGGTGTTGGGAGTGGGGGTGTTGCGTGTGTGTGTCACTCTCTATTTCATCCCCCTCCCTTGTGTGCTAGGCGGCAGTACTCACCGTGGTCGTCTTCATCGACTTTGCTGCTCATAATGCAGGAAAAGGTAGACGAGCAAGGGGAAAATGTGCAACTCAGGCTCCATACTGTTGTGCTTGTTCCCTGAGTCTCCAGAGGTGAGTGCTTTGATTTCTGTGTTCTGTTTCTGCTGTGCTTTTGATGTTGTTTGTACCGCCCCAGAAACTGTGGCAGATAGGCCTGTCATAATACAGTGAGCGGTACATTGTCTTCCGCCTGGCTGTTGGTGGTTACCGCTGTGGTGCTTGTTGCGTTAAAGTGACTGTCTGTCTGAGAAGTTTCCGCTGTGGTCATAATCCCTTTTTTTTTTTTTGCTGGCCTGTTGGCGATATTACCGCAGCTTTATCACTGACTGCCAGGGTTGTAATGAGGGCCTTAATTCAGTATTGTGTATTTTTCTAGGAAATGATACATAATTGTTCATATATATGAGCATGGCATCTAGGAACCTATTAAGGACACGTGACAGTGCATTTTGGGAAATTCACAGCGCTATTCAGCCAGTATTTTGCATAGTTTTCCTCATCAGTCTGTTGGAATATGGTACGTCTGGCTCTACAGATCCTCTCCTGTCTTGTCCTCCTTCCCCTCTGCTAGGCAGCCAGTAATCACCTCCTCATGCATTCACATAAAGTGCAGCCACTGTGGAAAGCCGTGATGCATTCTGGGTCAGGTTTTATAGTTTGCACACAGTTACCACCTGATTTGAAGTAGTGCAAAATTGGAAGTACAAATGGGCATTTTAGCGACACCCTTGAACCTGTAGTTTGCAAATCACAAATACCGATTCTATATTTGTGAGTCCCCAAAACCAGTCACTAACAATACAGATTCGCAAACTGGTTGCATCCCTATTTGTGGATTACAAATGGCATTCATACATACCGAAAAGCCACTTTTCCATTCGCAAATAGGTTTGTGTCCAACTTGCGAGTCACAAATCGTTCGTACATCTGGACCCTAGAGGGTAAATGATGAGTTGTAGTTTTTTTTGCAACAAGTTCACTGTCAGGTTTCTCCATGTGTGTTTTCTTCAGTTTGCTTCTTTTCCTATTAGAGTATCAAGTATCACAGACAATGAGAAACACAGTGGTGTAACAAGCTTGAGCCCCCCCGTAGAAGTGCATAGAAGGGCCCCCTTTTCCTGACTCACCACCTACAACTTTTGCTAAAGGGGCTCCCTGGAGCTCAGGGGCCCCTCTGCACCGTGGGGGCTGTGGATGTTTTTGATACGCCAATGGAGAAACATTGATTCTTTTTTTTTGTTGCAAAAGTTCAATATTGATGTAATCTAGTCCTAGTTGACTCTGACAAGAAATGCAAACCCATAGATAAGTCATGAATACGCCAGAATTCCCCCTTCATCATCAGTAATACATTAACACTGGACTACAAAAAATGCATGCTTAACAACTTTTTGCTTCAGTATTTGTATTTATGAGGTGATCCAGATGTTTTAATAAAAGAAAAATAAGCTCTCCTTCCCAATTATTGAGACATCCAAAATAACCAAGGTCACAGAAAACTACATTTTAATATTTGAACTGAAATATCAGACTCGTTGTTGAAAAATCAAAAGCAATTTTTTGTTCCTTTTACAAATCAAAATGTCACAATCAATTCATTTAGGAGCATATTTACAAGCCCCTTTGCACTGCTGGAATGTCACTTTTAGTGACGGTCCAGTGGCGCACATTGCAGGGCCATTTTTACAAGGACACGGAAAGCCACCCTGCCTGACTTTTTATGACCTTGTAAATATGGACTGAGTCAACGCAGTGAAAGTTGTTGCGTTGACTCACCCTACAACAGGGAGGCGTGCTATGGGTGTTACAGTGTGTTTCCCGCGTAACACCCATGGCATTTGACACATTCACAGATTTATGAGATCTAGTAAACCTGGGAATGTGTCAAAAGTCTGTGCCTCCCCAGGTGAGTCATCAGGGAGGTGCAATGAGGAAAAAATACTTTCTCCTTGTTTTTCCTTTTTCTATGTGTGCTGCATTCTGATCGGGTGTATTTGTGGCCTGTTCTTTTGATGCAGGGAAGCTCTTTGTAAGAGCGTCTGACCTTAATAAGTAAACTTGCAAGGGAATGCGAATAGGTTGATGAACCTTTTGACCAGCGCTTGAGATGTTCCCAACATATAGGCCCCGTACCAATGTCGATCAATAACCAACTGTCAATCTTTAACATCAATTATCAACAATAATCAATAACATTAGTAACAAATAGGAGTCAGTAATTGTCACACACCATGACCTTTCAGTCATGAATAATCACACTTTTATGTAAAAGTTAGAATATTTACTTCCCTTTTATTAATAATGCTAATGTCACGTAAGTTAATCTCAAAATCAAATGATAAACATACAGAAACAACACTGGCTGGCCAAAGCATCTAAAGAAACACAATCTATAAAGACTTGAGCCACTACACATTCTAGTATTACAGTGCAAATTAATAAAAAGAATAACTGCGCAAACAGTATCACATACATTTAGTTTCAGCAAAGAAAAAACATTTCAAGTCACTCCTTGTATTGAGTTTTATTAGTGAGGATCCTAACTACCATCAGATTAGAATTAGCATGTTGGGCTTCATGCAAAACAATTTAGTCAACACAAATTTGGAATACATCTAACGATGGCTCTAACAAAATATTGCATTTGGTACCTAGAAACAAAAGCAAATAGACATGGCAAATGACAATTTCATTTATATACCTATCTTCAGTATGGATCAGCAAGCAGTGTCAGTCTTTGTCCTCAGGACATCAGTCTGATCAGCAAGGCATCTGGATTCAGCATCAAAGTTCAGAAAAGACAAATGTCCATATTTATACTTTTTTGCATCACGTTTGCGTCATTTTTTGACGCTAAAGCAGCGCAAACTTAGAAAAGACAATTATATTTTGTAAGTTTGCGCCGCTTTTGCATCAAAATATGACACAAATGTGGCGCAAAAAAAGTATAAATATGGGCCAAAGTCTTTAACCAGTAAAGTTAAGCACTTCTCTTCTCAAGAAAGAAAATGGCCAAATGTGCAATGGCAAAATTGGCGAATGAATGGTGTCTTCCTCTCAGTGCAGACCCGCTAAGTTAGATTTCCTAAAACTACTTCCCAAGTCCCTATTGGTGAAGGGATCACATGTTCACACTTTGTCCAACAAAACTAAAACATCAAATCTACATTTCTACTAGTACACGGTTCACATGTCGATGATTGGCTCCTCTCTTACTGTTACCATCCATCCGGCTCGTCAGGTAAGAATATTGTTGCAGCTTATACTCCGGTCAGTATGGTCATTGTTCTCTCTTGAGAAAGTTAGTCTTACACATATTACATTTACAATGTTACCTTCGTAGGAACAACATCTTCTAGCAAGCAGTTCTCATGAGAAAGACTTTTAGCCAAGAGCACATTAGGTCAGCACAGTGGAAAATCCCAATTTAATTCTCTAACCAGCCATTTTATTAAACAATCAAGAAAAGCAGCTTGACATGAGGCCGTGCAACTAGGCAAGGACCTCTGCTAAGTTAAGGCTTTCAATTAATAAAGCTAATACATAATGCATAACCCTAAATATGATGTTTTACTACATTAATAAAACATATGCTCATCATTTCATGTTAATAAGCCATTAATAAGTACAGTTTGTGAACATTGGTGGGCACTCACATGGTTACGCTTTCAAATGCGTGCATTATTTTTCCTACGTTATTACATTTTCTACGCAAATTCAATACTCGGGATACATGAATGTTCATTCATAATTCCATTAAAAACTCCTGCTCTAGCAATCCCTCCCCTGATGACTAAATGTGTCATCACACTAAACCTTTTCTCACAAATGTTTACATCAGCTAAAATTGTGTCATTTCAAATCCTTCAAATCTTTGTTCCCTTTTCGAATTTTGCCTAAACAATTATTCTCTTTTCTTTTCTTCCCACCTCTGATTATTCTTTGTCCTCTTCAATTTAATAATTTTGCACATTTTACATATTCCCCATATTCCAATTAAGCAAACCACAATAATCCATATCTCCTGTATTATTTTCAATAATATCCCATCTCAAATGTTGCTGAGTCAATTTCCCACTGAAGTAAAACCTCTGCCAACTTTCTCCCAAACACCTGGTTCCTTTAATTCTTTCAAATCAGCACTTTCATTAGTCAGGTTAGTAAGAAAGTTTCTAATTTCTTTACTATTATCAGGAATGAACGAACAGCAATGCCTAGAACTAAGCATTTTGCAAACTCCGCCATCCTTCGCTAAAAGAATGTCTAATGCAAGATGATTCTGAAAAGTCATAGCTCTTTCAGCATCTAATTCAGTATCTATCAGGAGTATTGCTCCTTAAAAATTTGTCAGCATGTTATTCACAATAGTAGACAACTTTCAAATCTTTATCGAATTCAGAACAACTTCTACTGAAGGAATTATTTCTCCAAATATATCTCACACTATATCAGAAGGAGACTCTCTCCTCTGTCTAATATGATGTAATTCAGAAATTTATTTGTCATCTAATTGAAAAAACGTTGAGAAAACTATTCCCAAATAGCATGTCCCATACCATCCTCTTGGAAGACTGTAATACGCATTAGGACTACAGTTATACTATATCCCAGGAATTGCTGGATCCTGTCCATTCAACATAAATGTCCATTTGATCTGAAACAAAAACACATGTCTACATTCACTCATTCCCACAAATAATGTGTCAGTGTGAGATTTAGGCTTATATACACAAAGCTTCCCTACATGTTGCGCTTCTAAAGCTAATTTACCTTGTGTTTTTATTGAAATATAAGTATAATCATTCTGGTAATTTCTTTTCTCTAAGCCTTTTTCTAATTTCTCCTTCAATGCCTTTCTCCTGCCATCCATGTGATCTTAAAGGCTCTTTTCTAACGGTGTGAGCAAGCATGTCAAATTGTTTCTATGCGCATAAGCTGTGCCAAAAGTTAATGTAGGTTCAAAGAAACCTTTAACAATTACTATGTCATTATCCTTAGCTACTCTATTCAGATACCTAATTATAGGGACAAACGAAAACACTACGTCATGGTTGGAATATAAATATTGAACGTATTCTTGGTTATAGAATCTTGGTAGTAACAGACTACAACTCATCCCATAAGTAAGAGGCAAGCTATGATAAGCAACTCCTTCTTCAAATCATGGAGGAATCTTCGTACACACAAAGCAATTTTTCACATCCATCGTCTCAACATACTCACTCAATAAGCAATAGAAGACATTAGAAGAAACTTCCCCATTAGCATTAGTAATCTCATGCAGATGCTTCTCATCTAACTTAAATCTCTCCATAGCTGTTAATGCAGTAGTTGTCTCTAAAGCAGATGTATGGTTGGCTTCCATTTTATCAAGAACAGTCATGCCCACAATCAATATTACAAACAGTATCCCACTCAATTGCCAAACCAATACTTATGTATTCATAGCACCTATCCTTCCTACCCTGCTGGCTAATATTATTCATGATCTGCAAACAATCAGAAAGTAGTTGAGAAAATTAGAAAATGCAGCAAAAATCAAAAACAAAAATCTTCTTTCAGCAGTTATTTACAGCTCTCAGTCTCACTTCCAGGATCCTTTGTCAAAAATTGGTTTAGTAGCTTGTCAAAATCAGGTTTCAAAAGTCAAATCAGGTTATCAAAATCTTATCCGGTAACTTTCAACAGTCTCTTTTCTCTCAAACTTTTCTCAGATTGTTTTAACAGTGCAGTTCATTAGCTTCTTTCAAGTGCTAAAATACTGACCTGGAATGTCTCGATCAAAACAGAAAGACAAAAACTCTCTTAGCCATTCACATGTAGTTGCATACGCCCATTCAGGACTTGCGTATCTTTGACTTGCTTTTCTCTTTCTTTTCAACTTTCGATCTCCTTGTAACTCTCATTCACTCAGATCTTCTCTCCTTGTTGTGTCTACTTCTTCCTCGATTGTTGCTTCAACAACTACTTACTTTCCCTTCGCTTGTGACTCTGGCCACTTCTCTCCTTTCATTAGACCCTTGGTCAATGCTCTTTTCAGTGTTGAACTTGGGAATTCTTCTAGCTATGTGGTGTTTTCTCTTGACTGACCTGAAACTGGCTCAGGAGGAGTTAGATGACATTGGTTTTGACCCACCTCAACTCCTTCCTCCTCAGGGTCTGGCGATTGCCCTGTTTATCTCTTAAAATCGTCTGTTTCTGGGAAAGCACTCCTCTGTCTAGGTTCTCCTGCTGCCTCAATTGAGATAGGCTCACTGTCACCTCCTGGAGGTCTTCTCCATCGTCTCTCACATGAGTGACTGAACCGTTCTCAATGGGCTCAGATCCGGTCTCAGTTCCTCTTTCTTCTCCTTCCGGCCCTGAGACTTGTTTTGTCATTGTTAGTACACTCAACAACTCTTCTTCACTGTCCAAAGGACAAGCCACTTTCTTTGTGTGGCTGGCGTGGATCCAGTTCGGAACTCCAGCACAATTCACAGCTGTGGTAGTCGTCAGAACTACCTGGAATGGGCTTTTCCAAAGAGGCTCCAAATACCTCATGTGTTTCCGGACCACAACCCAGTCACCAGCTCTCAGTTTGTGCTCTTGGTCATAGATCAGTGCCAGTGTGGTGGCTTCCACCTGTTGGAAGAAAGGGTGAACCACATCAGCCAGATCTTTGCAGTAGTCCAACACCATATCATTTGTAATGTTGACAAGTGTATTTGCAGGCACCGCTGGCAACATCATTGCTCGGCCCATAAGGATCTCATGCGGTGACAATTCTGTCTTCCTGTCGGGTGTGTTTCTCATTGTCATCAGAACTAAAGGCAATGAGTTAGACCATTTCAGATTTGTGGATGCACACATTTTTGCAATTCTTGACTTCAAGGTACCATTCATCTGATCCACTAGTCCTGATGCTTCAGGGCGGCAACTACATTGCAACTTCTGCTCAATGTTCAAATCTGCACACAGTAATTTAACTACTTTCTTGTTGAAGTGACTTCTCCAATTGATTCGAAAGGGATCAGAAACCCAAAACGCAGTATCAGTTCCCTAAGCAGTAGGTTCACTGCTGTGAGGCTGTCATTTCTTCGTGTAGGGTATGCCTAAATCCAGTGACTAAAGATGCAAACAATCACCAACACATAGCTCATACCTCCACATACAGGCATCTCAATAAAGTCGATTTGCATTCTGCTGAATGGACCTCCTGCTCTTCCAATGTGGCTCAACTTAACCACTTTCACTTTGCCCGCGTTCATTTGCTGGCAAATGACGCAACAATGGCAAACTGCTTCAGCAACTTGTCTAAACCCTGGGTTGAACCAATCATGTTTGAACAGACGAATCATGGCATCCCTCCAAACATGTGCTTGATCATGATAATACCTAGCCATCTGGGACAACAGACTGTTAGGCAAAACCATTTTACCTTCTTCTGAAACTCACACTTCATCTTGTCTTTGTACACGCTGGATTTTGCTCCATGAACGTTTTTCCTCCCTGTCAACATTATTCTGCAACATTTTCAATTCTTCCATCAAATCAATTACTTTCAATGCATAATTTAAACATGTTTCATCTTCTTCAGCCAACAGTTCCCACTTATATTTGAATGATATACAGTTCAATGCACAAACACTTGTGACTTGATCCGCATATCCATTTCCCATTGACACAAAGTCTTGTGATTTCAGATGTGCAACGCATTTCACCATGGCAATCTCTTTGGGCATTTCGATAGCATGCAACAGTTCTTTAATTCTCTCAACATTTCTCACTGGTGAACCAGAAGAGGTCATGAAACCTCTCTGTGACCACAACTGACCAAAATCATGGACTGTTCCAAATCCATACTGGCTATCCATATAGATTGTAACTTTCAGCTGAACAGAAACATGGAATACTCTACTAAGGCCTACCAATTCCGCTACTTGTGCAGAATTCACTTCCCAAAGCAAAGACACTTACCAGAAATTGTGCACGCAGCATATCCTGCTCTCAGTGTCCTTGTATTGTCTCTTAGACAAGAACCATTGACAAAAATAATTGGTTATTTTCTTCCAATCGAGTGTCTCTAATGTCAGGTCTCTGTTTTGTGCACTAATCAGTTACTTCAAGACAATCATGCTCAATGTCTCCCACATTTTGAATTTCAACATTTTCATTTGGAAGTAAGGTTTTCGGGTTCAGCACTGTACATCTTTTCAAAGACACATTTGGTGACCCTAAAATGCACGTCTCGTATCTGGTCAATCTTGCACTGCTCAAATATTGTGGCTTGGTGTGGGTAAGGAGAACTTCAACTGAGTGAGGGACCATAATTGTTAAGTGATGTCCCATCACTATGCCTTCACACTGTATGAGGCTCTGTCCAACTTCTGCAACTGAATGCAAACAGCCTGGTAAAGCTGCTGCGAGTGGGTCCAAAGTAGCTGAAGAATATGCTACTGGGTGGTTTATACCTCCATGGACCTGTGTCAAGACAGACAAAGAACATGCATCACGCTCAGGACAAAATAATGTGGAAGGTTTTGTGTAATCAGGCATACCCAAAGCCGGAGCTTTGCACATACTCTCTCTCAATTCCGAAAATGCTTTCATACCAGCCTGGTCTAACACTATGGGATTGGTGACCTCTTTGTCCTTGAAATGACTGAAAAATTGGGGATCCATTGGCGGCAGTAGCCTACCATCCCTGAGAACATCCTGACATATCTCTGTATAGTTGGAAGATTCATCTGCAATATGGTCCTGACCATCTCTCTAGCTATTTTCATTGACCATTTCACAATCTGGTGACCTAAAAATTTCACCTCTTCCTGACAGAATTGCAATTTAAGTGGGGACACTTTATGACTGTTCTTTCCCAAATGGTTCTTAAGCAATCCAGTCATACTTGCACTCGTCCCTTGTTCTGGACGCAATCAGCAAGTCATCAATGTACTGCACAAAGGTTGATTGGAAAGGCAATTCCAACGGCTCCAAATAATTTTTCAAGATCTGGTTGAATATGGAAGGTGACTCCGAAAACCCTTGAGCGATTTGACACCAACAGTAAACTCGATCTAAAAATTTGAAACAAAAGGGAAATTGGCTATCCTCGTAAAGAAGCACAGAAAAGAAGGCTTGTGACAAGTCAATGACAGTGAACCACTCAGCATCACATGGAATCTGAAACATTATCACAGCTGGATTTGTTACCACTGGGCAACATTTGATCACAATAACGTTAATCTTCCTCAAATCCTAGACAATTAGAACTTTCCCACACAGCTTTTACAATCCCATTATCTGTGAATTACAATGGCTGCTCAACACTTCTTTCAAAACCCCTTGCTTCACAAACCCTGCAATTATTTGGGCTACCTTCATAAGAACATCTTGTGGCATGTGGTACTGGGAAATCTGAGGAAAAACTGCATTCGGCTTCACTTCACAGAAACCTTAACTGGTTCAGCTCCCTTTATCAAACCTTTCTCTTTTCCTGTCAGATCCCACACTTTCTCTTTAACCATTCCCTGTAAATCAGGGTGAAGCTCCTTCACTGTGAACATTGGAAAGAAATTAATCAGAGGGTTTTCCTCATTTACTGTCTCACACTCTGTGTCTGGGGCTGGATCATCTTCATCATCGCTATTTGTCTGAATCTCTATTCCATTATTTGAACAAGTAGTCAAGTACCTGGTTTTACACAGCAAGTCTCTTCCCAGAAGGGACACGGGACTTGAATCACAGACTACGAATCTGTGCATTCTGTGGAAGTTGACAATTTTAATCTGAACTGGTTCTGTGATTGGGTTGGTCAGATACTGATTCATTACTCCTACAATCTGTACTGTCCTTCCTGAAAGGTGCAAATTTGGAACTTATGCACTTTTCACTGTAGAGCATGTAGCTCCTGTGTCAACCAAGAATGAAACTCGGTGACCCATGACTTTTCCCTTTACATAGGGGCCTTCTTGATCTACTTCTAAAGAAGCTGCAAGCATACATTCCCCTTCATCCGAACTCTCGCTCACCCAATCATCGGTTATTCCATCTCACTATGTAACGAGAATTGACGTACTGTGTTATTACTTTGGCCGGATCGATGACCTGTGACTTGTTCAGAAAGCATCACCTGCTGCTGTTGCATTGGGGCTTGGATATTTGGAATTGCTGTCTGGGTACCATGGGAACCTGCTGTTGCATCAGCTGCAACTGTGTCATTTGTACACATGGCATTTGCACCTGCTGCATGGGTTGGAAATTCTGCATTTGATTTGCATTATTTTGGAAATTTGGTTTGTGACCTCTTATTCTCGGTCCTCTCATGTTCTGAAATGAAGTGATGACATTACTTTGCTGAACAACACCTTCCTGCACCATCATTGGACACTCCCGCTTCCAATGTCCGACCGCTCCGCAAGAGTGACAAGGCAACAATTTCTTCATTCCCTGCACATCCTTCTGAACCACTAGAGTACCCATGTCTGGACCACAGTTTACATTACCTTTGTGACCTCTACCTCTCATCTGGTTTTGAAATACCATGTTTCCCTGTTGCTGTTATGGTAGTTGTTCTGGAAAATTTCCCTGCATCACTGTCTGTGTAGCTTTAATCTGCATCACCATCGCCTTCTCTTTCAACTTTCTCTGTTTCAATTCAGTATTGCAACACCTCATTAATTGGCTTGGCTTGCCAACAAATTAAATTACTCTTAATCATCTGGCTAATTTCAGGTCTCAATTCTTCCACAAATCTCAACACAAAATGAATCATGTCTTTCGGCTCGATTGTTTCTGTACCACAGTAATGCTTAAACGCCTGCAACAATCTTTCATAGTATACGTGTATGGACTCTTTGGCTTCCTGAGCTTCTGTCAATTCCCTGCCAGTCAATGTTTTGGGGCAAAATTCTCGTCATCAGGAATTCAATCACTTTGTAATAATATTTCATTACCTCAGGTGATGGCGCACCTGTAACAAGATTTCTCTCTGGTTCCTTTATCGGCTAATTTACACTCCTCTTACACTCCATCCACAAATCAGCTGGAACCACTATCTCTAATAGAGTATTCAAATCCTCCCAAAGGCACTTCGCAAGTTTCACAAACCTGTCTGTCTGCTGGTACCATTCCACTGTCTTCTCTCTCAGTCTGGGATAATCATTTGTAAATGACAGAATGTCACTTCTGCTCCAAGGGACATGAACAAAATTACCTCCTGGAATTTCTCTCATTGGTAGAATTTTCACTGGATCCTTGTCCTGCTGCACATTTGCAGTCAACTCTACAGAATCCCTTTTCCTCTTATGTCTTTTCTTTCCCCATCTGCCTTCCCATTTGTCTAATGCTCCCCAAGTTTGGGCACTTTATAGCAATTCCCTAAGATGTGCTTTCATTACGGTGGATCTCATGTGTTCAAAATCTCTAGCCTCAAAATCTGACCTGTAACTCCTTTTCAAATGCTTTGTTTTTTCTTTTTCTATGCCATATTTCTTTGCCAGGCCTGCTAGCTTTTGATGCACATTGCTTACTTCCCTCGTAATCTTCAGGCACTGATATCTCAACTCTGCTTCTGTGTAGGACTCTAACCTGTTCACACCCATAGTTCCCTCAATGAGCTCACCTGCATCCATGCTCAGTCTTGTGTAGTTCAAGTACTCCCCTCCTCTAGGAACACTCAGTGGGGTATTCGCTTGTCTGACCATTCAGTCAGTTGCTGGGCTGTTAAACCTTGCAACAAAATGTTATTAGCCTGTGCCTGTGGCACCTGTTCCACAACTGTATTCGGGGTCTGCGGTGTCAGTAAGTTCAAGCTCTGACTAATGCTTGACCCTATCACAGCATCAGGAGGAACTATGAACGGACTAAGGTCTAGCTACTCTGCATCAGCTTGTCGGGCTAGGATTAACCTGTACTGGACCCATTGTTACATTAACCAGTGTTGGGGCTGTGGGATCAGCACTGGTACTCGGACCACTCTTAAGTGCTGCATATCGTGGTGGACAATTTCTCAATAACTGTAAAAGAAACTCATCATCATCTGACTCTTATTCCACTGTTGAAGATGTTCTAGCCTCTCTACTCTCTCAAGGGCTTCTGTTTGTCTTACGGGTAGTTTTTTTCCTTCCTTATCACTGTCTTGAATAATTGCTGGAGATAGCTTAATCTCCTGTAATGACTCAGTTTTCCAAAATTCGGAGCATGATCCCATCTAGCCTCCGGTAGCGTCTTTTCTGCCTTTCTCATGCTCCTCTCAATTTTCTGTTGCTGTTGCTGTCTGGCTACTAATACCCAGATCGCTAGTGCCTCAAACTGTGCTGGTCTCGGAGGGGGATTCAGATCATACAGCACCCTCCTCAGATTCTCTAAACTCCTCAAATTAAGGGGCATATTTATACTCCGTTTGCGCCGAATTTGCGTCGTTTTTTTCGACGCAAATTCGACGCAAAACTAACTCCATATTTAGGCCCATATTTATACTTTTTGACGCAAAACTGCGCTAACGCAGTTTTGCGCCAAAAAAATTAGCGCCGGCTAACGCCATTCTGAAGCGCCATGCGGGCGCCGTATTTATTGAATGGCGTTAGCCGGCGTTAGCCGACCGGCACTGCCTGGTGTGCGTGAAAAAAAACCACGTACACCAGGCAGCGCCGGAGTAGGGAAAAATGGCGTTTGGGCGTCTAAAAATGGGGCAAGTCAGGCAAAAAAAACGTCTTAACCCGATTTGCGCCATTTTTTTACGACGCCCATCCCCCATTGAAATGACTCCTTTCTTAGCAAAGACAGGAGTCATGCCCCCTTGCCCAATGGCCATGCCCAGGGGACTTCTGTCCCCTGGGCATGGTCACTGGGCATAGTGGCATGTAGGGGGGCACAAATCAGGCCCCGCTATGCCACATTTTTTTTTTTTTTTTTTTGTTTTTAACTTACCTGGACTTACCTTAATGTCCCTGGGGTGGGTCCCTCCATCCTTGGGTGTCCTCCTGGGGTGGGCAAGGGTGGTAGGGGGTGTCCCTGGGGGCAGGGGAGGGCACCTCTGGGCTCGTTCTGAGCCCACAGGTCCCTTAACACCTGCCCTGAACCAGGTGCTAAAATCCGGCGCAAATGCGGGTTTTTTAGACCCGCCCACTCCCGGGCGTCATTTTTGCCCGGGAGTATAAATCCGACGCAATAGCATCGGAGTCATTTTTTAAGACGGGAACGCCTACCTTAAATATCGTTAACGCAAGGAAGGTGTTCACGCAAAAAAATGACGCTAATTCCAGGAACTTTGGCGCTAGACGCGTCTAACGCCAAAGTATAAATATGGAGTTAGTTTTGCGTCGAATTTGCGTCGAAAAAAACGACGTAAATTCGGCGCAAACAGAGTATAAATATGCCCCTTATACTTTGGCGTTAGACGCGTCTAGCGCCAAAGTTCATGGAGTTAGCGTCATTTTTTTGTGTGAACACCTTCCTTGCGTTAATGATATGCAAGGTAGGCGTTCCCGTCTTAAAAAATGACTGCGATGCATATGCGTCGTATTTATACTCCCGGGCAAAAATGACGCCCGGGAGTGGGCGGGACTAAAAAACCTGCATTTGCCCCGGATTTTAGCGCCTGGGTCAGGGCAGGGGTTAAGGGACCTGTGGGCTCAGAATGAGCCCAGAGGTGCCCTCCCAAGCCCCCAGGGACACCCCCTGCCACCCTTGCCCACCCCAGGAGGACACCCAAGGATGGAGGGACCCATCCCAGGGAACAAAAGGTAAGTTGTGGTAAGTATTTTTTTTAATTTTTTTGTGTGGCATAGGGGGGCCTGATTTGTGCCCCCCTACATGCCACTATGCCCAATGACCATGCCCAGGGAACATAAGTCCCTTGGCATGGCCATTGGGCAAGGGGGCATGACTCCTGTCTTTGCTAAGACAGGAGTCATGTTAATGGCGTCTGGGCGCCCAAAAAAAATGGCGCAAATCGGGTTAAGACGATTTTTTAGCCTCAGCCTGACTTGCCCCATTTTTGGACGCCCAAACACCATTTTTCCCTACGCCGGCGCTGCCTGGTGTACGTGTTTTTTTTTCACGCACACCAGGCAGCGCCGGTCGGCTAACGCCGGCTAACGCCATTCAATAAATACGGCGCCCGCATGGTGCTTCAGAATGGCGTTAGCCGGCGCTAATTTTTTTGGCGTTAGCGCAGTTTTGCGTCAAAAAGTATAAATATGGCCCTAAATGTTCAGTTGACAGGAAACGCTAAACTCCCATCTTTCTCTGTCGCTTTGTACCATTGCTTTAGCTAAAGACATGGCGCAACACCCTTTTCTTCCATTGCAATGTAAGCTGGTGTACCTTCTGGCGGTGTAATTTCCCCTATACTCGTTGTAATGTACCTATCTCCCCTTAAAGCACTCTTTAAAGCTTTGAAAAATTACATTTTTTTACCTTTATTTTATTCAAAATCAAATCAGGAAGTGACTTTTAATCCCAGAATTCTCTTCACACACCTTCTCAACCAATTGCGCCTCACGGATGGCTTCCAATCCGTGCGGGACCCTTCTCAGTAGTAGTAGTAGTACAAACTTTATTTGGCTTTCAACAAGTCATAAAAGTATCAAATATTATACATTTCAGTATATAATAAATAAAGTTAAATAAGTTAAAATAATAAAAAGATGAAAAACAAACATCTAGTATATCATTAAAATTTCCCAATCACAAATATTTAAATGAACTAAATAAAATTACATCACTACCCCCATAGACCTTCTTGTATTTAATACGGAACATAAAAAGTTAGCCAAAGTTCCACACATCTCAATAGAGGATAACACCTGGAGGCTGGCATAAGCGATACGACACTGGGGCAAGTTGATTAACCTTAGAAGAGGCACCACTAAGCGCTTTCTCTGCTTGGCGTAAAATTTACAGAATAAGACCACGTGAATTGTAGTTTGAAGTGCCTTTGCGTCACAGGGGCATGCCTTTAGCGTAGTGCTCCAGTCGTTCATAGTTGGAAAGGTTACTAAACGATGAAATGTGTCTACCTTAATCTGGTGAGAACAAAACGGTGGCGGAGGTTTACCACATTCGCCAAATAGGGCTGCATACCCTCCGCCGACAGAATTATTTGGTTATGGATGACGGTGGACTTTTTTGATTCAACCTCCCATCGTAAATCTTCTAGATACTTTAATGCCAGAACACTCAGGTCCTTCCTAGAGATTTTTCCCAGCGATGCCGGGTTTGTGTAATAGTCTTTATTACCCATATTTCCGAAAAAGGTCATAATATATCTTAACCAGGGCACCCTAGCTGAGCATGTTGACTCCATACAGTCAGTCAAAATGGCCTTGTTTAATCCAGTATATTCCGAGGTCCAAACTTTGTGCCATAACAATAATGGTTGAATCTTTATCAGATCTGCAATAAAGGGGACCCCCAGTTCCGAGTGGATAATGTATGATGATGTGCCATTTGGTACCATCAGCAAATATCTTAAAAAGTCATTTTCCACCATCTGTACCGGGTTACAGTTGGTATATCCCCAAATTCCAGACCCATACATAACAGCCGGAATGCACTTGGCTTTCTAAATTTTTATCAAGTTCGGCGGGGTAATCCCCCCGAGCCTTTTGGAAAAAAGCCTTAAGGCCACCGTTGTTTTAATGAGCTGAACTCTTTTCATTTTCCTGCAGTTGACCCAAGAACCCTGTTTATCGAACATTATGCCCAGATAAGAAAAGGTTCGCGCAGTTTCAACCCTCCCATCCGCGATAGTAGTATTATAAATCTTGCCGCGTTTCCCACCACAGTTCATAATAAACGTTTTGGAGCGATTAACGGTGAGTCCCAATTGTGACATAAATGTAATGCAAGTGGTTACAAGTTTTTGAAGAGCTAGTGGGGTCCTGGCCTTTAATACTGCATCGTGTGCATAGAGTAGTACCGAGACAGCGCGATTACCTATTTGGGGTAGGTCTTTGCAGTTACTAGCCAATTCAGTTTCTAAGTTATTTATGTACATTGAGAACAAGAACAGGGCAAGAACACAACCTTGGCGCACTCCTCTATGTAGGCCAAAAGGGCGAGTACATTCCCCTTTTAGCCCATACCTCACTCTTGCTCTGCACCCTGTGTACATTTCTCGTATGAATTGAATTATAGCTGGCTCTACCCCCATGCTGCTTAAAATATCCCATAACTTATCATGTAGTACACAGTCGAATGCTGATGATAGGTCGATGAAGGCCAGATGCAAATTGCCTGCTCTAATCTTTGTATACTTTCCAATAATAATACTTGAGTTCAGGCTTTGCTCCACTGTCCCAATTCCTTTCCGGAATCCATACTGGAAAGAAGATAAAACACTCTTTTCTTCCGCCCATATTTGCAGTCTATTCAAAATAATTCTCCCTGCTAATTTAGCTGTTGTATCCAGCAAGGAGATTGGCCTGTGACAGGCTGGGTTAAGGCAATCACCTTTTTTGTATATTGGAATAATATTGGAGTCTCGCCAAGATGATAAGGGGCCGCGAATACAGATGGCCCTCAATGTCTGCGTCAATACAGGCCCACATAGCTGAATATTAGCCTTGTATAAATCAATCGGAACGCCATCGGGGCCAGGCGCTTTCCCTGGTTTACTTAGGATTATGGCTTCCTCTACCTCCTCAAGGCTAAATTGGGGGGTTATAATCGGGCGTGGACCTTCCTGGAGGCCTTGGTCATGTACAGGAACTGTGGGCTTCATGTCGCTAGCCAGCAAATATATTTTAGAAAAGTGTGCAATCCAATCCTCTTCGGAGATTGCAATTTCCATCCTGGGGGAGTCTCTGTCCCCTAACACAGGAGAATTTATTGTTTTCCAGAAGAGCATTTTATCTTTCATACAGCTTGCTGTATGTAGGGTTTCCCACAAGGTTCTTTTCAAGGTCAGTTTCCTTTCCTTCATTGCTGTCTTGTATTCCTGTCTACACTTGCGTATATCAATTGGAGATCTTTTTGGGGCACTTAAGGCCTTTTTCAATTTCTTATGTGCTTGTGTACAGTTAAGGTCAAAACATCCGTTAACCCTTTTTTTCCCCATCTTGCCGCCTCTAATAGTAAGAGCTTCTTTTATGGCTTGCGTGATCAATGTAAAAGCACGTAAACATCGCCCTGGATCTAGGTTCTCACTTAGACAGTCTGCAAAAGCATGATTGCAGTCACATATTAACTGTTTCAACAGAGACGTAGGGTCTGTCTGAGACCATTTCAGGGTGTATCCATTACACGGCACTAATTCAATATCATCTACCAGCGTGGCCCTGTCATCCCTGTCTGCTATAAGAGGAGTTAGTGAGAGGTTCAGGCTCTGGGGATAGTGGTCGCTGATTGCGATGTCATGCAAAGTATAATTCGTGAGGTAGTGTGCAAAGTGGGTTGACATTAAGACATAATCAATCACAGTATTCGCACCCCTTCCATTGTAAATTTGTTTAAACTGTGTTTCATCCGAGTGTGATTTGTTTACAAAAGACAGATTATGGGTTTGAGCCAGTAAATTCATTGCGTCTTCTTGAGTGTTATGTGAAAAGTGAAGTCTTAAGCCAACACCTTCAGAATCCCAGCCACATACCTTATCTGAGATTTCTTTACAGGGGTGGACATTAAAATCACTGCCCCAGATCGTAAAGGTCTCGCGGTTATTTTTTGCACATATTTTTTTTAGGTCGTTTCCCATCTCCATTAGAATGTTAGAAAATTCTCCTGGAGCTACATTATTATAAAAAGTAATAATGACTAGATGAGTCTTTTGATCCAAGTTACTCTCTATCATTTGATAGTACGAGCTTGTGATTTGCATCTCTAGGTTCTGTAAACGTAACTTGTTAGAAATATATGTGCACAATCCCCCTTTTGGTCTACCGTACCTGGACTGAGCGGCTGGTGTGTGAAATGTTTTATAGCCGTTAATGTGGACAGGGCTTAAAAGCCACGTCTCTTGGAGACAAATACATGAGTAATCTTCTATAAAGTTTGCCCAGGTCTCATTACCTATCTTTTTGGTTAGACCTGCAATGTTCCAAAACAATAAGGCTATTTCCGCTTTCTGTTTAGGGATACAGTACTGGTCCTTTGGTAAACGGAGGGATGTATCACCGTGGATTGGGTGAATTATATTTCTGGGGGCGTTACTCTGATTTAAGTAAGGTTGTGTCATGTTTCTTATAGGATCCGTTATGTGGGATGTGTCTTCCTTGATTAAATCCGGCCCTGGTGTACATGCTACCTGGACTAGTTCATCAGAGGGAACTATCTGATTCTTGTTGAGTCAATCTATATCTTCTAAGGTTGTAAGAGGGTGAAATCTGTTACGCCCTGTGAAAGGGTCTGGTCTGGTTAAAGAGGTTCTTACTGGTTGTGGGTTTATAGGGTTATACCCCACCGGTCTTTGATAAAAGAAACCTAAGGGTAGTAGCGAGATTCCTTGGGGGGTAACTTGTCTGGCTCCTAATTCATGAATGATTCTGTCCACTAGGTTTGGTGAACTAAATGAAAGGACCACACAATCTCCTTCCAGCGCTTTCTTATTGCTTCCTATCCACTTAATTCTTCTGACCATTTTTATGTCATCAAAAAGGGCCCCCACCATTCCAGAACCCAGACGAGTTCCTATCCAGTTGAGGGCCTTATTTCTCAGGGCCGTCCATGATTCTCGTTGTTGATAGTCTATGGGTGGAACATTGGCCAAGACCACTACTTAAGGTGTAGCCTCCGGAGGGAGATGTAGTAGGTCACTTGGCAGATGTGCGGGATTCGGGGATTTAGTCCTGCTGGGTGTGTTCCTCCCTAGGTTTAGGTGGGGCTGAGTAGTCGCTGTTCCAGACGGGCTGTTGCCTACTGTCTTAAATAGTCTAGGGTTTGGGTCTGTTTGTTCTGAAGGCAAGTGATGTGCCATAGTCAGGGAGGATGAAGGCCGGAGAGTTTGGTTCGAATTGGGTGCTGGTGGTTGTGGTTGTGTCTTTCTCAGGGAGTTTGCATTCAAGTGTGTACCATTTGTCCTATTTTGCAGGGCAGATTGAATATTTTTCTCGTGATCAGGGGTCAACGATGATATATTAGAATCCTTTGTTACATGATGTAAGTCTTCCCATTGTAAAGACTTTATTATTCCTAGACCTGCCTCAAGATTACTCTCCACCCCCTTTAGACGCTCCAACATGGAGTCAAGAGTGGCTCCAATGGATGATTTCAGGGTGTTTACTAGCTCGTGAAGATTTATAAGAAGTGATCTAGTCGTATCTCCTACGATATTTGAAGGTTTCTTCCGGAGTGGTTTCTTAGAATAATTTTTGGTTGGGGTGGTTATTATATCTATCACTGGCAGTTTCATTGAGATCTTGTCTACCAAGCCCGCGTCCGGTTTCCTTGGTTGTTTAGCAACAGGGGAAATTTCGTCCAAGGAGTAAATTAAATTTGAGATGTCTTTGAAGCATCCATTTGTGTACCTTGCTTCTGTAAACTCGTCCCCGTGTTCACTGGGTGGGGGATTATTGTGCAATTCTACAATTTCTGGAAATTCATGGGATTGATCTTTAGGCAACGACAATTTCCCTTCGACAGTGGCAATTTGTTTATCTATCATTCCCATCGCACCTGAGATATATTTTAATATAGATGTAATGTCTTTTAAGTTTGTTGGGTTATTTAATTTTGAGTGCTTCCTTTTACCCATATTTTATGTAGTGTCAGATTTCATGTATAAATGATAAGACGAAAGGGGATGTCAGATAGATTAGCTGGCCGTAAAACCGCTACACTGCACTCCCCTGGTTCAGCAGATAATCGCAAGGGAGTCTAAATACACAGTTCCCAGCTTACTCAAAAGGTCTGTTATCATATATAGTGATGCAACCTCACTTGATCAAATCTCTTGGAATAACCCTGGGCCTTACACACCCTGTCTAACTGGGCGGGGTGGGAGAGTTCCTTAACTGCCCAGAATAAGGTGAGGCTTCTTTCAAACCTTTACCCTTTGGCCTTTGACCGCAGGGTAAAAAGGCACTGATCCCTAGGAGGCCAAAACCGAAGATTAAAGAGGGGGGGGCCCAGCCCAGCCTCTTCCTGGCGATGACGGGCGAAGGACGGGCCCGCCCTTGGCCCGGACTTCACCCGCGCACGTCCCGCGCGCGTCCCGCGCAGCTGGAGCGCTTCCTTGAAGAAAAAGGGCCTCCCGCCCAATCAGAGCGTTCCCGCTCTCGGCGATTTAAATGTTTAAAGGGCTCCTGCCCCTCTCAGTCACTTAGCGCGTCCCGCGGCAGCGGGAGCGCTTCCTTGAAGAAAAAGGGCCTCCCGCCCAATCAGAGCGTTCCCGCTCTCGGCGATATAAATGTTTAAAGGGCTCCTGCCCCTCTCAGTCACTCAGCGCGTCCCGCGGCAGCGGGAGCGCTTCCTTGAAGAAAAAGGCCCTCCCGCCCAATCAGTGCGTTCCCGCTCTCGCCGATTTAAATATTTAAAGGGCTCCTGCCCCTCTCAGTCACTCAGCGCGTCCCACCCTTCTCAGTAACCAACCTATGCCAGCACAGCTCCAATGACGTCACACTCACACGTATTGTGGCTGACAAAGTCTTGGGGCTTCTCCTCCTAAACTCAGATTCACCCAAAACTAATGCTATTTATTGCGAGCACTAATCAAAATCAAAACCAAATTTGTCCATTTACTACAGGTAAGATAACACAATAGCTTCAGAAGCTTTACGGATATTTCACTGACTGTGTTTTGCTCTACCAGCTGCTCCTTCTTTCGCAGCTTCCCCGATTCGCAAGCAAAATTTAACCTGCAAATCTCACTCCCAACTGATCAGTGGGTCTGACCTGGTCCACATAGGACTTGCCAGATCTCAGTCGAAAACATTATTTCACTCACTTTGACTCACGATCTGACTTGTCAACCACGCCAGATGGACCTATTAAACCAGACAAATTACAACAAAAAAACAAGTGTCTCATACACTTTTCAATATACTCCGGAGTCTTAGACCATGCAGGGTCCGTACATCAACAACCACGTGGACAATTTTTGAGTACAAAGCGCCACGCATGTGAAGTTCGACTACTTCCCTACTTTCACACTGCGGAGTACGCACACTCCTCCTACATCTTCATTTGGAGTACGTAAACTCCTGAAACCCTCACAAACATCACAATTCACCTGCGATTTGCATAAGTCTTGCAAGCGCAAAACCTACCTCATTCCCATTATCACTAGAACGCCGAGAACATCCCCAAACCACCATTGACAAGCTCTAAGATTCTGTGAAAGTCATTTCAGGACTTAGGGGCACATTTTCTCTCCAATTTGTAACGTTGAAAAAATAAATCCAAAGCTCGGTGGTAATAAGCTCTCAAAAGACAAGACTATTTTAATGGTCTTATCAGGAACTCTTAAGGAAACAAATCATCAAGTTGTTACCATTCATGTTAGCACCTGTTATTGGACGTCTATGATGGACTCCCAAAGGGATGAAACATCACTCTGCCAACGTCACTGATAATGTCTAACCTTCTTAATATCACTATATTATGTACCGGGCCGCTATGATGGCCTCCCAAGGGAACAAACCATCAAGCTGCTATTATCTCTGTGGACATCTGCTATCATGTACCAGACCTCTACGATGAGCTGCCAAGGGGACGAACCATCCTCTGCTACAATCTCTGTAAGCGCATTGGAGCTTAATAAGTAAACTTACAAAGGGACGCAAATAGGTTGATGAACCTTTTGACCAATGCTTGAGATGTTCCCACCATATAGGCCCCCTACCAATGTCGATCAATGGCCAATTGTCAATCATTAATATCAATTATCAACAATAATCAATAACATAGGAGTCAGTAATTGTCCTACACCGTGACCTTTCAGTCAAGAATAATCACACCTTTATGTAAAAGTTAGAATATTTATTTCCCTATATTAAGAATGCTAATGTCACGTAAATTAATCTCAAAATCAAATGATAAACATACAGAAACAACACTGGCTGGCCAAAGCATCTAAAGAAACGCAATCTAATCAAGGCTTGAGCCACTACACATTCTAGTATTACAGTGCAAATTAATAATAAGAATAACTGTGCAAACTATATCACATACATTTAGTTTCAGCAAAGAAAAGACATCTCAAGTCACTCCTTGTATTGAGTTTTATTAGTGAGGATCCTAACTTCCATCAGATTAGAATTAGCATGTTAGGCTTCATGCAAAACAATTTAGTCAACACAAATTTGGAAAACATCTAACTATTGCGGTGGGTACCTAGAAACAAAAGCAAATAGACATGGCAAATAACCATTTCATTTATATACCTATCCTCAGTATGGATCAGCAAGCAGTGTCAGTCTTCATCCTCAGGACATCTGTCTGGTTAGCAAGGCATCTGGATTCAGCATCAAAGTTCAGAAAAGGCAAAGTCTTTAAGCAGTACAGTTAGGCATGTCTCTTCTCAATTCGGAAAATGGGCAAATGCTTCAATGGCAAAATTGGCGAATGAATGGTGTCTTCCTCTCAGTGCAGTCCTGCTAAGTTAGATGTCCTAAAACTACTTCCCAAGTCCCTATTGGTCAAGAGATCGCATGTTCACACGTTGTCCAATAAAACTAAAACATCAAATCTACATTTTTACTGATACACACTTCACATGTCGATGATTGGCTGTTCTCATCCATCCGGTTCAACCGGTACAATAGTGTTGCAGCCTATACTCCAGTCAGTATGGTCATTGTTCTCTCCTGAGAAATTCAGACTCACACATTTTACATTTATAATGTTACATTCACAGGAACAACATCCTCCAGCAAACAGTTCTCATAAGAAAGACTTTCAGCTAGGAGCACATTAGGTCAGCACAATGGAAAATCACAATTTCATTCTCTAACCAGCCATTTAATTAAATGCTCAAGAAATGCAGCTTGACATGAGGCCTGCAAATAGGTCAAGACCTCCGCAAAGTTAGGGCTTTCAATTAGTAAAGCCAATACATAATGCAAAAATATGATGTATTACTACATTAATAAAACATATGCTCATCATTTCATATTAATAAGCCAATAATAAGTACACTTTGTGAACATTGGCAGCCACTAAAGTGTATCCGCTTTCAAATGCATGTATTATTTTTCCCTATGTTATTACATTTTCAACGCAAATTCAACACTCAGGATACATGAATATTCATTAATAATTCTATTAAAATCTCCTGCTCTAGCATGTGCAAGAAGACTTGTTGTGCTGCCCTGCGCCAACAACGTGTAAGTGTGACCCTTATTTTGAATATAAACTCATAATACCTACACCAGAACAAGAATCGGAAAACTATACAAATATATCACATCTCTCCTGCATTTACAGAGAGAACATGAAAAACAGCAAACGCGTTTAGATACTTGAAAAGCCATTTGCTGGACATTCAAGAAACCTCATTTTTGGTGGTCAGAATCAGATGAAAATTGTCCAAGTGGATAAAAAAAAGACAAACACCTCACAGGAGGATCCAAAAAGAGTACCGAGACAGTTTCAGTGTGCTACGGGGCTTTCCATAAATTATTTATTTATTCATGTATTTATTTAATTACTTATTTAACTGGTTGTATATTGTAGATATCACCAAAGGATGTTCGAGAGCTGTATAACAAATAATTAGTGTTCTCCTTCACACAATCTATACAGGGATAATCAGCGGAGAACCAAACGGTGTTTATCCCTTCATGGCTGACTCGCACTGTCAGTCTGTACGGAAGTCTACAATGTCACTGATGTGCTGTCGCCATACTACTTACCTAATCACAACCCTTATTGTGAGAGGACATGATTTAGCCTAAAAAAAGAGTAGCATAAAGTGTTACAAAAATTAGGTTTAAAAATAGATCCAGCATAGGATCGATATTTCATTTACTAAATGAGGGCATGCACTGTTTTAAAAATAATATGTGCAAAGCTTATTTTACAAAAGTAGACGTTCATGTGACTTTAGTTTTATCTTAACAGACTTAGGCCCGTATTTATACTTTTTGACGCTAAACTGCGCTAACGCAGTTTAGCGTCAACATTTTTTGCGCCGGCTAACGCCATTCTGAAGCGCCATGCGGGCGCCGTATTTATTGAATGGCGTTAGCCGGCGCAAGCAGACCGGCGCTGCCTGGTGTGCGTGGAAAAAAACCACGTACACCAGGCAGCGCCGGCGTAGGGAAAAATGGCGTTAGGGCGTCTTAAAAATGGTGCAAGTCAGGTTGACGCAAAAAATCGCCTCCACCCGATTTGCGCCATTTTTAACGACGCCCAGACGCCATTTACATGACTCCTGTCTTAGTAAAGACAGGAGTCATGCCCCCTTGCCCAATGGCCATGCCCAGGGGACTTATGTCCCCTGGGCATGGTCATTGGGCATTGTGGCATGTAGGGGGGCACAAATCAGGCCCCCCTATGCCAAAAAAAAAAAAAAAAAAAAAAAAATTTATACTTACCTGAACTTACCTGATTGTCCCTGGGGTGAGTCCCTCCATCCTTGGGTGTCCTCCTGGGGTGGGCAAGGGTGGCAGGGGGGGTCCCTGGGGGCATGGGAGGGCAAGCTGTGGGCTCATTTTGAGCCCACAGGTCTCTTTACGCCTGCCCTGACCTAGGCGCTAACATCCGGCGCAAATGCGGGGTTTTTTGGCCCACCCACTCCCGGGCGTGATTTTTGCCCGGGAGTATAAATACGACGCATTTGCGTCGCAGTCATTTTTTGGGACGGGAACGCCTACCTTGCATCTCATTAACGCAAGGAAGGCGTTCACGGAAAAAAATGACGCTCTTTACTCCTACTTTGGCGCTAGACGCGTCTAACGCCAAAGTATAAATATGGCGTTAATTTTGCGCCGAATTTGAATCGAAAAAAACGACGCTAATTCGGCGCAAACGGAGTATAAATATGCCCCTTACTCTCTCTAGTTAGTGGAAATGTGAAATCACGTCACTTAGTGAACCTCGATACTCCTTTAGATCTAACCATGTTAGCATGCCAGGAGACACCTTAGATGATGTTGTGAAACTGGAAGACTCTTGGTATAAGGATATAGGGCCCCATTACGACCCTGGAGGCCGGTGAAACACTGGCGGTAATACTGCCAACATGCTGGCGGTGTTCCGCCAGTGTATTATGACCGTGGCGCGTTAGCCACGGCCATACCGCCGGCCCCTCCACTATACCACCAGGCTTCCGCCGGGCGGTCAGAGTCCCCAACTGCCAGCCTTTCCATGGCGTTAAATACCGTCATGGAAAGTCTGGAGGTAAGGGGGACTCGGGGTGCCCCTGGGGGCCCCTGCACTGCCCATGCACTTGGCATGGGCAGTGCAGGTGCCACCAGGCATAGCCCCATGGCAGTGAAATGCGCGACAGGTGCATTTTTACCTGCTGCGCATCCACATTGCCGCCAGCTCTATTATGAGCCGGCTTCAATGTTGATGTGACTTTTCCACTGGGCCAGCAGATGCAAACTCTGTTTCTGTCCGCTGGCCCAGCAAAAAAGTCATAATAGGGGGCCAGCCATACCACCAGCACTGGCGGTATGTTGGCTCCCGCGGCTTCGGCGGTCTTTTTCAAAGACTGCTGAAGTCGTAATGAGGGCCATAATCAAAGAATGAGGGGTTCGAAATTAATCTGAGGTGATGTAACATATACCTAAGAATACAGAGGAACTCCATTCAGAACAACATACATCTAGAAAAGTTGTAGTATAAAAGAAATATATATTGTATGCTTGATCACAGACCACTCACTATCTTCTCATTTCATGGACTGCTTATGATCAATATCAAGGGAATTCCGCAGTTGAGAGGCTACTTTCATGAATTTCTCTTGCTTCTCGAAGAACACATTATTTAATATCTAGTTCATTACTATTCCAAGATTCTATAGTTTGCTTGTGAGTCAGTTAAGCTGAATTGGTAGCCCTTATACCCATCTGGCAAACAATTGGCAGTTCCAAAACTGTCCAGTAGTAAAAATACGAGCTGGCAGAATCATGTTGTTCTGTATCTCCATCACTAAAAGAAGTATAGTTCTGCAGAAGGGGAGTTAACCAATAAAGAAAGGCAGTTTCGCTGATAGCCAAAAGGGTGTGTCTGTGGCTATCATAGGCCTGCTGTATGCTAAGATAACTAGTCAACCTACTAGTACATAGGCATAATAGAATAGAATAGGTTCCAAAACAAGCCCTGATAAAATTATTAAAATTATTTCCACATTTCTTTGTGCAGTTGAGTTCAGCAAGCAATCCTATCTCCATGGGATGTGGGGGGGAGGGTGTGTATGTGTGTGTGCACGTGTTAGTGTGTATGTATTTGTAGAGGGTGTTCCATACCAAAGACATTTTTAAAAATACTATTTCCGTACTGTGCAAATGATAGTATAGTTTTTCAAATGTATGAGCTAAGTATGAGCCAAGAAAAGCTGTGCTTTGCAGTTAATCATTATAAATGGTTGCACTATAGAATAGCGAACATAAAAATATTGTAAAGAAAAAGCCTCAAAATATTGGGTATCCAAATTCAAATTTTAATGGTGTCAATGTAACATAAAAAAAATATTGCAAACCATTGTGATACTAAATATAAAAAATTACAAAATATTGAGTGTCAAAATATAGACAACCTAATATTGCGTCCTAAACAAAGTCACACAATCAAAAATATCCAACCTTAGATAACAAAACAGTGATATGAAAACTGATCAGGGCACACTGGGAACCCATATCAGCCCTGAATAATTTTTACAGACCAGTCCACATAGGATGCATAGGAAGTTCTCCCTCCACTCCACAGACGTATGTGGAGAAATGGCACAAGTGGGGCATTTTACAACACATTTTTCATTATATATTATAGACATACATTATATATTCAAGCGTATTAGTTTTTAAAGCATAGTAAATAATGACCTTACAGTGCACCAGGATATGGTAATTTTTATTGGGGCTCCTCATTGATTCATTCTTCATCACCCTCTAACATTGCATCTCATCATATGTATTTCATTTGTTTTATAGCGCTTTTAAAGTGATTTGTTGTGTATCTCGTATAAATTTGCATAGCACTGAGGCCAGCTTTTGTTCAAAATATCTCTTACACTGTAGGATTGATTACTGTAAGTCGTGATAAATCTCATTGTTTCCAGGTTTTCCTCCTTGGGAAAAAACCTTAAATAATAGATTTTCCCTACAAATCTGATCCACCTTTTGTTTTGCCTGTGTAATAGCCTTCATATCATATCATCTCTACTTAAACCTTTTACACCTGATTTCACATTCATCTTGATAATCTGATATGTCACTACAAATCCGTTGTGCTCTTAGTAATTCCCCGTAAGGAATACTTTAAAAAAAATAGATCCTTGAGAGAGGACATATGTCACAATTTTGTGAAGTGTGAGCAAGAAACTATAAATATGATGCCATCAGGATTTTATTGTTGTATGCAATGCAAAGCACCTAGGAATAGTGCAAATTGCAAAAAAATAGAAGTGACAAGTATTATGGGAGAACATGTTATCAAAGGACATTTTAATTGCAACACAACATACTGTATATATTGTCTGATATGCCCTTGGCAGAAGATATATGTGGGCAGTACAATTCACAGTGCGAAGAAAAGGGTATTAGAACACAGAACAGCTATTAGAAATTATGATAAAAATTACCCAGTGACAAGACCTTTTCATGACAAACATTTTGGAAATGAAAATTTACCTCAGTTTGTAGTGATTGATCAGGTGAAAATGAATTGTCGAGGTGGAGATAGAGAACGAGAGTTACGGATTTTGGAATCCAAATATATATTTGAATTCGATACACCTGATCCTTTAGGGTTGAATTCCAGTGAAGAAATGTGTATACATTTGGGATAGAAAAATAGGATTTGTGAAGATACGAGCGTCTTTTGTTTGTAGATCACATTATTTTATTTACATTAATTTTAGGTTTGTGTGTATTTTTGACTTCACAATCGTTTTTTTATAAATTATTTTGAATTGGGTGGAATCACACCGAATTAATATAGAGAAGTGTGGATAATATGGACATAAGTGTTTCATATAATGAAATGTGAGATATATTATGAACTTTAGTATTCCGGTTAAAATGTATTTAAAGATTTATGAATACCCGGTTGAAATAAGAATCGACAAATTGATTATTAGATTGATAGTATTGAATATAATTTTGACCACAGGGGCATAATGGTTTTTCCTAAAATGTATGAAAAACATTAAATATTAGTAAATATAAGAAAGGGAACAACATGGTAGATACATATATAATTATATTTTAACTGGTGTACATAACAAAGAGATATATTATAGTATCAATAAATTAAGATATATAACAATATATCATTATATAAAAACAATAAAAATAAAAAATGGGTATATTGTATAAAGATATACATTAATAATATTAATAAATACAAATATATAATAATATATTGTTATATAATAATAATAAGAGAAGAATATTTGTATGTTTAATGTTTCATGTACATAAAAAGAAAAGAAAACATAGATGACTAGAAATACCACACCATTCCAAGATGGCCACCAGTGTGGGAGTGTTAATATTGAGATTTAGATATATAGATTTTATATTTGATGATATTTATAGTTGTGTTTCACATACATACTCCATCCGTGACCAAGACTACGGCCGAAGCGCTTTTGAGGGTAGCCTTTTTTCCTAATAAACTTTTATTCATATTGACAGCAGCTTGTCTCGGCTTTCTTCAACAAAGAGGAAAATCATATATATATATGTATTAATATTTAATCAATAATCGATTAACTTACCACCCTATACTCCTACAAAGCCAGCAGTCTTCATCTAAACTGTTATTAAAAAAATAACTATTGCATAACTTACATACTTGTTAAATATGACCTTCCCTAGACCTCAACAAACCCAGCTTCCCACAACTAAAATGTAACTCAAGAAAGTAAATATAATGCAATTTACATAAATGATAATCAATCAAACAATTAATTAATAGTTTCTTGTTAATTAATCATTATGTATTTAGCATCCTACCCTAGAACCCTTTCAACCCAACATCAAGGAACTAAAATGCAACTGAAATAAATAAGCATAGCACAGTTTTGATAGTTGATTATCAATTAAATGAGTAATTAACAATGAATATTTTTTATTGAATATTATTGAATTAACCTCCCATTCACCAGCCCACTCAGTAGCCCTCACCTAACATATACCCAAAATATATAATTATTGCGTAATTTAAACAATTGATGAATATAAATAATTATCACTTAGTTAACCTCCCACCCAAAACAGCCCCAGCATCCTGCACATAACATATAACTAAAATAAGTCAGGATCAAGTAATTTTCCTTAAATTACTAATCACATAATAAAGTGAAAATTAATAATTAATTAATTAATAATTGTTTTTTGTTTCAATAACTTCCTACACTATCCCCTAACAAACCCAACAACCCACTTCAACATTATAAATTACTATTAACAATTAAATTAACAATTCTAAATCAGTCAAAAACAAACTATATTTACAACAATTAATAACAATCACAGAAACAATAGTAACACATACAATCAATATGTGAGATAAAACACATTAAGATAATTAAAAACAACGATTAAAACAACTATATTCTTCAAAACGATATACTTACCTGAAAACCCAATATTGTTGACGACAATATTTTTGCATCACAATTTCTCAAATTTGTACTCTTGAAATGTATAACTCGATAGTTATTCCAAATACCCCTACTTTGAAACAGCAAGATTATTTAACCACAACTGAATTTGTCATTCACATAACATACCATAACATAACATAGCATAGCATAACATAACTACACTTGATGACAGAATGCAATAAATGGGTGAGGCACGTCCTGCTTGGATAATGGTTGTTGGTATCCTTTCAAAGCCAGTACATTTCCTTTGAGTGGCATGCTTAAGATGACTGTCCGGAATTGAACCTTACGAATGTTGCAATTTAACTTGTTTTAACTAGAAATATTTATCATGGCATATGCAATTAACTTTTTTTAGTTTCTACATCTCATAGTGCCCCTAGCTTTGAATGTTTTTAATTGTATTTTATTGTTATTAAAAAACAAAAAATGTAACTGGACAGAGCCTATTATAATCATCAACTTTGGTTGGGTAAAACATGTAGCTGTGGAAAGCAAAGTTTGACCTTTTGGTCTTTTAGCTGGGTTTTGGCTGACCTCTGAGGCTTAACATCATGAGGTACATTTCCGTAGAAAAGTCTTATGAGAAATTGGGTTGTTGTTTGAGTGGGGTATTAACCCTGTTCAAGCAACAGCCATAATTCCTATCAGCCTGAGCCACAAAAGTCACTAAAGTTATCTGTGCTTCACTCCTGGTAGCTTAGCACAGTAGCACAGAAGCACTCAGGCTTAATGTAGAGGCAATGTGTAAAGTATTTATGCAGCACACAAACCATGATAAAGTGAAAACACTGCACAAGAAAAATCCTAATGTAGAAAAAGTTAAAACATTGTGGCCCTCATTACAACCTTGGCGGTAAATGCCTCTTACCGCCGTGCTGACGGCTGCCAATATACCATGACCACGGCAGTATACCGCTACCGGTATTATGACCCACACATAGAAATCTGCCACCATACAGACACCCACACAAGTCCGCCAGCCCAAACGTTAGTGATGAACTGGCAGTACCAAAGCCCACACCATTACGCCAATAGGAATACACCGACAGTATCTGGACCCACGAATCACCACGGCGGTCTGTCAAACGCGGTAAACCATTGGCGGTACACACCTACGCGCTCAAAATACACACACACAAACAAAACTACACCACATTGGACAATTCAAACTACACACACCTGACAAACATACACACACCACACCCACACACTCACACCACTATAAAACACCCACCCACATTACCCAAAACCCTTCCAACGAAAAAAAAGATTGCCAACAGAGAGAGAGAGAGACAAGCCAGGAGCACCCACTCAATCTGAGCCACAGAACACCATCACCCATACACCATCCATGCACCTCACAGCACACACCACAACAAATCACCCCACAGATCCTCACACATGCCACTCACACCACATCCATGGAACCCCAAAGACAACCCAGGTTTTCAGAGGAGGAGCTAAGGGTCATGGTGGAGGAAATCATTGGGGTTGAGCCACAGCTATTCGGATCACAGATGCAGCAGACGTCCATTGCAAGGAAGATGGAGCTATGGTGGAGAATCGTGGACAGGGTCAATGCCGTGGGACTGCACCCCAGAACAAGGGATGACATCAGGAAGAGGTGGAACGACCTACGGGGGAAGGTGCGTTCTGTGGTTTCAAGACACCAGGTAGCCCTACAGAGGAGTGGCGGTGGACCTCCACCTCCTCCCCCACAACTAACAACATGGGAGGAGCAAGTCTTGGCAATAATGCATCCTGAGGGCCGCGCAGGAGTAGCAGGAGGACCGGACTCAGGTAAGTCAAGTCTTTGCTACTATATCCCCCACCCTACCGGCATGCCATCACAAACTCCTCCTACCCCTACCCTCACCCCATCATTCCATCAACTCACAAATACCCCACTATCACAACCCACCCATCCCAATACCAAGCCTTGCATGCAACACCTATGCATGGACACCTATCACAGACCTGCATGGACACCCATCACTAAAGCATGCCCATTAGAGAGAATCACCTAGCCCACAAAATCACCACGCACTCAAGGCAAAGCTGACAGGGCAATCACAACCACACAGGGAAACACACCCATGCACAAGATGGCACATGCAGATACAATAACACTCCATTTTCATCCCCACAGGACCCCCACTCAACGTCACTGGAGAGGAGGTGCCACAAACATCCAGTACCCCGACAGAAGAGGCCCAAAGTGATGACAGTAGCTCTGCACCCCTGGATCACAATGACCAACCTGGCCCATCAGGGACCTCTGGACAGTCGGTCACCCTGCCACAGTCCTATACCACCACAGAGCCTCCCCCTCAGGAAACACCAGCACAGCACCCACCCAGCAGGCCCATACCACTGTTCCCAGGACAAGTCAATCAGCAGTGTGTCCACCACTACAGGGACCCCAGGCAACCCCACAAACCCAAGAAAATCAAGGACCTGGGGTCAGTGGCAGTGGGCACACGGTTCAGGGGACAGAGGCACAGGACAACAGGGAAGCTGGGAGGACTGCTATGCGACAGGGGGAGGACAGGCCCAGGGAACCCACTCTCCACGAGGCACTTGCAGGGATCCTGGGAGTATACCAACATTCCCAGCAGACCTTGGGCCAGATACTGACCAAGTTGCAGGAGACCCAGTGGCTGCAGGAAGGACAGTACCTGGGAATCTGGAAGGACCTCAAACACATCCACACCATCCTGGTCACCATTGCAAGGGTGCTGGCTGACATGGACAACACTATGAGGGAGGCAGTGGCACAACAACGGGCCCCTGACAATAGCCACACCGAAGAACAGCCCTCCACGTCCGCCGGCGCTAGTGGAAAGGAGGCCTCACCACTGGAACAGCAGGCCACCAGCACCCCACCCCCTGCAGAAGGAGAACCACCCCGCAAACGGTCCCTGCGATCCAGGCAGAAGCCAGAGAACATTGCCAAGAACCCCGCGAGGAAATAAGACTCTCCTGATTGTCACCCTTCTGTCCCACTCTGTCACCCTGTCCACCTTGAACTGCCATTGCCCCCCTTCCTATGCCCCATTTGACAATGCACCTGTGATACAAGAGACTGGACTCTAACTGGACATTCCTCCACCATCACCCCAGCCCATTGCACATCCCCCTCTATTTATAAGCACTTAAATAAACACCCTTGGAACAAGTACAATTCTGGAGTCTGTCAATTGATTGAAATATGTATTAGTGCAACATTCTGAAAACATTACAATTCATATGTACAGCAATTTATACATTGGTATGACCTGTAGTGGGCAGCAGTAAACACACCAGGAGCCAGAGTGCGGCACAGAGATCTGAAAATAGAGATGCCAAAGGGTACAGTAAGTTGCCATACACATAGGGAAATCATGCTGCTATGTACAATGTCCAACAGAAAACTGAAAAGTAAAGTGAAGTTACAGGGCCATATTTATACTTTTTGACGCACAACTGCGCCAACGCAGTTGTGCGTAAAAAATGTTAACGCCGGCTAACGGCATTCCAAAGCGCCATGCAGGCGCCTTATTTATGGAATGACGTTAGCCGGCGCAGCTGACTGGTGTGCGTCAAAAAAAATGACCCACACCAGGCAGCGCTGGTGTATGGGAAAATGGAGCTTGGGCGTCAAAAAATGGGGCAAGTCAGGTCTGAGGCAAAATATTGGCCTCCACCCGATTTGCGCCATTTTTTTTGCCTCCCAACCCCCATTGAAATGACTCCTGTCTTAGCACAGACAGGAGTCATTCCCCCTTGCCCAATGGCCATGCCCAGGGGACTTATGTCCCCTGGGCATGGTCATTGGGCATAGTGGCATGTAGGGGGGCACAAATCAGGCCCCCCTATGCCACAAAAAAATAAAAACAAAAATACTTACCTGAACTTACCTTAAGTTCCCTGGGATGGGTCCCTCCATCCTTGGGCGTCCTCCTGGGGTGGGCAAGGGTGGCAGGGGGTGTCCCTGGGGGCATGGGAGGGCACCTCTGGGCTCCTTCCGAGCACACCGGTCCCTTAACGCCTGCCCTGACCAGGGGTTAAAAAAAGACGCAAAAGCGGCTGGACGTCATTGTTTTTGACCCGCCCACTCCCGTGCGTCATTTTTGCACGGGAGTTTAAATAAGGCGCACATGCCTTGGAGTTATTTTTTAGACGGGAACGCCTACCTTGCATATCATTAACGCAAGGTAGGTGTCCACGCTAAAAAATGACGCAAACTCCAAGATCTTTGGCGCTAGACGGGTCTAACGTATGCCCCACAGTGTCTTACCTGTGTGTCACTGGAAGTACTGCTGTATGATATTACTTCTGTTGTCCACATCTTTTTCCTCTGCCGCCTCTTCCTCAATGTCCACAGGCTCCACCGCTGCCACAAGACCATCTCCAGGCTTATCCTCCTGCAGAAAAGGCACCTGGCGCCTCAAGGCCAGGTTGTGCAACATGCAACATGCTACGATGATCTTGCACACCTTCTTGGGTGAGTAGCACAGGGATCCACCTGTCAGATGGAGGCACCGGAACCTGGCATTCAGGAGGCCGAAGGTTCTCTCAATAATCCTCCTTGTTCACCCATGTGCCTCATTGTAACATTCCTCTGCCCTTGTCATGGGATTTCTCACTGGCATCAGTAACCATGAAAGGTTGGGGTAACCAGAGTTACCTGCAAATATCGAGGGACAACTGTTAGACACACACTAACCCTTAGGGACAACCCCACACCCAGACACCAACATATACTGTGTGGGGACCTTGGGCTCACCTATTAGCCACACCCGGTGCCTCTGGAGTTGAGCCATCACATATGGGATGCTGCTATTCCTCAAGATAAAGGCGTCATGCACAGAGCCAGGATACCTGGCATTCACATGGGAGATGTACTGGTCGGCCAAACACACCATCTGCACATTCATAGAGTGATAGCTTTTTCTATTCCTGAACACCTGTTCATTTCTCTGGGGGGAACAAATGCTACATGTGTACCATCAATGGCACCAATGATGTTGGGGATATGTCTCAGGGCATAAAAGTCAGCTTTCACTGTGGCCAAATCCTCAACCTGGGGAAAAACGCTGTAGCTGCGCATGTGTTTCAGTAGGGCAGACAACACTCTGGTCAACACATTGGAGAACATTGGCTGAGACATCCCTGATGCCATGGCCACTGTTTTTTTAAAGGAACCACGTGCCAGGAAATGGAGCACTGACAGGACCTGCACTAGAGGGGCGATACCTGTGGGCTGGCGGATAACTGACATCAGGTCTTGCTCCAATTGAGCACACAGTTCTTGGAATGTGGCCCGATCAAGTCTGTATGTTAGGATAATGTGTCTGTCCTCCATTGTCGCAAGGTCCACCAGGGGTCTGTACACTGGAGGATGTCTCCATCTCATATCCATCCTCAGCGATTGAAGCCTAGGGAGGAAAACGGTGAGCAGAGGGTCATATTCACAATCAATTGCAATAATGATGCATCTCTTCATTTACAGAACCAGTATGTGAATCCGAGAGTCAGTCGATGTGCCAATGTCTGCTGTGATGCAGTTAGGTGGCATTGCCTGTGCGCCCCTGAAATGGCGGCTGCCTGACCTGTGAGGAGGGGCAAGTGGAAATGAGGTAATTCCGCTGGCATTGTGTGCCGTTGTGGTAGGCGGTAGACGACCGTTGCGCAACTTCGCATTGGTTATCATTGGGCCCTATGGGTTCCAGGAGCCAATGGCGATGTACGCCAGCGGTAACGGTACACACTGCCGCAGAAGTGACTGTCATTTTCTATCTATTCACTCACTTGCTACCTGACCTTTAACAGGAGAGGACCTACACTGCAAGTGCTGCTGTGACCTGTGTCAGGAAGCGACAATGGCTCATGTGTCTGGGGAAAGGGCCCCTGCCTTCACTGCGGAGGAGTTGGAGAGACTGGTGGATGGGGTCCAACCCCAGTACACTTTACTTTACGGCCCTCCAGACAAACAGGTGAGTACATTGTGAGCATGATGCGTGGGCCATGAATGTATGGAGTGCTGTGTGTGTAAGCCACATGTGGGGGGGGCTGAGGTGTCCTGGGCAGAGTGCTGCATGTATGGTGGTCAATGTATGTGTGTTAGTGGATGGAGGGATATGGTGGGTCATGAGTATGACGGTCCGGACAGTATTACTAATCCCTCTTCTGCTGTATTTTTCATGCAGGTCAGCGCCCATCAGAAAAGGGGTATTAGGCGTGCCATCGGCAAGGAGGTGCAGAACCTGGGGGTCTTTGACAGGCGGAGCACCCACTGCCGCAAACGGTGTGAGGACCTGCGCCGCTTGGCAAGGATGACTGCGGAGGCCCAGCTGGGTCTGGCCTCCCAACGAGGAAGAGGTGCCCGTCGTACCCTGACCCCCCTGATGTTCCACATCCAGGCGGTGGCCTATCCGGAGTTGGATGGGCACTTGAGTTGATCACAGCAGCCACAAGGGGGTGAGAACAGAATCTTGACTTAGTGTGTGTTAAGGGGTTACCTGGGTTGGGGATGTGGGCTGTGGGTGCCCCTAGGCCAGGACGAACATGGCAGGATAGGTCCCTTGTTGAGCAGGCTCTAAAGCACTCCAAACCCAATGGTGTTAGTGGGCAACTACTACTGGGCAGGGTCCTGTGAGTTTCAGGTGTGCAGCTGATGGTGTTATGTCATGTCCCCATGGGCTAGTGACTAGCATTGTAACTGGTAGTGCATGGCCTGGTGCATAGGGCAGCTCCCTGTGTGTGCCAACAGTAGTGTTGTTGCTGACATTGACCAAGTGTATCCTCTGTCTCTCCCCCCCCTTTTTCTTTTGTCACTCTGTCCTTGTGTGCATTAGTATCATCTGGCGGAGGAGCAGAGGCACCGGCGACGGAGGGAGCTGCATCCCACATGAGCCTGGAGGCCGAATCCACTGAGGGTGAGGGCACCAGTGGGACAGAGGGCGAGGGGAGCACCACTACAGAGACAGGAGGGGACTCTACAGACAGCGACTCCTCCTCTGACGGAAGCTCCCTGGCGGTAGCAGACACCTCTGTGCCCACCCCAACAACAGGTACAGCCACCACCCCCCTACCAGCACCACCCTCCCAGCAGCCCCTCGGCATGTTTCCCGTGCCCGCTCACCCAGAAGGGTGGGCATCTCCTTCGCCCCAGGCACCTCAGGCCCTGCCTCAGTTAGCCCTGCTGCCCTCAGTGAGGAGGCAATTGACCTCCTGAGATCACGCACTGTTGAGCAGTCAACCATTCTGAATGCCATCCAGGGTGTCGAGAGGCATTTGCAACAATCAAATGCATACCTGGAGGGCATTCAGTCTGGCGTGGCGGCCCAACAGAGAGCATTTCAGGCTTTGGCCTCCGCACTGATGGCAGCCATTGTCCCTGTCTCTAGCCTCCCCCTCCAACTTCCTCTACCCAGTCCCAATCCCCTCAACCCCAGCCAATCCCAAGCACACCTTCAGACCAGAATTCACCAAAATCAACACACAGAAGTGGCTCAGGCAAACATAAGCACCACACTTCATCTCACAGGCACTCACACAAGCACCATCCCCATGCAGACACACCAATATCCACTGCCTCCACTGTGCCCCCCTCCGCCTCCTCGTCCACCTCCCTCCACGTAGCATCTCCACTCACACCTGCATGCACTACATCCTCATCCACTACCTCCATCACCATACACCCATCACTACAAACCCCTCACTAGCAGTCACCACCCCCACATCCATGCGCACGTCTCCTGTGTCCTCTCCCACTGTGTCTGTGACCCCTCCTCCCAAAGTACACAAACACAAGCACACACCCACCCAACAGCCATCCACCTCACAACAGCATCCAGCTCATGCACCTGCACCCAAACACAGCAGACTGACACCTCCTACAACCACTCCCTCTTCCTCCACTCCCAAACCTTTACCCTCTTCCTGCCCCAATATCCCTAAGAAGCTTTCCTAGCCAACATTGACCTGTTCCCTACCCCTACTCAGTGGTGGCCAAATCCCAGCCCAACACCTCAGCCACCAAGTCCACGTCCGCTGTGGTTCCTGCAGCTGTCAGAGGCTCAAAGGGGGCACCCGTCAGGCCAACTAGTGTGCCACCAACCCCTGCCAAGGCAAAGAACGTTCCACCACCTGGCAAGGTGAAGAAGGGGACAGCATCCAGTAAGGGGAAGGAGCCACAACCACCCAGCAAGGCCACCTCAAAGACTCCAGCTGCAAGACCCAAGGTGACACCACCGTCTGCAAGGGCAGGAAGGGGCACAAAACACCAGCCATAGCACTTCAGCCGTCTGAGCCACAAGCACCGGCACCTCCACCGCGGCCAGCACCGCCACCTGCACCGCTGCAAGCCCAGCCGCAAGCACCGCCGCAAGCACCACCACCTGCACCACTGACAGTAGCACCACCACCAGCAGCAGCAGCCCTAGTGGGCAGCCGTCCAAGGCTGCAGGAGAAGGGCTGGAGTCTCCCCACACCACTGGCAGCACCCCCACCAGCACCGGCACTACCACCACTGTGCAGCCGTAGCCACCGGCGGATGGACTGTAGCCCTGCTACCATGCAGTATCCTGCATCCTGACCACTGCAAATCTCGTGCGTCTGACACCCAGGTGAGGGACTATGACCTGGCACCCTGCAAGTGCTGCATCATTGGGCAAAAAGGGGCAGGAAGGGGCACAAAACTCCAGCCAAGTCTCTTCAGCCGTCCGAGCCTGCAGGTGAAGGTCTGGTGGCTACCAGCACCGTGGCCAGCACCGCCACCTGCACTGCCGCAAGTTCTGCCTCAAGCACTGCCACCTGCACCGCCGCAAGCACCACTACTGTCAGCAGCAGCAGCCCCAGTGGGCAGCTGTCAGAGGCTGCAGGAGAAGGGCTGGAGCCTCCCCCCACCACTGGCAGCACCGGCACCTCCACCACGGCCAGCACCGCCACCTGCACTGTCACAAGCCTCGCCGCAAGCGCACCACCTGCACCGCTGACAGTAGCACCACTGGCAGCAGCAGTAGCCCCAGTGGGCAGCCGTCTAAGGCTGCAGGAGAAGGGATCGAGCCTCCCCCCACCACTGACAGCACCCCCACCAGCACTCGCACTACCACCCCTGTGCAGCCGTAGCCACCAGCGGATGGACTGTAACCCTGCCTCCATGGAGTATCATGCATTCTGACCACTGCAAATCTCATGGGTCTGACACCCAGGTGAGGGACTGTGACCTGGCACCCCACAAGTGCTGCATCACTGGGCACAAAGTCCCCTCCAGAACCAGTGGAGAAAGGCATCCACTCACCCTATACTTGGTAGGATGAAGCACACTCGGCACAAAGCCCCCTCCATAACCAGTGGAGAAAGGCATCCACTCACCCTATTCTTGGCAGGATGAAGCACACTGGGCAAAATGACCCCTCCAGAACCAGTAGAATTAGCCATCCACTTGAGAGACTGTGGCCTTGCACTCCCCAGGACCAGGCAGTGGGCAAACCACGACTTGAGAGACTGTGGCTTTGCACTCCCCAGGACCAGGCAGTGGGCAAACCACCCACTAGAGAGACTGTGGGCTTGCACTCCCCAGGACCAAGCAGTGGGCAAACCATCCACTTGAGAGACTGTGATTTTGCACTCCCCAGGACCAGGCAGTGGGCAAACCACCCATTTGAGAGACTGTGGCCTTGCACTCCCCAGGACCAGGCAGTGGGTAAACCACCCACTTGAGAGATTGTGGCCTTGCACTCCCCAGGTCATCGCTGTGGGCATGGAGCCCCCTCCAGGAGCAGTGGCGTTGTACAATCTTCCGGCTGAGGTAACCCCCCTTCCCCGTCCCCCTGAGGTGCCTGTGTGTTTTCGACCTAATGCCCCTGCAGTGTTCTCTCCGTTTTGAGGCAGTAGTCAAGTGTGGCCTATTTTTGTGTGGACATTGTCCCTCATTTTGTATATATTGTAAATACTGTTTATTTATTTATGAACGTATTACTCGAGAATTCTCATATTACACTAATTTGACTCAATTCCTTTGTCCTTGCGTATGTAATGTTGTTGCATGTGTTTGTGTGTGTCACTCTCTTTTTCCTCCCCCCTTCCCCTGTCTACTAGGTGCTGTACTCAACGTGGTCGTTGTTGCTGCTGTTGGTGCTCCTGATATATGAGAAGATACACCAGCATGGGCAGGAAGTGCAGCTCGGGCTCCATGGCGTCCTGGTTCTTCGTTGAGTGTTGAGAGGTGAGTGGTTTCCCTTCCAAGTACTGTTTCCGCCGTGCTTTTGATGCCATTGGTACCGCCCCAGAAAATCAGGCGTATGTGCATGTTGTAATGGGCTGGGCGGTACATTGTCTTCCGCCTGGCTGTTGGCGGTTACCGCTGCAGTGTTTGTTGCTACCGGTCGGAGTGCTAAAGTGGCTTTATGTGTTGGCGGTTTCCACTGTGGTCGTGATCCCATTTTTTTTACCGCCAGCCTGTTGGCGGTATTACCCCCGCTTTAACACCGACCACCAGGGTTGTAATGAGGGCCTATTTGATTAAAAGTGACAAAAAGCCAATCAATAGAACTGGAGTTATGAGTTTGTCAAGTTTAAGGTAAAAACTAGCACATTAAAGATCAAAGAACCAACCACGCATATCTAGTTGTGTGAGATGGAGTCAAAGTTTAAGAATATGCCCAACCGCGATGGAGTGCGAATTGGATGCAAAAAGTGGATTGGGCCTAACTGGTGCTTAACCTCGCACTTCAAAGAAGTTTGGAGAAAAATTATTTGAGAAGCCAGAAGTTCTGTAGGGCAAGGCTGCATGCAGTGTCCAAGGAGGTGTCGTTGGGGAGCTAGTGGATAAGGTTTTGGTAAAACTTTCTTAGTTCGGATGTAGTCTCTTTTGGAAATCATAAATCTTCAGCCGGTTGAGGCTGGAGGCTGTAGCTGACAACAGTTCTACAAAGCCAGAAACTCCTTTGGCGAAGGACCACTGAACAGGATTGATGCTGCAGAGAAGAATGTAGCAGAAGGGATGTAAAGTCAGGCTGACCAGCGATGCACCTTGGGGGGACAGATGAGGAAGTTGGTCCCATTCTCCTTTCATTTCTAAGCACAGTTTTAAGCCAAAAAATTCCAAGCCACAAGTTTTGGATTTAGGCTATCTGGACACTTTTGATACCACCACGAAGGGTCCAAGACTGAAGGGCTACCACTTGTGGTGTTAGGCCTCACTCAGGCTCAGTACAGGTGTGGGTTCAAGTTAGTTGGAGCCTTTTCTGTCCCTGAGGCTTCAGTCAGGAAGCCAGCCAACCAGCACTTGGATTCATTTTGGTAGTCCTGAGTTCAACAAGTAGAACAGGGTACAAGCAGCAGGGCAGGCCTCTGAGGGCTCTCAACAGGCCTCAGGCAGCAAAGCAGTCCTTCCAGGTGCAGCAAAGTAGTCTTCTGAAGTACGCAGCAGACCACAGCAGCAAGCAGCCTCATAAGAGTATTTCGGCAGGTCCAGAAAGTGAACTGAAGAGTGGGTATGAGGATTCTATTTTTATTCCTGGGGCCTTGTTTGAGAAGTTTCAAGAGAATTCGCTTTGATGTTCTTGAGATTTCCTGCCCCCACCATGGCTCCAAGCTGGCTGCATGAACAACATAGTGGTGACAAGTCCTTTGTGTGAATGCAGGGCACAGCTACTCAGGTGCAAGTGGAGCTGTGTCCAGTTGCACCCTCTCATCCTGCCAGTGATAACCAATCCAGACACACCTAATCACTCTATTGTATGGCTGCATGAGAGAAATACAGTTGCCAACTACAACCAGTCATATAACCCAAGATCGGAACAGGCTGCTTGCACCAAATAGTTAGGGCAGGAACATCCCAACTTTCTAAAAGAGGCATTTTCAAAATTGTACCTTCAAATCTGACTTTACCATTATAGAAGATGTTTAATTACAATTTTGCAGACATCAATATATGAAAGCTTTTCCTGCTCACAATCAAAAGGTAGCACTTATTAAATGTAAGAAGGCAATCCAATGGTATTCTATGGGAGAGATGGGAGAGGTAGGCCCTCACAGTTGTGAAAAATAAATGTAAGAGATTGTGAACATGTAAAGGTAAAATATATATGTCCACATTTTAATTACAATGCGTCCGACTCTCTAGGCTACATAGGGCCTACCTTATGGGTGGTTTGTAAATAACAAAAGGGGAGGTTAAGGCATGGCAAGAGTTTTTTTTTGCCAAGTCGAATTGGCAGTTTAAAACTTCATTCAGGCTGCAATGACAGGCCAAGGAGCATGTTTTAGGGGGCTACTAAAGTAGGTGGAAGAATAAATCCTGTAGGCACCTAGTAGCATTTAATTTACAGGCTCTGGACATAGGACATACCACTTTACTAGGGACTTATAAGTAATTTTAATATGGTAATCAGGTGTACACCAATTGTACCATGTTTTAGGGTGTGAGCAGAAGCACTTTAACACAGGTTAGCAGTGGTAAAGTTCCCAGAGCCCTAAGACCAATAAAAACTAATTAAGCAAAAATACTAGGGTAAAGGCAGAACATTTAGGGATGACCCTGCAGAAAGGGCCAAGTCTAACACATCTGCATTCATGAACTTACAAAGAACAAAGAATAAAACCAAAACTGAGAGTTCCTTTAAGTACAAACATAGTTTATTGTAATGGATAGGTGTTTGAGAAAATCTGATTGTTATTGAAAATGAAAGGGCAGCATGTATTTTTCAGCTATCATGCACTTTGATGTCAGCCCACATAAATGTGTACAGTGATAGGCAAAAGTATAAGACTTGCTTCACGCTACTTGCACTTGTAAATTCGGCTTACCCCAGAAAATGTCTGGGTTTCTGAATACGTGGAGTACACTATGGGGGTCATTCTGAGCTTGGCGGGCGGCGGGAGCCGCCCGCCAAGCGGGAACCGTCAGAATACCGCTGCGCGGTCAAAAGACCGCTGCGGTTATTCTGAGTTTCCCGCTGGGCTGGCGGGCGACCGCCAGAAGGCCGCCCGCCAGCCCAGCGGGAAACCCCCTTCCATGAGGATGCCGGCTCCGAATGGAGCCGGCGGAGTGGAAGGTGTGCGACGGGTGCAATTGCACCCGTCGCGATTTTCAGTGTCTGCTTGGCAGACACTGAAAATCTTGGTGGGGCCCTGTTAGGGGGCCCCTGCAGTGCCCATGCCATTGGAATGGGCACTGCAGGGGCCCCCAGGGGCCCCACGACACCCGTTACCGCCAGCCAGGTTCTGGCAGTCAAAACCGCCAGAACCAGGCTGGCGGTAAGGGGGTCGGAATCCCCATGGCGGCGCTGCTTGCAGCGCCGACATGGAGGATTCCCTTGGGCAGCGGGAAACCGGCGGGACACCGCTGGTTTCCCGTTTCTGACCGTGGCTGTACCGCCGCGGTCAGAATGCCCATGCGAGCACCGCCAGCCTGTTGGCGGTGCTCCGGCGGTCGTTGGCCCTGGCGGTCCATGACCGCCAGGGTCAGAATGACCCCCTATATGTGACCCTTTACCTGGTAATCCTGGTAGTTACGCCTAATTTCATCCCACAAATGTTATACAAGAGGAACTTCCTCACTAGTGATGGGGAGTAAGTCTACAAGGCAGGGTCAGCCAAAAACAATTTCTCCTGTAAAGTGCAGCAGTAAACTAATTTTTCAGTGAGGGCAGATAAACAGAACACCACCAAATTTAAGGAGGGCTAAGGGAAGGGGTTTCTCCACAAGGAAAAATATTTTCTCAATGGAAATTTTGTTTTTGAAAGTGCCATTAAACAAAGGTGCTGTATTTCAGCATGGGCATTGGTACACAAAGAATACTTACACCAACAGAAATGCCAGTTCAAAGATTAATATGTAAATAGTCTAAGGGCCTGATTATGAGTTTGGCGGTTGGACCGCAAGACCGCCATAATGGCGGTTGCCAAAAAATCGCCATGTTGGCGGTCAGGCAGAACACTGTATTGTGAGTCACAATGGCAGGGCTGAAAAAAGCCAGCCAAATATCTAACACCGCCAGTACTTTGGAGGGTGGAAAATAGGTAGTCTGATCACCGGCACTGACAGCCTATCGACGACGACCAACCTATTACAAGTACAAAGTCGCACTGGCAGTAAGCCATGGCGGTCCAACAATGGCAGTCCGAACCATGGCAGTTCGCAGTGAACACTATAAAACACAACACCACATTGGATGAATTTGAAAACAATACAGCTGACACACATTACCAAACACAACACCCTCAAAGGACACCTTAAAACACACACCTTCACAAACCACAATCCTTTGCATTTCCAACGCCAAGCACCCAAACCAGAACACATCTAAAAATCACCAGATCCTAGATTAGGCACCCCCACAACTTTCCCTAAACACTTATCCCACATCTTCAACACACTCCTATTTCCAACCACTTCCATTTGCACTTCCTAACTCAATCAATTCACCCTCACCTGTTCATTTCTCACCACTTAGGGCCAGATGTACCATCACGGCCCATTGCGATTCAGTAATAGCGATTTTTAATAAATCGCTATTACTGACTCGCAAAGGGCCATGTATCACATTTGCGAATCGGTAATAGCGATTTCTTAAAAATCGCAAATGCTATTACCGAATCGCAAATTGCGATACCGGCCCCATTCGCAGCAATGGTCCTGTTGGCCCATAGCTGCGAATATTTTGCATTTCCAAAATTGCTTTTTCTGAACCAGAAATCGCAATTTTGGAAATGCAAAAGTCCAGGGTGCTGGGGGCCTAAGGCCCCCTCTCCTGCACCCCAAAAACTTTTTTTTCAACTTGTAAGGTACACACATGCCAAAAGGGCATGTGTGCTTAACATGTTGAAGTTAAAAATGCAGTTTAACTGCATTTTAAAATTTTGCACCAGGTTACCACCTGGTTGCAAAGCATGGTATTTTGCATGTGCAAAATGCCATTCTGCCAAAAATCCTAGATTAGGCACCCCCACAACTTTCCCTAAACACTTATCCCACATCTTCAACACACTCCTATTTCCAACCACTTCCTAACTCAATCAATTCACCATCACCTGTTCATTTCTCACCACTTAGGGCCAGATGTACCATCACGGCCCATTGCGATTCAGTAATAGCGATTTTTAAGAAATCGCTATTACTGACTCGCAAAGGGCCATGTATCACATTTGCGAATCGGTAATAGCGATTTCTTAAAAATCGCAAATGCTATTACCGAATCGCAAATTGCGATACCGGCCCCATTCGCAGCGATGGGCCTGTTGGCCCATAGCTGTGAATATTTTGCATTTCCAAAATTGCGATTTCTGATCCAGAAATCGCAATTTTGGAAATGCAAAAGGCCAGGGTGCTGGGGGCCTAAGGCCCCCTCTCCTGCACCCCAAAAACTTTTTTTTCAACATGTAAGGTACACACATGCCAAAAGGGCATGTGTGCTTAACATGTTGAAGTTAAAGATGCAGCTTAACTGCATTTTTAAATTTTGCACCAGGTTACCACCTGGTTGCAAAGCATGGTATTTTGCATGTGCAAAATGCCATTCTGCCAAAAATCGCAATTTGCGATTTTTTGCAGCATAGCCTTGCGACCTGGAATTTGCGAATCGCAAATTGCGACTCGCAATTTCCAGGTCGCAACGCAAGAAATCGCTATTTTAGCGATTTCTTAGTTGTGGTCTGCGAATGCATTTCATGCATCGCAGACCACGGTTTTGCTCTCGCAAGCGGTCGATTTTACCGTTTGCGAGTGCAAAATAATTTCATACATCTTGCCCTTAGTTTTTTAATCCCCAACATGTCACCCCAGAAAAATCCTTGGTTCACTAAAGATGAGTTAAGGCTAATGGTGGATGAAATCATAAGAGTAGAGCCACATCTATTTGGAGACAAGGCCTAGCACACTACTATCGCCAGGAAAATTAAAATGTGGCAAACGATAGTCAACAGAGTGAATGCTGTAGGCCCCACCCTGTGCATAAGGGACAACATCAGGAAGAGGTGGAAAAACCTCAGGGGGGGTCCCTTCAATGGCATCCAGGCACCTGCAGCATGTCCAAAAGACTGGTGGTGGACCCACACCACCTCCTTTACAACTCACATCCTGGGAGGAGAAGGTCTTGGCCATCCTGCATCCTTAGGGCTTGACAGGAATACCTGGGGGAGTGGAGTATGGTAAGTCACATTAACAAAATATCACCAAAATGTGTTGTCATGCATGCTCCCTGCTCATTGTTTGCCAACTTCACTGTCAAATCACTACACAGCCCAGTGTCCACCTGTCCATAGACAACTCTGTATAGTGTGTGTAGTACAAGGATTGAAAGCACTACAATTCCCAGCAGGCACTGTTTCACCTTTACAAAAACTTGAACAGTGTATCCTACTCAAAATTACCTTGATTATCACCTCTACATTGGCACCTGAGAGGATGACATCTATATTATGTGTGTATAGGACAGGCACTGACAGGAATTCTAAGGACAGGAGGCACTGCTACTCTCACTCCACTCAACCACAACAGTGTCCTCAATTACAATGACCCTTATCCCTCTACTCAACCTTTTAACTGTACTGACCCGAGAGGATGACATCTGAATATTGTGTGTAGAACTTGGTGGAACATGACTATAGATCCCAGGAGGGCCAGTCCTTGTAACTCTAATAACCAGGTCAGTGTCCATATGACATTGTGCATCTGTCGGTGAACTCCCAAATTAAGTTTGTGGAAGGAAGGACAGCTAAACCTGTGTCCACCCAAAAAAACAGGGACCAAAGGCATCAAGATGCATTAGCTGAATGGTATTGGCAGCAGACACATTCACAATGCACTGACCACATGATGACAAAAATCACATATACAACAATGTCCAAGGTCTGCCTTCATAACAGTCAACTGGGTCTTAAAATGACCTAAGCACCATCCCGCACAACCACAATTTAGCCTGCAATGCTGGCAATAAATAAGTCTATGACCATCGTTCAAATTTCTAATAAACTCAGACATTCTGAAACTAGTTGAGTGAAATGGCATTAGTATGTTACCCAAATCTCAGGTCAATACAGCTGATAGCATGTATACCTGTCACATAGGGGAAATCTGCAAATACAATGTGTACATAGCCTTAGTCAAATGTCACACTTACTATTGGAGGTAGATGTCACAACACAACTTTAACAGTCTATCTCTCACGTCAACATGTCTAGCTGCGACTGCAAATACTGAGCCCCCGAAGAGACTGCCACTACCCCCATGGATGAAGCCTTCTGTGAGGACACCCCTTGTGGACTTCTGGCCATTGAGGATGGTTCTGGCCCATCCAGGCAACCTGGTCAGACAACACCAGCGAGCCTCTCCATAACCACGTAGACTCCTCCCAGCTCCGTTGCTTCAACATCTCAGGCAGTCAGTCGCCCCCAAACCTGTGTCCCGAGGATTGTGACAACCATCTCATGCCCCCCTGTCCAGGATCCTGAGTCACAGCAAAACACTTCTGACAATGATGGTCCTGGAACAAGAGGTAGGGGGCAAGGTGTCCCAGGACGTAGGCACATGGAGATATGGTGCATTGGAGGGATGGTGTGGGCCTGCAGCATGAGGCTGCTGGGGATGGCCCTGGCCAGGACACTATCAGCTAAGTCTTGGGAGCCTACCAACAATCCCAAGGCATGATGGGCCAGGTATCTGTCGAACTCAGGGAGATGAAGCAGCCGCAAAGGGGCTTCACTTGTGAGTCTATGGAAATGTGGGAGGCCACCAACACCATCCTGGCCTCCCTAACAGGGGTGTTCAGGGAAATCAGTAGTACCCTGATCAGGGACCGTGAGCAACACCACACCCCTTCCTTTGGCCAAGCAACACCAGCCCCTTCAATATCTGTGGCAGCTACTGGAAGGGAGACACTGTCGTGGGAAGGACCCACCTCAGACACCCCTGCCTCTGTAACAGTAGATCCCCCCAAAAGAGGACATCCACCCAAGTCTCTACGAAGTGCGGATGGCAAGTCATCAACCACTGCCAGCAAGTGACCTCCTCTTGAAGGAACTCCTTTGTGTGCCACAGATTCACTCTGTTGACTGTTCTTTACCACTTTCTATTTTCCATGGAAGTAGGACACTAGACTTTGGACTTCAAATGATGTGGCATCTACTAATTTAATTTGATCCGCCATGACTGATCTCTTCGCTTCACTTTTTTGTTGAGTCACACAATGATGTCCCTTACACATGTAAATAAACAGACCTATCACAAAAACACTTCCCACTGCCATTTTTCAACATTTTCAATGTTTGAATTGTAAACCCATGTGATGCACATGAGGAAGATATAGGTGGTCATTACAACCCTGGCGGTCAGTGTTTAAAGCGGCGGTAAAACCTCCAACAGGCCGGCGGTAAAAAAAATGGAATCACGACCATGGCGGAAACCGCCACCATAGACAGCTACTTTAACACTCCGACCGCCACGGCGGTACAAACAAACAGCATGGCGGTCACCGCCAACAGATAGGCGGAACACAATGTACCGCCCTCAGTATTACAACAGGCCAAACTGACACCTTTTCCGGGGCGGATTCACCGCAAAAAAAAAACACAGAGGAAAAAGGACTTGGAAGGGAAAACGCTCACCTCTACACACCCCACGAGGAACCAGGAAGCCATGGAACCGGAACTCCAGATTCTCCCTGCCTTTGTCTTCCTGCTCCTCTACCAGGAGCACGAACGCCGGCGGCGACGACCACGGTGAGAACTGCACCTACGACACAGGGGAGGGGGGAGGGAAAAAAGAGTGACACACACACGCAACACCCACACCCCCACCCTCACCCACTACAACACACACACTAATACATATTGATACATTACAGTTACACCCCCCAAAGCCCCTGGAAGAATGCAAAGACAAAAGGAAATGACTTGAACGTTTGTAATCTATTAAAATCCAGTACAAACAAATATATACACCAAGAATACAAGTCCAGGTATTGCACCATTAAAGTCCGTGGACCACTGGGCCCAAAATGCATGGGCGAGGCCCACACAAGATACCCGATCAAAACAGAGAGAACACTGCTGGGGCATCAGATCGAAATAAAACAGGCACCTCAGGGGGAAGGGAAGGGGGGCACCTCAGCCGGATGAGAGCACAACGCCAGATCCACAATGGGGCTCCATGCCCACTGCTGTATCATGGGGAGTGCAAAGCCAGTCTCACAAGTCTTTCCAGTGGGTGGGTTGCCACTGCTTTATCCTGGGGAGTACAAAGCCACAGTCTCTCAAGTCTCTCCAGTGGGTGGGTTGCCCACTGCTTTATCCTGGGGAGTGCAAAGCCACAGTCTCTCAAGTCTCTCCAGTGGGTGGGTTGCCCACTGCTTTATCCTGGGGAGAGCAAAACCACAGTCTCGCAAGTCTCTCCAGTGGGTTGGTTGCCCACTGCTTTATCCTGGGGAGTGCAAAGCCACAGTCTCGCAAGTCATTCCAGTGGGTGGGTTGCCCACTCCTTTAGCCTGGGGAGTGCAAAGCCACAGTCTCTCAAGTCTCTCCAGTGGGTGGGTTGCCCACTGCTTTATCCTGGGGAGTGCAAAGCCACTGTCTCCCAAGTCATTTCAATGGGTGGGTTGCCCACTGCTTTATCCTGGGGAGTGCAAAGCCACAGTCTCACAATTCTCCCAAGTGGGTGGGTTGCCCACTACTTTATCCTGGGGAGTGCAAAGCCACAGTCGCTCAATTGTATAACAGTCTCCACTGGTTCTGGCAGGGGGTTTGTGCCCAGAGTGCTTCATCCTGCCAAGGACTGAGGTAGTGGATGTCTTTCTCCACTGGTTCTGGAGGGGGCATTGTGCCCAGAGTGCTTCATCCTGCCAAGGACTGAGGTAGTTGATGTCTTTCTCCACTGGTTCTGGAGGGGGCTTTGTGCCCAGAGTGCTTCATCCTGCCAAGGACAGAGGTAGTGGATGTCTTTCTCCACTGGTTCTGGAGGGGGCTTTGTGCCCAGAGTGCTTCATCCTGCCAAGGACTGAGGTAGTGGATGTCTTTCTCCACTGGTTCTGGAGGGGGCTTTGTGCCCAGAGTGCTTCATCCTGCCACGGACAGAGGTAGTGGATGTCTTTCTCCACTGGTTCTGGAGGGGGCTTTGTGCCCAGAGTGCTTCATCCTGCCAAGGACAGAGGTAGTGGATGTCTTTCTTCACTGGTTCTGAAGGGGGGCTTTGTGCCCAGAGTGCTTCATCCTGCCAAGGACAGAGGTAGTGGATGTCTTTCTCCACTGGTTCTGGAGGGGGCTTTGTGCCCAGAGTGCTACAACCTGCTTTTGGCGGACTCAGTATCGTCGGAGTTTTCTGCGCTCATTGACCTGCGGTGCTGGTGGCAGCGGTGTCCTGTGAAGTGGTGCTGGTGGCGGCGGTGTCCTGTGAAGTGGTGCTGGTGGCGGCGGTGTCCTTGGCAGTGGTGCTGGTGGCGGCGGTGTCCTGTGAAGCGGTGCTGGTGGCGGCGGTGTCCTGTGAAGCGGTGCTGGTGGCGGCGGTGTCCTGTGAAGCGGTGCTGGTGGCGGCGGTGTCCTGTGAAGCGGTGCTGGTGGCAGCGGTGTCGTTGGCAGCGGTGCTGGTGGCGGCAGTGTCCTGTGAAGCAGTGCTGGTGGCGGTGGTGTCCTTGGCAGCAGTGCTGGTGGCGGCGGTGTCCTTGGCAGCTGTGCTGGTGGCGGTCTTGTCCGCCGTGCAGGTTTGCGGCGACCAGCCTTTCTTTCTGTGTCCCTTCCCCACCTTGGATGGTGGCACAGCTGTCTTCCCACTCCCAACTGTACTCCTGGGAGAGCCTTTGGTGTCAGATGTGTTACCTTTCTCCCGTCGGGCAGTGGCCAACTTTTTCTGCTTCTGAGGTGGGGGACTGTCTGTGGTCTGGCTCCTTGGCACACTGGCTGCCCTGCTGCTTGGCACACTCCAGAAGCTGGTTACTGCTGGCACCACTGTTCCCGCTGATGTGGTGGCTGAGGTGCTGGGTTGGGATCTGGAAAGGTGGGCCCTAGGGAACTGGAGGGGTGGGGGAGGTGAGGGGAATAGGTCAAGGTTGGACAGGAAAAGTATTTTGGACACACTGGGAGGGGTAGATGGAGGGGGTTTGGGACTGGAGGAAGAGGTAGTGGTTGTAGGAGGTGTATGTTTGGTGACTTTGGGTAAAGGTGCATGGGCTGGAGGCTGTCATGAGGTGGATGGCTGTTGGGTGGGTGTGTGCCTGCATTTGTATGGTTTGGGAGGTGGGCTCACAGACAAACTGGGAGAGGACATAGGGGATGTGTGAATGGTAGTGGGGGTGGTGAGTGCACGTGAGTGGTGTGTGGTGATGGGTGTGCTGGCGAGGGATGTAGTGGCTGAAGCGTAGTGCATGCAGGTGTGAGTGGAGATGAGACAGGGAGGGAGGAGAGAGACGAGGAGGAGGGGGACACAGTGGAGGCAGTGGATGTTGGTATGTGTGCATGGGTATGATGCTTGTGTGAGTGCCTGTGGGATGTGTGGTGCTTTTGTTTGCCAGAGCTTCCCTTGTGTGTTGAGGTGTGCATGCTGGTGTGATGGTGTGCTTGGGATAGGCTGAGGTACAGGGGATTGGGGCTGGATGGAGGAAGTCGGAGGGGGGAGGCTGGACACAGGGACAATGGCTGCCATCAGTGCTGAGGCCAGAGTCTTGAAAGCTCGCTGTTGGGCTGCCTGACCAGAATGAATGCCCTCCAGGTATGCATTGGTCTGTTGCAACTGCCTCTCTACACCCGGGATGGCATTCAAAACGGTAGACTTCCCAACAGTGAGGGATCTGAGGAGTTCAATGGCCTCCTCACTGAGGGCAGCAGGGCTGACTGGGGCAGGGGCTGAGGTGCCTGGGGCAAAGGAGATGCCCACCCTTCTGTGTGAGCGGCCACGGGGCACACGCTGAGGGGCTGCTGGGAGGGCGGTGCTGGTAGGGGGGGTGGCAGCTGTACCTGTAGATGCGGGGGGCACAGAGGGGCCTGCCACCGCAAGGGAGCTCCCATCAGAGGAGGAGTCTGTGTCGCTGGTCTCAGCTCCCCTCGTCCTCCGTCCCACTGGTGGCTTCAGACTCTGTTGTGTCGCACTCCAGAGCCATGTGGGATGCAGCTCCCTCCTCCTCCTGTGGCACAGCTCCTCTGCCTGATGATGCTAATGCACACAAGCACAGGGAGACCACAAAAAGGGGTGGAGACAGAAGAAAGACATGTTCAGTGCATGCAATATCGCTATCGTCAGCAGACGCTACAGACACAGAAGCCCCCCGCACTACGCTGCGCACTTTGAGTACTCTAATTAATCACAGGGACATGGGTTACAAGGCTTATGCCCGATTGCTGCACACATTGAAGTGACAGGAGCCTGACTAGGTGTAGTTGCCTCTGAACACAGGTGGGGTGGGGTGCCACATGGCCTGCCTTACGAAGGGACCTTGCCTACTAAACACGCCCTGGCCTAGGGGAACCCACAGCCCACCTCCCCCACCCAGACACCTCCAATGTGCGCTGAATCAGCTAAATGAGAGTGTACTCACCCCCTTGTGGCTGCTGTGATGCCCTCAAGCGCCTATTCAACTCCGGATATGCCACCGCCAGGATCCGGAACATCAGAGGGGTCATGGTGCGATGGGCACCCCTCCCACATTGGGAGGCCATCCCCAGCTGGGCCTCCGCCGTCTTCTTGCAGGAGCAGCAAATGTCCTCCCATCTTTTCCGGCAGTGGGTGCTCCGTCTGTGGTGGACCCCCACGATCCGGACTTCCTTGGCAATGGCACGCCAAATATCCTTCTTCTGGTGGGCGCTGACCTACAGGAATAGTACAGGGGAAAAGGAGAAGATATAACCGTCCGCACTGTCACAGTGATTGGCCCACATCCCTACCCTTGCCATGACGCACATCCACTCACCGTCGTTTCATGCATGCCTCATTCTCCGCCCCCTATCTTCCGTCCACACCACTCCACACAGGCATTGTCCATACAGCATGCTCACAGTGTACTTACCTGTTTGCCTGGAGGACCGTAGAGTAGCGTGTACTGGGGTAGGACCCCATCCACTAGTTTCTCCAACTCCTCTGTGCTGAAGGCAGGGGCCCTTTCCCCAGACACATGAGCCATTGTCTCTTCCAGACTGAGATCACAGCAGCACTTGCAGTGTAGGTCTTCTCCTGTCGAAGATCAGGTATCAAGTGAGTGAACAGAAAGAAAATGGCGATCACGTCCGCGGCTGTGCGTACCGTCACCGCCGGCGTGCATCGTCATCGGCTCCTGGGATCCATAGGGTCCAATGTTAACCAATGCAGGATTGCGCCGCGGTCTTCGACCGCCTACCGCGATGGTGTACAACGCCAGCGCAGTAACCTCATATCCCCTTGTCCCTCATTACAGGTCAGGCAGCCGCCATTTCAGGGGGCCACATGGCATTAATTTTAAATGCGTCACACATATCTAGGCCTTGCATACACACTAAGACAGGCACTTAGCGGATTTAAAAATTTGTGGAATAAAGTTGTGTTTTTGTACCTCAATGTTGGCTGACTCTCAGCTCGCTGTTCTCCTCCGTAGAGCACGTCCGCTGGGGCAGGTGAGGAGATGGTGGCATCCTCCGGTGTACAGACCGCTGGTGGACCTGTCCACAATGGAAGAGAGACATGTAATTGTCACCTACAGACTGGACCGTGCCACAATCCTGGAACTTTGTGCCCTGTTGGAGCCAGACCTGATGTCAGCTATCATACGTCCATCCCACAGGGATACCCCCTCTTGTGCAGGTGCTGTCAGTACTCCATTTCCTGGCAAGTGGGTCTTTTCAAACAACAGTGGCCATAGCATCAGAGATGTCCCAGCCTATGTTCTCCAATGTGTTGACCAGAGTGTTGTCTGCCCTGCTGAAACACATGCACAGCTACATCGTTTTCCCTCAGGTGGAGGATTTGCCTACAGTGAAATGTGACTTCTATGCCCTGGGACATATCCCCAACATCATTGGTGCCATTGATAGGACACATTTGGCCTTGGTCCGCCCCCGCAGGAGTGAACAGGTGTACAGAAACCGGAAGAGTTACCATTCGATGAATGTGCAGATGGTGTGTTTGGCCGACCAAGTACATCTCCCATGTGAATGCCAAGTTTCCTGGCTCCGTGCATGATGCTTACATTCTGAGGAATAGCAGCATCCCTCATGTGATGGGGCAACTCCAGAGGCACTGTGTGTGGCTATTAGGTGAGGACATGGACGCTATACAGTGTGACTAGGTGTCTGGGTCTGGGGATATTCCTAAGAGTTAGTGTGTGTCTAACAGATTTCCCTCGACATTTGCAGGTGACTCTGGTTACCCCAACCTGTCATGGCTACTGACCCCAGTGAGGAATTCCAGGACAAGGGCATAGGAACAATACAGTGAGGCCCATGGGGGAACTAGGAGGGTTATAGAGAGGACCTTTGGCCTCCTGAAGGCCAGGTTCAGGTGCCTCCATCTGACAGGTGGTTCCCTATTCTACTCACCAAAGAAGGTGCGCCAGATCATCGTGGCCTGCTGTATGCTTCACAACTTGGCTTTGCGACGACAGGTGCCTTTTCTGCAGGAGGATGGTCCAGATGGAGGTCTTGTAGCAGCTGTGGAGCCTGTGGACAGTGAAGACGAGGAAGTGGAAGAAGAGGATATCGACAACAGAAACACAGTGATTCATCAATACTTCCAGTGAGACACAGGTAAAAAGACATCACTGCCTGCTACATCTGATACCCTTGTTCTACCTCTCATATGTCTGTCACTTTCACCCAGTGTATGGACCCTGAGTTGTCACTTTCCCTTTCAATTTCACAGATGTGTGTCCCACTGTGTGACATCTGCTTTGTTTCCTCATTGACTAGAGCTGTGTGACATAGGTATGTTGACAATACAATGGATATAGCAGTTTTCCACAGTTATTGCAAATACACATTTTCGAAAGCACAGACTGACTCCAGATAGTTTTGTGATTTAAGGGTGTTTATTTAATCGCTAAATAGTGGAGGGGGTTGTAAAATGGTCAGCGGTGATGGTGGAGGAATGTCCATGGCAGAGTCCAGTCTATTAGTCTGACAGGTGCATTGTCCAAAGGGGCATAGGAAGTGGAGCTGGGGCAGTTTCAGGATGGACAGGGTGACAAATTGGGACAGAAGGATGACAATCAGGGTGGTCTAATTTCTTGGTGGGGATCTTGGCATTGTTCTCTGTCTTTGTCCTGGATCTCAGGGACCGCTTGTGGGGTGCTTCTCCATCTGCAGGGGGTGGGGTGCTGGTGTCGTGGTCCTGTGGCGGTGCCTCCTGTCCACTAGCGCCGGCGGAGGTGGTGGGCAGTTCATCGTCCAGGCTAGTGTCAGGGGCCCCTTGTTGTGCCACAGTGTCCCTCCTGGTGTTGACAAGTTCCTTCAGCACCTCTACAATGGTGTCCACGGTGGTATTGATGGATTTGAGTTCCTCCCTGAACCCCAAATACTGTTCCTCCTGCAGCCGCTAGGTCTCCTGAAACTTGGCCCGTACCGTTGCCATCATCTCCTGGGAATGGTGGTAGGCTCCCATGATGTTGGAGAGGGCCTTGTGGAGAGTGGGTTCCCTGGACCTGTCCTCCCCCTGTCGCACAGAAGCCCTCCCAGTTCCCCTGTGTTCCTGGGCCTCTGTCCCCTGAACCGTGTGCCCACTGCCACAACCCCCAGGTCCCTGGTGTTGTTGGGGTGGTGGGTTAGCCTGGGTTCCCTGTAGTGGTGGACACACTGCTGCTTGACGTGTCCTGGGGACAGAGGGATGGGCCCACTGGGTGGGTGCTGTGCTGGTGTTTCCAGTGGGGGGAGGCTCTGTGGTGGCCTGTGCCAGTGTGAGTGGAACCGACTGTCCCGAGGTCCCAGATGGGCCGGGCTGGTCATCTAGATCCAGTTGGACAGAGCTGCTGTCATCACTATGGGCCTCTTCTGTGGGTGGATAGGACATATCTGGAACCTCCTATCCGGTGACATTGGATAGGGGTCCTGCAGGGGTGTAAAGGCATGATTATTGCATCTGTGTGTGCCATGGTGTGCAATGGGTGGGTGACCCTGTACCCCAGTCCTTGCATTCTTGTGTAGGACCTTGTGTGCTAAGGGGCATATTTATACTCCGTTTGCGCCGAATTTGCGTCGTTTTTTTCGACGCAAATTAGACGCAAAACTAACTCCATATTTATACTTTGGCGTTAGACGCGTCTAGTGCCAAAGTTCCTGGAATTAGCGTCATTTTTTTGCGTGAACACCTTCCTTGCGTTAATGATATGCAAGGTAGGGGTTCCGTCTTGAAAACTGACTGCGATGCTATTGCGTCGTATTTATACTCCCGGGCAAAAATGACGCCCGGGAGTGGGCGGGTCTAAAAAACCCGCATTTGCGCCGGATTTTAGCGCCTGGGTCAGGGCAGGCGTTAAGGGACCTGTGGGCTCAGAATGAGCCCAGAGGTGCCCTCCCCTGCCCCCAGGGACACCCCCTGCCACCCTTGCCCACCCCAGGAGGACACCCAAGGATGGAGGGACCCACCCCAGGGACATTAAGGTAAGTTCAGGTAAGTATTTTTTTATATTTTTTTTGTGGCATAGGGGGGCCTGATTTGTGCCCCCCTACATGCCACTATGCCCAATGACCATGCCCAGGGGACAGAAGTCCCCTGGGCATGGCCATTGGGCAAGGGGGCATGACTCCTGTCTTTGCTAAGACAGGAGTCATTTCAATGGGGGATGGGCGTCGTTAAAAAATGGCGCAAATCGGGTTAAGACGTTTTTTTTGCCTCAGCCTGACTTGCCCCATTTTTAGACGCCCATACACCATTTTTCCCTACGCCGGCGCTGCCTGGTGTACGTGTTTTTTTTTCACGCACACCAGGCAGCGCCGGTCGGCTAACGCCGGCTAACGCCATTCAATAAATACGGCGCCCGCATGGCGCTTCAGAATGGCGTTAGCCGGCGCTAATTTTTTTGGCGCAAAACTGCGTTAGCGCAGTTTTGCGTCAAAAAGTATAAATATGGCCCTAAATGTTTAGGGGGGTGTGTGGGTATGTGCAGTGGCCATGCATTGGTGATGGGTGTCCATGCTTTGTTGTTGCATGCTGGGCTTGGTGTTGGGATCTGTGGTTTGTGATAGTGGGACATGTGTGAGGAGTTGGAGTGATGGGGTGAGGGCGAGGGTGGGGCTATGTGATAGCATGCAGGTAGGGTGGGGGATGAAGTATTTAAAGATTTGCCTTACCAGAGTCCATTCCTCCAGCTACTCTTGCGAGGCCCTCAGGATGCAGTATAGCCAAGACTTGCTCCTCCCATGTTGCTAGTTCTGGGGAGGAGGTGGGGGTCCGCTGTCAGTCCTCTGAACTGCAATCTGGTGTCTTGAGACCACGGAGCGTACCTTCCCCGTAGGTCGTTCCACCTCTTCCTGATGTCATCCCGTGTTCTTGGGTGCTGTCCCACTGCATTGACCCTATCCCAGATTCTGCGCCATAGCTCCATCTTCCTAGCTATGGTGTTGTGCTGCACCTGTGATCCGAATAGCTGTGGCTCTACCCGGATGATTTCCTCCACCATGACCCTGAGCTCCTCCTCAGAAAACCTGGGGTATCTTTACGGCGCCATGGGGTGTTATGGGTGATGTGTGGGGTGATGTGTGTTGTGATGTGTGGGGTGATGTTTAGGGGAGTGTGGTGTTTTGTGCGTGGATGTTGTGTGAGTGATGGTGTTGAGTGCCTGTGGATGCTAGTTTGTAGATGGTGGTGTCTCTCTCTGGCCTTCAGTCGCAATTGTGGTTGTGAGGGTTTGTGGGTGATGTGGGTGTTTGTTTTATATTGTATTGGTTGTGTGGTAGTGGTGTGTATGTGTATCAAGTGTGTGTATTTGGAATTGTCCAATGTGGTTGTGTTTTGTAAATGTGTGTGTATTTTGAGTGGTGCGGTGTGTACCACCAATGGAATACCGCGGTTGAAAGACCTACGTGTGGATTCGTGGGTCGTGATAGTGTGGGCATATTCCTGTTGGCGTGACGGTGTCGGTTTTGTTATCGCCAGTTTATCACTGACTTTGGTGTGGCGGACTTGTGTGCGTGTCTGGATTTTGGCGGATTCCGGGCTGTGGGTCGCAATAGCTGTGGCGGAATTCCGCGGCGGTGTGTTGGCGGTCTTCTGCACGGCGGTAAGCGGCATTTACCGCCAATGTTGTAATTACCCCCATAATGTGGTAATTGAAGGAGGGATATTTCTCAGGTAGTGTCATACTGAGCAGAATTAGCAACACAATGACACAAGTGTCTGGTCACATTAAACATTTTATGGCACTGTACAGCACATAGGCTGTTAAAATGTCTGGACTGTTATGGCCAGGAGTGGCAGAACCATCTTGAGTCAGGCTAGATATCACAAAGGTACTGCCCCCAAGACCACATAAGAAAGAGTTTTGTCAGACCTTTGCTCCATAGAATATGTTAAGACATTAGTGTATCTTGTCACTAGCTAGATCCTTATCACATACCAAAACTATGTCTGCCAACTTGACATATGCCATGGCACAGGCAGAGGGCCTTACAACAGTCCCTGATCATAGGTCCCTCCCATTATAATGAGCAAGCATCTGGTGGCATGACATAATCCTTTGTCAGAGTTGTGGCACAGGCACTGTCACTTGCAATGAGGAAACACATCAACAGCTACACATAGTTCAGGCAGGATCATTGGCAACACAATGTGAAGGAAGAATGCATGGATTGCGCTAGATGATATGTTTCAAGGGCACATGATCACACACATGAGACAGTTGGACCAACTTACCACATCCAACAAGCATATTGTTTACTTTAGAATTGAATCCACCCACTATCAAATCTGATTTGGCACAGGACTCATACACATCATATCTGTGACCACATTACCTGGATCAATCCATGTCCACTTCTTATGTCAGAACAGTAACAGCTACCTGCCAATGCCAAAGCTCTGAAATGCCCACATGAGAATGGCATGGTGAAGAGACCTGGGTAAAACACAAAGCAAGGAGTTTAGGCATGAAATAAAATACCTATGACCCACACCACATATCAAACTTCAGTAGATCCACTCACATTGCAATGAGACTGACACAAACAAAGCAGATCATCAAGGTAGCTACATTTCCAAGTCTGACTTAGGAATCCAACCTTGCCAGTATACTTTATAGCTTCATATCCCCTGTTGATAGTAAACAAATAACCTACTCAACACATCCTAACACCTACAGTTCCCCATACAGTCACAGTAATCACATAACATTACATACTTACACTCAGGTGAAGTAGTGATTGATGAGATCTGCCTTCCTCGTCATCGCTGTCACCCTGACTTGGCATTTCAGGACTCTAACCCGGTGGTACTGTTAGCTCCCCCTTATCTGGAATATATGGGATATCTCCCCTTCTGGGCTATGTTGTAGATCGTACAGCAGGCCACAATGATCTTACATACTTTTTTGGGTGGGTAGAGGAGGGCTCCACCTGTCTTGTCCAGACACCTAAATCTGTCTTTCAGGAGCCGAAAAGCCTGCTCCCTGACATGCCGTATTCTTCCATGGGCATGATTGAAGCAGACTTTCCCTGGCCTAGTTGGGTTCCTCACCAGTGTCAAGAACCATGGATGGCTGGGTGTGCAGAGTCCCCTGTAATGGAATGGGACATATGTGCAACTATGAGTCCCTCTCATCCGAAGTTTTTGCTGCAGACATTGCATATAAACAAACATGACATATGTGACTCACCAACCAGTCGGGCCCTCTACGGGTACGGTCATGACATCAGCTGTGGAATTTCACTGTTCCGCATGAAGAAGGCATTATAGACTGAACTGGGATGATGGGCACAGACCTGTGATATGTAGAGGTCTTCCAGACAAACAACTTGTACATTGATGGAATGGAAGTTTTTCCTATTACAATAGACTTGTTCATTGCCATGCGGTGGAGCCAAGGCAACATGTGTACCATCAATGACTCCCACAACAAGTGGGATGTGTGCCAAACTATAGAACCCAGCCTTCACATGGACGAAATCCTCACATTGAGAAAACCGGATGTAGCTGTCCAGGTGTTTTAACATTGTTGAGAGTACATCCTTCAATAAAAGACTGAATATATGCTGGGACATCCCAGCAGATAAGGCCACTGTATTTTGGAAGGACCCTGTGGCCAGGAAGTGGAACACTGCCATGACTTTTGTAATGGGTGGTACGATATTTGGATGACTAATAGCATGCATGAGATCTGGCTCCAACTGATGGCAGATCCACAACTGTTTGCCGGTTCTGACGGTCTGGAATTATATGTCTTTCTTCCATGGCCTGAAGGTCTGGCAGTGGACGGTAGACAGGAGGATGTCTGATCCTTTCCTTCCCTGGGTACCTATGTAGGGAAAGTAATGAGTTTAGCCATCACTCTATTTGTCCCTTGCAACATAAATTAGGCATGTCAATGAGAAACTGTGACAAGGCATGTCATAATGACACACAGTACACATCACAACTGTTAATGACACAGAATCAACGTTTCCACCTTGCTTTGCCACAAATGTGTACACATAATCTATCTGGACAGCAAGAACGTGTGCATAATACTTGCCACCCAGACTGTGACTTGATTTCCCAAAACTTAAATCACCCAGAGGGGGAGATGGGGGCTGTGCACAAAGCAAGTTGTCACATGTGTCAGGCAATGTACAGAAACGATGTCCAACTCAAGGACCCACATCACAAGTCAGGATAAACACTTATCATTGGTATTAACAACATTTTTGGTGTTGTGCCAGTTTTTATTAGCCATACAAAGCATTTCATGCCTCTAAATGGCGACTGCCTGACCTACTCCACTAGACATTATGAACAGCCCGCAACCACCAGCGAAAGTCGTTATGTTGGTAGGTGGTTGCCACCGTGGCGGACACAGCCATAGGTTTACGTTGTTGCCAGTGGTGGTCGCAGGCCACTGGCTGTGCCACTGGCAGTGACGGCCGGTACATGGTGGACGTGACTGCCATGTTCTGAAACATCCCTCACTTGACTCCTGACACTGCTGTCAACAAGACCTCCAAGACCTGAGCTGCTGTGTACTGCCACTGGGAGCAATCATACCATACCCAATAGGTGATAGGGTCCCTGCCTTCTTCCCAGATGAGCTGGAGAAGTTAGTCGAGGAGGTCCTACCCCTGTATGAACAGCTCTATGGTGCACTAGAGAAGCAGGTCATTACCTCATGTCCATTTTTTTTCACTGTACTTCACCATATTTTCCCTCCTCACAGACTATATTGTGCCCATGTGTGCCAGGGTGAAAAGTCAAGGCCATGGAAGTGGAGTCCATCAATAGGAGAGTCAATGTTCATGTAACTGTGTTCAGTGCCAGCTGTTGGGTCCTTAGACATTGGTGTGTGTGTCCGTTTTGAGTGTACCCGGTTGTGCCTAATGCTGGATGCAGAAAACTAGGTGAGGTGACATCACAGCCATACCTCACTTGACATATGGATATTGTCAATGTGAGACCACATTTATTTGCATGACATCATGAGCTATGCATGCATGTTGTATGTGTCAGATGTGTGTCAAGTGAGCTATGTGTATGTTGCCTGTGAGATTTCAAACCACATCTGGCCTTACTAAACTGTTATTCTGGAAGCATATCTTGACCCACTCTGCCATTCAAGTTACCACATACACACAACATCCCAATATGTTGTTGGCTACTGTTCTGCAGGGACGTGTCTGGTCAGCCTGCAGAGACCAGGGCCTGTCAAATATATCTCCCAGTATGGGTCCAAGTCTAGGCTGGTGTATAGTCTTTTTGACTATGCAATTGTGGTGCTGTGTCCACTTCCTATATCCAAGTATGTCCTATCATGCAAACCAATCTAGGCTCCCTTAATAAATGCAGCTAACTGAGGTTCTTTCCCTGATGAGTATGTGAGTGGTTTTAGTAGGGAGACATGATCTGTGTATTATGTGCACTTGGCATCACTGTCAATGTGTGCCTCTGACCCCTGACAGGTCCCTTGCTCCCACATCCCTGTTGAAAGCATCACACTGGTCATATGTTTCCTGTGCAGGCTTATTGCATAAATGATTGTCCCATAGTGCAGATAGTGTGATGAATCCTGAGAACTCATGATATGTGACTCATTGGTTTGGTCACATACCAGATAATGAACAATCATGCCTTTGTTTGTCGGACACCATCTCTGTAGGATGGACACATATGTCCAGAAGCATGTTCTGTGGCACTTGTACATGAAGCGGAACACCTCCCCCTGAGGTGGGAGGAGTATACATTTGTCAGTCCACATGTCCACACATGGACAGGTTGGACACCATGCCAGTCCCTTCATCGTTACCCATGTGTAATGTTTGAGTTTGTACTCTGGCAGTAGCCTGTAAGAACTCTATGCAGGGAATCATTTGCACAGAGTGTGAGTTTTCTATTGCCTTCATGCCTAAGGACTGTACCATTCAGAAGCCATAGAGGTGTGATGTGTCCCATGGTTTCTCAACTCTCAGTCAGATTGCCAGAACATGTCCCACAATATATAATTTGGCCTACCTAGTCAGTGGAGGGTCTGAACAGGGTGGTGGATAGGGCTGGGAAGTGCTTGTAGTCATGTGCCTGTACTCATTGACTGTTATGTGGTACACTTGGGCAGTTTGGCTAAAAAAGAATGTTCATAGCTTTGTGTACTGACATATTTGTGACTCAGTCATTTTGAATGGGACTTGTGGACATAATTTCTTGACTTGTCTTGTGTATCCATGCAGGTCAATGCCCATCAAAAGAAAGGGATTTGGAGAGCCATCGCCAAAAAGGTGTAGACCCTCGGGGTCCACAGCCGGCTGAGCACCCACTGCAGAAAGAGGTGGGAGGTCCTGAGATTCTGGGCCGGAAGATCACAGAGACCCAGCTGGGGCTGTCCTCTAAACATGGGTGGGATGCCTGTCAGACAATGACCCCTGAATGGCCTGCATTCTGGTGGTGGCCTACTTGGAGCTGGATGGGCATTTGAGGGCAACAAAGCAGCCACAAGGGGGTGAGTAGACAACAAATTCCTGCCTGTCCCTTTGCCAGGTGATTAAGTGGGGTACTGACTGCTCTTCCTGACAATTAGGGATGAGCCATGTGTCAGACAGTAGATGGGAGATTATTTGTGTTGACATGTCATGGATCAAACTGGTCTACCTTACCTTCTGAACCTGGGATCTTGTACAAACCTAGGGGGAATCATCTAACAACTTTCTCTGCAGGGACCACAAATGGCTGTATACAGTGATCTTTCATGTACTTTTTGATGTTGTATTGGATGTAATCTCTGACCCACAGATCACTTCCCCTGAAAGTCACAGACAAAAGGTAATTGGGTTATGGATCACTGTCCTCTGTCATGTGTCTGGGCATATGTGTATGTAGACATCTGCCACACAGAAGCAAGTTTTCTAGAGTGTATGTTGTGTGATGGAGTAATTGCAGTCCGTGATGTGTTTGTGCAAAACACAGATGTGATATAACTTACATGGTTAATGGTTTGCAGAATTAGCAAACCACTTTTCCTTGGTAAGTAAGGAATGTCCATTGAGTAAAATTATATCCCTTGACTGTAGCCAACATTCCTGGAGCCTACATGTCAGCGTGTGTCCTTTACACTTTAGGAAACATCCTTATTCTTCCATTTCATGCACGTTCTACCCATGTTGATGGGATGATATCTACATTCCCTTACATATATGTGTATGGAAAACTGGTAGTAGAATAGCACATTTAAAATGCTGGTCCATTTCATGTTGTGCCACAGGCAGGATTGTGTCAGCATTGTTTATTGTCTGACAGATACCTTCATGCACGTAGTATGTCATTTGGCATGTAGGACTGCAATAGCAATGATGGACATGACATTTAGGCCCAAATTGTGGGACCACTCTGTGTTCATCTTTGCCCTTGATGTGGTATCTTGTGGAAAAGTGCACTGCACATGTTCAATGATTGAGGATTGTTTCCTGGCTATTGTCATGCATCATGGAGTGGCTTGCAGTGATGATAACATCACATGTGTTTGGATTCAGGCATTCATCCACAGACAGATCCCAGGGTTAACATGTTTCAGATGTGGAAGGTGATGCTGATTCTCATTGGACAACAGGTTGGGGCCCTTCTATCTTTACTTGCAAGTTCTGTGTCTCTCCAACATGCAAGTTACAGATGTGTACCAGAGACACACTCAGGTAATGTCATTGTAATGGGTGTCAAACATTAGTGGTGACTCTCCTGGGGCTCACTGATTCATTGTTGTGTGTTTTCTGGAGACATCTCTCCTTGACATATTGGACCAGACGTCAATGTTGTTCCTTACAATGACACATGTGAGGCCTATCTGAGTGACATTGATACTACCGCCTTAACTCTATTGGGACAAGGGTCACTTTTTGAACTGTACATTGTTGAAATGTGTCCATTGTGACATGAGTATTTCCATGTCAACTAATCCAGGATGTTTCACTTTTGTATCTATGATAGCTGAATTTCATTGGCATCATCTCAAATGGTACCTCATGTATGTGCAAAATAGATGTGTGCTTAAACTTGTGTGTAAAATATGGAAAGTTATTTTACCAAGTGATTGAATTGTTGGCTACAAGTGAGCTGAGGTCTGCTGCATGTGACACAGCTAGGAGGATGGAGAGGCCACCTAGTTGTTGTATGGTCATTGTGGTTGCAAGACTTCAGCCATGCACTTGTAGTTGTCTGCAATTCTGATCAGCCTGTGGGTAACTTAGGTAAATCCAAATGGCATGCATGCATATGATATGGCACATGAAAGTGACACTTTCTGTTTGAACGACCGCCAAACTCCTCAGACAGTTGGCAGTCAGACCACCACTGCCAACATGGCGGTCAAAGGGACCGCCAAACTCGTAATGAAACCCTAAGTTTTTTCTAAAGTATATTTGGGCAGCTGTAAGCGAAGCAGTCTTCCATGTGTTACTTTGCATCATTGTAAGAAACTCGGTTATCAGTTGAGAGGAGTGGCAGACCCGCTCAAGTAATAATCACAATCCTTGTCAGGGTGAAGTACAAAAGTAATTAAATAAATCTGTGCTTAACCCTCTGGTAACCTGGCACAAAAGCAGACTTAGCTAAGCGGCAATGTGTAAACTATTTATGCAACACTCAAACAGTAATAAAGTGAAGACAATACACAAGAATAATCCCAAGCCAATTTAGACAGTTGTTTGTGAATAAAATGACACCAAAATAACATAAATCCAATCAGTAGAACTGGAACTTTAAGGTTTCTTTAATATTTAAGGTATAAAATAGCAACCTGTACTGCCAAGTGCCAATGGGTATCTGGTCTGATATTTCCAGAAATGGGTCTCATGCACACTGTGCCACTGGAACCAAGGTATACTCCAATGATGAACCCTAGACAGGGTGATACCAGCCCTAGGATGCTTGTGTTGTGGTTCAGGGGGAAGGATCAAGCTTGCCAGTGTGGGCTGGACTGTTCTCTTTGGAGCAAGGTCAAGATTGATTTGCTCCATTGGGACCCTCCCATGTTTGGCATCTCTCATCAAGTTCATACCCTTATACTCGCCCCTGTATATGAGGTAGTTACGCTATCTCACTAAGGGCCATATTTATACTCCGTTTGCGCCGGATTTGCGTCATTTTTTTTGGCGCAAATTCAACGCAAAACGGACTCCATATTTATACTCTGGTGTTAGACGCGTCTAGCGCCAAAGTTCATGGAGTTTGTGTCATTTTTTAGCGTGGACACCTACTTTGCGTTAATGATATGCAAGGTAGGCGTTCCCTTCTAAAAAATGACTCCGAGGCATGTGCGCCGTATTTACACTCCCGGGGAAAAATGACGCCCGGGAGTGGGCGGGTCAAAAAAAATGACGTCCAGCCGCTTTTGCGTCGTTTTTTAGCGCCTGGTCAGGGCAGGCGTTAAGGGACCTGTGGGCTCGGAAGGAGCCCAGAGGTGCCCTCCCATGCCCCCAGGGACACCCCCTGTCACCCTTGCCCACCCCAGGAGGACGCCCAAGGATGGAGGGACCCATCCCAGGGAACTTAAGGTAAGTTCAGGTACTTTTTTTTTTTTTTTTTTTGTGGCATAGGGGGGCCTGATTTATGCCCCCCTTCATGCCACTATGCCCAGTGACCATGCCCAGGGGACATAAGTCCCCTGGGCATGGCCATTGGGCAAGGGGGCATGATTCCTGTCTTTGCTAAGACAGGAGTCATTTCAATGGGGGTTGGGAGTCAAAAAAATGGCGCAAATCGGGTTGAGGCGAAACTTTTGCCTCAGCCTGACTTGCCCCATTTTTTGACGCCCAAGCTCCATATTCCCCTACGCCGGCACTGCCTGGTGTAAGTCATTTTTTTTGACGCACACCAGGCAGCTCCGCCGGCTAACGCTGGCTAACGTCATTGAATAAATACGGCGCCCGCATGGCGCTTCAGAATGGCGTTAGCCGGCGTTAGATTTTTTGACGCACAACTGCGTTGGCGCAGTTGTGCGTCGAAAAGTATAAATATGGCCCTAAGTGTGGGCACCTGGTGTATTTCCAATTAATGGTTGCTTGGCCAATATCAATGCAGGGTCTATAAATTTGGTGCCCTTGCCCTTGGTCGGTCTAAGGAATAGGCCCAAAAGGTACATCAAAGACGATAGCGCTATATTGTGGCCAGTGACGTCAATCGTAAATTCCAGTACTTCTCAGATGACCCCAACTTTTCTGACTGACTATGGTTCAAATTACATCCATGGGGAAATCTCTGCTGCTTAATAGTCTTATCACTGTGGACGTGGACCAATCACATGTGCCACCCAGCTAAAGCAGTAATGCCTCACGCCACCTTCATGATATTATTAGGGACATGAACTGCTAGACATTTAGAGAATTTGTAACCCATACACCAGAAAAGGTATTTTCTATCCTGGGAAACATGGGGGTTGGGCCCAGTTGGACTCTATTCACTATCTGTTGATTTCCCTTTACGCTGATGATTTGACCCTATTTCTTAAAAACCACCATCTCAGTCTAAATCATATAATGAGGGAGTTTTTCCAGCTCACTGAGTTATTGGGTGTTCATTTCAATTGAGGAAAATAGCAACTCTTTCCCCTCACTCCAGCCACCATACCATTCACCCCAGACTGTCCAGTAAAGAGGTGCCTGGCGGAATTGAAGTATCTGGGGATTGTAGTCTTCTGGGACAGGAAGGATGTGATATGTTCTAATCATGGCATGGTCCTTTCCACACTCACTGATCACTGGGTCTCTCTGCTGCTGTCATTAGCGGACCGCATCACCCTACTGAAAATTGTACTTTTGCCTAAGCTCTTATGGGGCTCTTTTACAAGCTCTTTGCGGCACCGTAGTGTCTTTTTTGTATGCTACGGCAGTGCAAAACAGTTCCCTACCCCATGCCGTATTTATAAACTGGTGCAATGATATCTTTGAGCCAGTTTGTAAACTCTTGTGCCACATTATTCCTGCGCCAGGTATAATGTATGCAAGGGAGGCAATCCCCTGCAGGGAGACCCAGAAATATGGCGCAGTGAAATCTACAAGATTTCTCTGCGACATTCTAGCATCATTTTTAATGCCTGCCCAGGCCAGGCGTTAAACTGAGATTAGGCTCTTTTCAATTGGCCTCCCCGAGCTTTGCTGGACTAGCGTCAATTTTTTATGCTAGTCCAGCAAAGCACCACAACAGCGTCAAATATTTTGACATAGTTGTGCTAACGAGCGCCATAGTGTGCTGTATTATAAATACAGTGCTACCATGGTGTTCTTAGGTGGGCGCAGGGTGACGCAAGGAAACTGGCGCATCAGAGCTGATCCACCAGTTCCTTGTAAATAAGGCCCTATATTTCTTCTTAAACATCTGCATCCCACTGAATTGCTCATTTTTTCAGTCACTTAAAAAACAGCTGATAACTTTTAACATGGACGGGGAGACAACCCCCATACAATTTGAAACCCTCACCTTACAGTTTTCTGACAGAGGTTTTAAGTTCCATGCTTGGAACTTTACTACCTGTGTGCTCAGGCTCATCATGCTATTCACTGGTACAGTCCCATTCCATTTCTTCCCCCATTGGGCCATCAAGCAAGGGTACATGACAGCGATTCCTCTGCCCTCCTCATACGGCACTCCCTCTAGTGACTCATCCATAGAGGCATGTACCTTGAGTGCTTGGCAGAGACTATGCTGCAGGGTGGGTAAGACAGACCTACATTCCTCTTTGGTCTTGACTAACCTATCATCCTTTGCTACCAGTCACCCATGAGTCCCTCTGCAGGCTTCAGCTCAAATGGCATAGCTTCACATCCTGGGGTGATCTGTACCACAACGGTCCCTTCATCTCAATAAACGATTTTATGCATGAGACGCAGGGCTCCTCATTGAAGGTCTTTACATACATTCATCTGAAACATAATACCAATGCTGCTATAACAAACTTTCCTGCTGAACCTCCCATCTTTAATACCCTCCGTGCGCTGCTCCAAGCCACGAGAACACATCACCTGATTTACTTATTGTATCATACTGCGCAGGCAGAATCCTCTGGTTATCGGGCAGGCAAGGTCCCATTGAGAATAAAACTTGGAGAGACCCTAAGACAAGCAGTGAAGGTGTTGCTGTGCTGAGACAGGGCAGAAAGCATCCAGTAGCAGAGTCTCTATTATCCACTACAGATTCCTCCACAGGGCGTAGATTTGGACTTAGGCCTGATGATACATGCAACAGATGTGGGATGGTTATTGCTGATATGCTTCATCTGGCTTGTCCTCTGGACCTAGGCAGGCCTTTTGACAGGAGGTGCGTGCCGCTATCTCCACTAACATCAAGGAAGATCTTAGGCCCGGGAGGAAACCTCCGCTCTGCTTTCGGAGTTTTTGACATTCAAGACACTCCACGCTATGTGTAGTAACACGGAGTTCCTGAATTTTGCCATTCAGCGTGAAGCAGAGGGCTTTTTCCATTCACCCGCTCGTGATTTGTTTTTGGTGCTTGCGAGCAATTGCCACGATATTCTCAGGCTGCTAGTAAGAGTTTTTGTGCCGTCTTGCATGGTTTGGACACAACAGCGTCAATACAGTGCTGCTCGAGAGTGCAAATGCACCTCAAGTAGATTTTCCACTCAAGAGCCAGCTATATTTACTCAAAAAGGTTTTTGAGTAGATTTTTTTCTCCAACGGACTGTGCAAGTTGTTTTTTAGTGCAAGAAGGCTTTTTCTAAACTTTTTTTTCAAACTGGAAGGAAGTGCCCCAGACACTCCAATTTCCTGTTCCTGTCCAGCAGGCTCCTTCCAGTGCTTTGTCCCTCTCCTGGTGACTTTTCACTTGGATTTTGAGGTGGAAACATCATTCTCTTTGTCTCCTTGATGTATACCTTTAGATTTAATTAATTTGTTTTTGTGATGCCACACAAGTAAGTTTTAAAAAACCTATTGTATAACAGTGTTGTTTGCTTGATAGGGCTTGGACCAGTATTTTTTGATACTTTTGTTTGACTTTTAAATTTAATTGTGGTGGGTGGCCTGTAATTTAATTAGGGGCCTAATTTTTTTTTTTCTGCATTTCATTTTTCATCTTTATAAAAGAAAAATGTTGCACAGTTCAGTACCCTCTCCCCGTGTTTGTTACATTTGCAATATTCATTTATTTTGCTATGTGGCCTGGACTTCCAAAAGGTCATTTAGCCAGTTGGCCCAGTACTAGTACAGAAATGTTTCTGTGGTGTACGTTTTTAAAACTTCAATTAGGCCGGGATGGCATTGTATCAAATAAAAAATGTTGACTATTGTTTCGTTTCATTTTTTTCTGCAAAAAGTTTACATGTGGGTAATATTTGATGCCATAGAAGGATGTGTGTTGTTATAATTTTTTTATAGCTCAGGTAATTTTCTTGTTTTGCGTCGTTGAAGGTGCGGTAATATTTTTTTCACTGTTACTAACATGCCTCCTTTTTCTGGCCAGTGTGTGTGTGTGTGCGTGTGTGTATGTTTGTCATCAGCCACCATTTGTTTTTGTTCTTGATGCCATGTGGCCAGGGGCCATTATGTATAGTCTGTGGCCACAGGCTTGAATGTGTTCTTTGTTCACTGTGCCTCCTGGCTTGTTGTTGCTGTTTGACCATGTGGATGGCCGCCATTTTGTTCATCTAGCCTGTGTGCCTTCACCATATGCTTGCATATGTTCTTTGTTCCCCATACCCTCTTGCTCGCTCTTGTTCTTTGACCACATGGCTGACAGCCGTTTTGTGCATCCAGCGAGTGTGTTTTTGCCATAGTTTTGCATGTGTTCTTTGCTCCCCATACCTCCTTGCTCATTATTATCTTACCATGTGGCTTGTGGCCTTTTGTGCATCCAGCCAGTGTGCCTTTGCCTTAGGCTTGCATGTGTTCTTTTTCCCCATGTCTCCTTGTTCGCTGCTGTTGTTTGGCCATGTGGCTGGCAGCAATTTTGCACATCCAGCAAGTGTGCCTTTGCCACAGAATTGCATGTGTTCTTTGTTCTTCATTCCTCCTTGATCAATGTTGGTGTCTGACAAAGTGATTGGTGGCCATTTTGTGCTTCCAGCCAGTGTGTTTTTACCATAGGCTTGCATGTGTTCTTTGTTCCCCATGCCTCTTTGCTCGCTGTTGTTTGACCATTAGACTGGTGGCCATTTTTTTAATCCACCCAGCGTGCATGTGTTCCTTGTTCCCCATGCCTCCTTGCCTGCTGCTTTTGTTGGACCATGCGGCTGATTGCCATTTTGTGCACAGAGCCAGGGTAACTTCACCATAGGCATGCATGTGTTCTATGTTCCCCATGTCTCCCTGCTTGCTGTTGTTGTTTGACCATGTGGCTGGCTGCCATTTTGTGCATCCAGTCAGTTTGTCTTGCCATAGTCTTGCATGTGTTCTTTCTTCCCCATGCCTCTTTGTTCGTTGTTGATGTTTGAAGATGGGGCTAACAGCCATTTTGTGTATCCAACCAGAGTTTTTTTTCAATGGGCTTTCATGTGTCCTTTCTTTCCCATGCCTCCTTCCTCTCTGTTGTTGTTTGACCATGAGACTGGCAGCCATTTTTTGCATCCACCCAGTGTGCCTTTGCCATAGGCTTGCATGTGTTCTTAGTTCCCCATGCCTCCTTGCCTGCTGTTATTGTTTAAACATGTGGCTTGTGGCCATTCTGTGTATCCAGCCAGTGTGTTTTTGCCGTAGGCTTGAATATGTTCTTTTTTCCCCATGCCTCCTTGCTCACTGTTGTTTGACCATGTGGCTGGCTCCATTTTGTGCATCCAGCCAGTGTGCCTTTGCCATAGGCTTGCACGTGTTCTTTGTTCCCCATATCTCTTTGCTCACTTTTGTTATTTGACTATGTGGCTGGTGGCCATTTTGTACATCCAGCCAGTGTGGATTTGCCTTCGGCTTGCAAGTGCTCTGTTTTCCCAATGCGTCCTTGCTTGTTGTTGTTGTTTGACCATGTGGCTGGTGGCCATTTTATGCATCCAGCCAGGGTTCTTTTGCCATAGGCTTGTATGTTGTCTTTGTTCCACATGCCTCCTTGCTCACTGTTGTTCTTTGACAATGTGGCTGGTGACCATTTTGTGCAACCAGACAGTGTCTTTTTGCCATATGTTTGCATGTGTTCTTGTTCACCATGCCTCCTTGCTCACTGTTGTTGTGGTTGAATATGATTTTGGTGAACAGTGCTTATATTACATGCATTTTTTATGTTTTGTGCCTCATTGCCTCAGAAACTGTTTCTTCTCATCTTCCCATATAAACATCCGCAAATACTTATTTTTTTATTTACATTTTTATTTTATTTTTATTTTAAAATGCTTTAGATTTTTTTATTTATTTAGATTTGTATTTATTTATATATATTTTTTTTTTGCATTTTGTTTCGATCCATCCACCTTAGGTGCACAGCCACACAGCAGCATTCAAGCTTTTTAGGTATAATTCCATTTCCTCCTGGACACCCTGGATATGGATGGTGCACTGCAGACACATCAGCATCATTAATTTTTTAATGATTATGTATTCCATTTCCCCCTGGACCACATTGCCTTCCATAGGAGCACAATAACCTTCATTGTTTTTAAAGATTATTCCATTAACCCATGCACTCCCCTGACACCCACAGATGTCTCCTTTTGAATTGATGGTCATAAAACAAAGAGCTATGTCTGTATGTTGTGTTATTCTGATTGGATATTACGTTTTATGGCATTGTGGGTGTGGTTTGACTTTAAAGTGGTTGATTTATTATTACCTAAGTAACCAATCACACTAATATTGCCTTTGTCTGCACTAATTCAAACTGCAACAATGTCATGTTTTAATAAATGTTTTTTCTTGCTTGTTTGCTTTTTGGTGCATAAGAAAATAAGAGATGTCACCCACAGTACAGCCAAACAGAAGGCCTGTACAGAGACATCAGTCCTTCAGTCTCTTCTGCTTGTGCAGCTTCGTGCCACTGCCAACTGAGAGCTTTAAGATGGCCTCAAAGAAAATTGCACCCAAGAAAGTGGTCAGTGAGAAGAAGAAGCTTTCCCTCTGTGGCATACCAACCACAACCTTGTTTTGGACACATGTGCCTGCTTCACCCCCCCCATGGGAGGATCCTGGGAGCAGCACTCCCTCATCAACAGCACCCACCCCAACTTAGGCCCAAGACTATGCTTGTCAGTAAGGCAGCCACTGCAATCATGGTGACGCCAACGAGCAGTGACATTTAATTGGATTTGTCCCGTTCACAAAGTAGTACCCAATTGTTTCAGAAAACAGAAAAAAGTAGATAGCAGCTACAGCCAGCAATAATAGATCTTCCTGAAGTTGGAGCAGAACAGGAGGTTGAGCTTCCTACCGAGCAAGAATCTCCTCTTTTAGAATCATTGGCTCTGGGATATCCAGAAGGGAAAAGGAAGGGTACTACTCAAATCTTTTCCAACCACTACTTTTGATGATGATGCTAGGTACATAGAATTGACCCCGGTGGAGTCTGCTAGTTTCCAGGAGAGGCAAGGGAAAGAAAAGTTCATGAAAGCTATAGAATTATGGAAGGGGTGATGAGAAGTATGACAAAGACGAGCAAGCCATTGTGCAAGATGGCACAGAGGAGTCCAACCTGCTACGAGGGATGTGGCACAGGTAGTACCTCCAGCTCCCATATTTGTAAAACCCAAGCTGAGACCAGCACCAACCCCTACTTTAGTAGAAGTATGCACTGAAAAGAGGCAATTAACAACACACTCACCTATCTCCAGTTCTTCTTCAGGCACTGGCCACTAAGAAAGATCTCCTCCCCAGTTTGGGACTTTTTTTACACTCAGCAAACAGGAGGAGAACATTGCATTGTGCTTCATCTGCCACGCAAGTGTTTGTCAAGGTGGTCCTGGTTCACATTATAGTGCTGGAGGCCAAACAACCATATGCCATCTGGTGGGAGGAACACCTTAAAAAAATTGCTGAAAGTGGTTGTGGTGATGAAGGTGAGGAGAGCCAGGAAACATCAGCTACAAGTCCAATAACAGAGGTTAGTGATGATGAGGAAGAAGAGGGTAACATCCTCATGCAAAGCAGCACTGTCCCAAGTAGTGCGCCAGAATAACCCACCTCAGTGACCTTGCTCTGCACAAGAAGACTCAGAGTCAGATGTAGACATCACAGCATACAGTGGCAGCTCCACAATGCACACTGAGTCTATCACCACCTACTTCTCGAAAGTCACCTGCGTCAGGGGCCCCAGAAAAGAAGAAAATCCAGGCCACTATTATGGGCATGTTTAGGTAGGAGGGGCCATGGGACCATAACAACCCAATGGTACATTTGTACAATGGGAACCTTGCAGAATTTTAATGCTGGACCTCCTACCTTTTTCTTTTGTGGAAAGAGTGGGATTCATAGAATTTGTGGTAGTCATCTGCCAAAAATGGAAGGTTCCAAGTCAGACATTTTTTGCCAGAGTCACTGATCCAGCACTGCATCATGATGTGATGCTGCGTTTGGGTTGACAAGGTTTGCAGCAAATGTTGTCCACACTATCCACCTGATTACAGACATGTAGACCAGTTGTTGAGTGACTAAATACATGTGCATCATTGCACATTGAATCTCTTTTGTGGGAGTAAAGCAAAAGCTATCCAGATGTCTTGACTCTGATGAAAGTTTTAAGAGCGTTTGGCAGCACGCAACATTAGCCATGTTCACCATGGAGAAATCACATACAGCTGCAAACATCTTGGAAGAATTTCACAGCAAGGTGTCTGAATTGCTGTGACCCAGAGGTCTCCAAATTGGATTTGTTATCACAGACAATGGCAGTAACATTGTCAAGGCCAGAGCAGACAGTGGCTATTTCAGGGTCCTCTGTTTGGAGCACTGAATGAACCTGATTGTGCAAGACTTTCTAAAAAAAAAGACATAGCAACATACTGACCACCTGCACACACATCTGCACTCGTTTCAGCCATTCCTTTAAAGCCTGTAAGAAGTTTCATGTTATTCAGCATGCTAACATTATACCAGTTAAAGCCCTGGTACAGGAGGTGCAATCACGTTGGAAGTCAACCTATTACATGTTGCAACATCTGCTTGAGCTGTACAGACAGATCAATGACTATGTCATTCCAACAGAGTGTGATGCAATTGGGAAAGCTATGACCATGGGTGCTGGCAAATGGGGCCTAGTCAAATGCTGGGCACAGATGCTACTCCCTTTTGAGGTTCTCACATGGGAATTTAGCAAGGAAGGCAGTACGATGGGTCAAGCTACCACATTGTTGCATCTGCCACTGGACCAGCTAAAGAAGGTGTCTAAAAGGTCCACACTCGCAGGTGTGAATAAAAACCCAGATGCCTATGCCTTGGTTGAGAGTTTAATCTTTCACTTGGCTTGTAATGCAAGGTTGCAAAATGACATCATCTCATCCAAAGAGTGCATTTTTGCAATCCTATTAGATAAACAGTACACAAAAACATTCTGCCCACTTCCATTACTTTTTCTGAAGGGGATGTTTTAATATACAAGGTGTATTGTTGAGCAAGCCAGATACCAGGAAGAAGAATGGCTGGAGCTTAGAGTCCCACTCCGCAGGTCTGGGGTGCTGCCTTCAACTTCCAGAAAGGACACTCTCATCACTGCAGCCAACACCAGAAACAAGTACACCAGCAACAACAGCAACAGCAAAATCCATCCCAACTTCTGCATTGCCTTGGTTTCAAGTGGCAGGTCTTAGTGCAGAGAAAAAGGCAAAAGAGGTCCAGCAAATGGCAGCACAAATGATAATTCAAAGGGTGTACCAGGAGTATCTGGATGACCCTAAAGAGGTCTATGTGAAACAAAACCCATTGATGTATTGGTACAGGAAAATCTGCCAATGACCAGAGTTCAGCAGGCTGCAAATAAATTATCTGGTTTGTCCTGTAGCCAGTGTGTCTGCTGAGTGTGTGTTCAGTCCAGCTGGTGCAGTTGTTACAGTGAAAAGGACCAGTCTCTCGCTTTAAAATGTGGAGAGATTGACCATGATCAAAATGAACCAGCGAACATTTCATACCACATAATCACACCATTTCTGAAATAGCACAGTAAAGGAGGAGTATGATTGGTCAGAATCCAGTGTGTTAGTTGACCAACTTCTGAGTCAACCATCTGACTTTGAGGATGAACTCTACTACTCAGACTGAGTATGCCAGTGCCACTATAGAACTTTTTAAATATTTTTTATTAAACTCTTTCTTCCCAAAAAAGTAACAAGTGGAACTTTATGTTGGTGTCACATGTATGCTGCCCTACCACTTTTTAAGAGTTGGAACTGTGTGCAGTGAAGAAGCCTCCATAATACCTTTATGCCAGTGGAGAAGATGCATGCCTCCCTTGCATGCCTATCTGTTTTAGCATCACTTAGCAGGGCTGCCTCAAAAAATAATTGATCTACAAGAGAGCCAATACCATATTCTAATGGATTGCCTGCATTCAAAATACAATGGTGTACCTAATCTATTTGTGCTTGGATTGGAAGAGGCAATTAACCACAACTATTGAAACAATAAGTAAGTGTTTGTGACTGATGATTGATGATTTATGTGGTGGCAGACAATGAGGGAGGGTGTTCAGTTATTAGTAAACTTGATTTTGATGAATTGCAATGGTGGTGCCTGATGGGTGATCATTTTTCCTAAAGGTGATTGGCCTTTACAAACTTACTTAGTGAACATTTACCTGTGCAGTCCACTTCTTTTTTTGGGTTCTTTGAAGACCAGACCAGTCACTTTAATTAAAAAAGACAAATTAGTACAAAATACTGCAATTCAGTTTCTCTACTTGTTCTTCAGCAGAAGTGCACTACACAGCTATCTTGCTTGGGTCATGACTAGGCCTGGGCAGAGTTTGCAGAGTTCTGCTACGCAGAACTCCACGAAGTGCTGAAAAACCTTTGCCATGCTATGCTGAGTTCCATGAGTTTGGGTTTCTCGCACTGTTAACGCTGATTTTCAGCACCAGGAGTTTTTCCTGCGCTGTAAAATCAGCACAAACTGAATTATATAGAGATCCAGAGGGTGCTAACTTTTTTCTGCTGCTCAAGTAGATTTTCTACTCTAGCGGCAGCTGCCTCAACTCGAGCGGTAGCTTTCACACTGTGAGTGGTAGCGACCTGCCAGAACCACCTTCGTTTAGAAATCTCGCTCATGTTTGCCAACATAGCGATTTCTCTCGCTCGTCAAGTTAGCGTTGGTGAGCCACGCAAGAAAAAAACTCCACGAACTCTTCCGGTGGAACAGAATTCTTTGCCCACCCCTAGTCGGGACTAGGATGGAGTTGCTCAAAGTCAGGAGGAGGATGGAAGACTCAGGGTGGGACTATCTCATCAACAGCTAGAAGAAGGAAGTTATCAACTTCAAAATGAAACCATGATTCTGAGGCCTTGTACTCAGCTATGTGGAATGGAAAGTGGTGTGCTGATTTGGGAAATGCTGATGAGTGTGTGTGTTGAAATGGTGGCAAAAGTGAAACTCTGGTCCTCTTGGTTTTTTCTCTGCCTCTACCTTCTTGGTACACTCCCCATGAAGCTTACTTTCCTTCTCTCCCTGTCCTTGACTTTGTAATACAGTTTCTGTTTTACAATCTGCAGACCTTCTCCTCTCCTGTACAGATGAAGGGTGAAAGCTGAGCTCAACACTCCTCCTACCTACCGGACCAGTTCAGACACATACCTAAGAGTGATGAACATTCCTGAGGAGAATGAAGATGCACTGCCTGATTTGGCAATAGAGTATCATTTTTCTTTTAACAATCATATTTTTAGAAGTGGGTGTTTTCAAATCACTCCTGCATAATTTGATTTTTTCAAAACACAGACAGAACATTTAGATATCTAATAAATTGGGTCTCTCGGGTAGAAGGACGGTTTGCAATGCATTTAAATTCAATGTGTCATTCTCATTCCTGTGTTTCCTTCCACAACAGATTGATGATGATGATGTGCTGCTCATCATCCCCATAAATATTGTTTTTGTCTGATGTTTGTCTTTGTCACACCTTTCCCCAAATATCCTTTCCTATCCATTCATCAAACCCCTAACTCTCTTCTCTAAGGCTGTGTGATTTTTTTGAGGTGTGTTTACATTTATACCAAATAGATCACACAATTTGGAGGGGGGGTTGTGGTTAAATGCAGCACCAGTTCACTGCGGGATCTTATATTACCCGAGCAGTAGCCAACACCATTCCCACTTACCCTACCATGCATAGGTAAGAACATCATTCCTCAACATCAACATCACCATTCAGGCTTTTGGTATACTTAAATAAAACACTTAGGCCCACATTATAACCTTGGAGATAAGTGCGCCTACCGCCTCGGCAATGGCAGCCAAAAGACCGTCACTGCGGCTAACATCCGTCCAGCATAATATGACCACAGCTGGATTTCTGCCACAAGAAGGGTGAAAATCCAACTGTGGCCATGCTGGTAGACAGTGTTAAGGTGGTGCTGCTACCACCAGCATCGCACAAGGAATTCCCTGTCACTGGTAGGGCCTACCGCCATGGTTTTCATGGCATTATGAATGCCACGAAAACCATGGCGGTAGGCAGGCTTAAAATGCCGCCGGCAGTACAGTAACGGCCGCCAGGTTGGAGATTGTTATCTCCAGCACAGCGACTGCAACCGCCATGGCGGTCTGTATGGTACAAATGTCATAATGTTGCAGTATGTACCGCCAGCCTGTTGGCGGTGCTACTGCCACATTTACACTGACCGCCTGGGTCACAATGACCCCCTAAATCTTGTGGAGCACAGAGTTCAGAGTTTGAATACATTTTCTCTGACTTGAGGATTTCCTAACTTGGGTTTTCAAATTCTATGCTCAACATTGCTCAGAATAATTTATTATTGCTGGTTTTTGTTATATGTGATTTTCTTTGATGTGTCATGGTGATAGTAGTCTGTCCTCAATCTTTCAAAAGCGATAACATAAATGTATATGTATAATCTATGAACTCTTGTTTTTTCTTTCAATGTAATTGCCTTTGACCATTTTGAGTAATCCTACAGTTGGAGATCACCTAGGTGGGAGTGGGACCTCATTGTGATGCCTTCCCTGTTAGTGCACTATCACTACCATAAAGAAGGCATCTTGGAAACCCTCCAGTAATGTGTTGGAAGACCGACAGAAGGAAGAACTATAGGGTGAAATGAACTACTTTACTTAGTATGTAAATAATTTTTAGGGTAGGTGAGATAAGTATTTGTTTATTTGTGTTTCTGTAGGCAATATAGGGAATAGCAGCACATCCTCCCAACTGGTTTACTTAGTATGCAAATAACTGTTAGGGTAAGTGAGATAAGTACTTGTTTATCTGTGTTTTTGTTGGCAACATAGGGAATGGCAGCATACCCTCCTAACTGGCATACTTTTAGAGAAATAGATTAAAAAGAGACTGCGCAAAAAGACATCAGTGCAAAGTGAAAAGAAAACACAATAAAAACTTCTGACATAAAGTGGATTATAAAGCTTTCCCCTTTACTAACATACAAATAATAACATATAAAACTCATCCTCTCTACCCACAACAGACCCACCCCTCTCCCACATTTTTCCCCATCTCAACCAACATCCAAAATAAATATATAAATGTTCATGTCCAAATTGTCTATAAAGAAAAATGTCTTGCCCAAATTCCCTCCTCTACCCACAACACCAACAACAACTCCCTCCAATTAATTTTTTTTTTTAAAAAGGGCTTATAGTGAGCATTCTCTATGAAGGTCTCCTGATGTTGAATCCTGACTTCGAGGCATGCCATCCTATGGCCCAAGTGTGCCATCTAACGCAGCACACTGTGATGGTAGAGCCGGTCTGAATGTGGGCGGGAGCACGGTTAAGGACAACTCCAAATTGCTGGCAGCGCCGGTGTGGCCTGGAGGCGCAAGTGGTTGGCTGGTGGAATTGGGCCCAGGAGCAGGAGAATGTGCCTAGCCCTCCTCTTCCACCATCCACTGGTAGTGTGCCCTGGTAGGTTCCAGTCTCTGCTGCCTGAGCCGGGCCGCAATCTCCTGCTGGTTCTGTGGTGGTGGGGACCAGCAGGAATAGCTATATGAAAAGAGAGAAGAAAAAAAAAAGACAAATTGTACAGAAAGCTCTTTGCAAAAACTTGGGGGCAGATTTATGAAAAGTGGCGCTGCACCCAGTACAGCCCCTACTTTTCTTGTGCCCCTTAGTGCCCCCCTTACACCACCATCTGTGCACCGTATTTAATCTACGGTACACCATGGCAGTAGTTAGGGAACTAGCATCAGAATTGTTTACGCTAGTTTGGCGTTTTGCAGGATTAGCATAAACAATGTGGACTCTATTCCTGCAAAACACCCAGAGGCCCACTGAAACCAATAGGAGCCTCCTTTTTATGACTGCTCTAAGCAGGCGTAGAAAGTGCTGAGAAAAATGACACAAAGAAATCTCTTAGATTTCATTGCACCATTTTTTTAGCCCCCCCCTAACTGGGGAATGCGTCATTCTTTTTATGTTAATGTGGCCCATTGAGGCCAAAATCGCCATGCCAAATTTACAAAGTGGCACAACACATGCAGTGCACCACTTTGTAACTCTTTGGGCTGCATTATGCCTGCCCCAGGCATAATGTGACAAAGGGGGCATTCCCCGCTAGGGGGACCATAAAAATTGCACTAAGAAATCGAAGCAATTTCTTTGCGTAATTTTTTTTTGGCACTTTTAACACCTGCTCAAAACAGGCGTTAAAAGGAGGCACACCATTGCTTACAATGGGCCTCAGTGGGCTTTGCAAGATTAGCATAAACATTTTTGATGCTAATCTTGCAAAGCTTTGAACTAGCATAAAACAAATTGACACTAGTTTCCCTAACTACCACCATGGTGCGCCGTATCTTAGGTGTGGCGCACACATTGTCGCATTACGGGGGCACGAAGAGGAAGACGAAAAGTGGCGCTGCACTAGGTGCAGCACCACTTTTCTTAAATCAGGTCCATAGGCCCTCATTACGACCCTGGCGGTAAATCCCACTTACCGCCAACTTACGCCACGGTGGCAGATATCCTTTCACCACATTATGACACACACACACCAATCCATTAGTATTCATCCACATACACAAGTCAACCAGACCAAAGGTCAATGATAAACTGGTGGTATCAAAACGCACACCGTTACGCCAACAGAACTACGCCCACCATATTATGTCTCATGAATCAGCACGGGTGACATTCAATGGCAGTAAACCATTGGCGGTACATACAGCTGCGCTCACAATGGACACACATTCAAAACAACACCACATTGGACAATTCAAACAACACACACCTGACACCCATACACACACCAACACACCCTAAAAACTATAAAACATATAACCACATTACCAACAACCCTTTACAGAAAAACAGTTACAGCCAGGAGAATGACACCAAGACCACTGACACAACTAAAACCACACACTATTCACACCTATACACCACTCACACACTACACATCAAAGACCCTAATACTTTACCCAACACACCCTCGCCAACACACCTCACAGAACACCCATGGCACCACAAAGACACCCTTGTTTCACAGAGTAGGAGCTAAGGGTCATGGTGGAGGAAATTGTCAGGCTAGAGCCACAGCAGTTTGAAGCACAGGTGCAGCAGATATCTATAGCTAGGAAAATGGAGATATGACGGAGAATCATGGACAGGGTCAACGCCATGGGACAGCACCCAAGAACAAGGGATGACATCAGGAAGAGGTGGAACGTCCTAGGGGGAAGGTACGTTCCATTGCAGCAAGACACCAGCTTGCTTTACAGAGGACTAGCGGTGGACTCCCACCTCCTCTCCCACAACTCACAGCATGGAAGGAGCAAGTCTTAGCAATACTGCATCCTGAGGGCCTGGCTGAGTCATAGAAGGACTGGACTCTGGTAAGTCAACTCTCTACTACTATCACCCCCCTACCTGCATACCATCACATACCCTTACCCTAACTTCCATCACTCCACTACTTCCCACACACCCCACCATCACATCTCACTCATCCCAATGCTAAGCCCTACATGCTGTACCAATGCAAGGACACCCCTCACAGCCCTGCATGACACTAATCACTAAAGCATGCACACCATAGAGAACTAACAATGCCACCATACACTAACATACACAAGTGAAAGGTGCCAGGGTAAATCGAACCAAAGAGAGGAAGCCACAAATGTACAATATGTCAGACACAGAAACCATAACACCTCATTTACATCCCCACAGGTACCCCAGCCAATGTCACCGGAGAGGAGGTGCCAGCAACATCCAGTCCCCCAACTGAAGAGGCCCCCAGTGATGACACTAACTCTGGACTACAGGCCCATCAAGGACCACTGGACAGCCAGTTACCCAGGCCCAGTCACACACCACCACAGAGCCTCCCCCATCAGGAAACACCACCACAGCACACACCCAGTGTACCCACACCTCTGTCCCCAGGGCACGTCAATCAGCAGTGTGTCCACCTCTACAGGGACCCCAGGGCACACCATGCCCCCAAGACAAACATGGACCTGGGGTCAGTGGCAGTGGGTACACCATTCATGGGACAGAGGCAAAGGCCAACAGGGACACTGGGAGGACTGCTGTGCACCAGGGGGAGGACAGACCCAGGGAACCGACTCTCCAGGAGGCTCTCGCAGAGATCCTGGGAGACTACCAACATTCCCAGGACAAAATGGGCCAGATCCTTGACAATGTGCAGGAGAACTTCGGCTGCAGGAGAGACAGTACCAGAGGATCAGGGAGGATTTCAGGTCATTGACAACACCCTGATCTCAATTGCAGGGGTGCTGGTAGACATGGCCAACATTATGAGGGAGGCAGTATCATACCAGCAGGCCCCTGCCACTAGCCAGACATCTGAACAGCCTTCTACTTCAGAGGCCGCTGGTGGCCAGAAGGCCCCGCCACAGGACTCACAGGCCACCAGCACCCCTCCCCCTGCAGAAGGTGAACTACCCTGCAAATGTTCCCTACGATGCAGACAGAAGCCAGAGACACTTGCCAAGACCCCCGCCAGGAAATGAGACTCTCCTATTTGCCCCACTTGTGTCCCACTATGTCACCCTGTCCACCTTGAACTGCCATTGCTCCCCTTCCTCTGTCCCCTTGGACAATGCACCTGTGCTACAAACAGACTGGAACAATACCCTGGACTTTCCTCCATCTTCACCCCATCCCATTGCACTTGCCCCTCCATATATTAGCACTTCAATAAACACCCTTTGAAAAAAAAACAATTTGAAGTATGTCATGTATATCAAATATGTATTCATTGAAACAGGTACAAACAATGCAAATCAACTGTACAGAGAATGAGCATAGATGAATGACCTGTGGCTGGATGTAGTGATCACTCCAGGAGTATATATCAGGTCACCAACATCTGTAAATGAATTGCCAGAGGGAACAGTAAGTGGGCCTAGAAGTTGCAAATATCAGCATGCCATTGTCACACAATTTTAAACAAATGTCATTGAAATGTGAAGTAACACTGTCCTACCTGTGTGTCATTGGAAGTATTGTCGGATCATATTTGTTCTGTTGTCCTCATCCTCTGCCTCCTCATCCTCACTATCCACAGGGTCTACTGCTGCCACAAGGGCATCTGTAGCCTCCTCCTACAGGAATGGGATATGGCATCTGAGGGCCAGGTTATGCAACATGCACCATGCCACAACTATCTGCCAGACCTTTTTTGTTGAGTAGCACAGGGATCCACCTGTTAGATGGAGGCACCGGAACCTGGCCTTCAGGAGGCAAAAGGTCCTTTCAATGATCCTTCTGGTTCGCCCATGTGCCTCATTATAACATTCTTCTGTCTTTGTCCTGACATTCCTCACAGCAGTCAGCAGCCATGATTGCTTTGAGTAACCAGAGTCACCTGCAAATATTAAGGGACAACATTTAGCCACACTCTATCCTATATGGCCCACACCATACCCATACACCAACATATACTGGGTGGGAACCAGGGCTCACCTATTAGCCACACCCTGTGCCTCTGTAGTTGGCCCATCACATTTGGGATGCTGCTATTCCTCAGGACAAAGGTATCATGCACCCACCCTGGACACTTAGCATTGACGTGGGAGATGTACTGGTCCGCCAAGCACACCATCGGAACATTCATAGAGTGGAAACTCTTGCGATTCCTGAACACCTGTTCATTTAGCTGAGGGGGGGACAAATGCAATATGTGTTCCATCAATCGCCCCAGTTATGTTGAGGATGTGTCCCATTGCATAAAACTTGGCCTTCACTGTGGCCAAATCCTCAACCTGGGGAAAACAATGTAGCTGCACATGTGTTTGATCGGGGCAGACAACACTCTTGTCAGCACTATTGAGAACATTGGCTGTGACATTCCTGCTGCCAAGCACACTGTCACTTGGAAAGAACCAGTTGCCAGGAAATGGAGCACAGAAAGCACTTGCACAAGAGGGGGGATCCCAGTTGGGTGACGGTTAGCAGATATCAGGTCAGGCACCAATTGGGCACAGAGCTCTGTGATAGTGGCCCTGTCAAGTCTGTAGGTGAGGATAATGTGCCTGTCCTCCAGTGTTGCCAAGTCCACTAAGGGTCCGTACACAGGGGTATGTCCCCATCTCCTGTGCATCCGCACAGGTAGGAATCCAAGGGACAAAAGAGTGAGGAGCCGTCACAAACTGAACAATGGAACTAGAACTGAACTTTGCATCCTGTAAACATGAAACAAGTCATTGGCCCTCATTACAACCCTGGCGGTCGGTGTTAAAGCGGCAGTAATACCTCCAACAGGCCTGGCGGAAAAAAAATTGGAATCACGACCACGGCGGAAACCACCAACATAGACAGCCACTTTAACACTCTGACCGCCACAGCGGTACAAACAAACAGCGCGGCGGTAACCGCCAAAACAGACAGGCGGAAGACAATGTACCGCCCACCCTATCACAACCCGGCAATCCGCCACCTTTTCCGGGGCGGAACCAACGCACATAAAAACATGGCAGAAACAGTACACAGAAGAGAAAATCACTCACCTCTCCACACCCCACGAGGAACCAGGACGCCATGGAGCCAGAACTGCAGATCCTTCAGGCGATGGTCTTCCTGCTCCTCTATCAAGAGCTCCAATGACGGCGGCGACGACCACGGTGAGTACTGCACCTACAACACGGGGGGAAGAGAGTGACAAACACACGCAACACGTAACACCCCCACCCTCACCCACAACACCATACACACAAATACATGCTGCAACATTACATTTACACCCACCCACCCCCTCTTGAATAACGCAAGGACAAAAGGAAATGATTTGAACGATTGTAATCAATAAAAATCCAGTAGTCAAAACTCCAAATCCAGTATATACAATTATGTACACCAACTACACAAGTCCGGATAGTGCACCAAACATTGTCCATGGACCACTGGGCCCAAAATTCATGAGCGAGGCCCACACTAGATACCTGACTGCAAACAGAGAGAACACTGCAGGGGTATCAGATCGAAATGAAACAGGCACCTCAGGGAGAGGGGGGCACCTCAGCCTGATGGAGGCACAACGCCACTGCTCCACGAGGGGGCTCCATGCCCATTGATGTATTCTCGGGAGTGCAAAGCCACAGTCTCTCAAGTCTTTTCAGTGGGTGGGTTGCCCACTGCTTTATCCTGGGGAGTGCAAAGCCACAGTCTCACAAGTCATTTCAGTGGGTTGGTTGCCCACTGCTTTATCCTGGGGAGTGCAAAGCCACAGTCTTACAAGTCTTTTCAGTGGGTGGGTTGTCCACTGCTTCATCCTGGGGAGTGCAAAGCCACAGTCTCACAAGTGATTTCAGTGGGTGGGTTGCCCACTGCTTTATCCTGGGGAGTGCAAAGCCACAGTCTCTCAAGTCTCTCCAGTGGGTGGGTTGCCCACTGCTTTATCCTGGGGAGTGCAAAGCCACTGTCTCACAAGTAATTTCAGTGGGTGTGTTGCCCACTGCTTTATCCTGGGGAGTGCAAAGCCACAGTCTCACAAGTCTTTTCAGTGGGTAGGTTGCCCACTGCTTTCTCCTGGGGAGTGCAAAGCCACAGTCTCACAAGTGGATAACAGTCTCCACTGCTACTGGAGGGGGCTTTGTGCCCAGAGTGCTTCATCCTGCCAAGGACTGAGGTAGTGGATGTATCTCTCCACTGGTTCTGGAGGGGGCTTTGTGCCCAGAGTGATTCATCCTGCAAAGGACGGAGGTAGTGGATGTATCTCTCCACTGGTTCTGGAGGAGTCTTTGTGCCCAGAGTGCTTTATCCTGCCAAGGACTGAGGTAGTGGCTGTATCTCTCCACTGGTTCTGGAGGGGGCTTTGTGCACAGAGTGCTTTATCCTGCCAAGGACTGAGGAAGTGGATGTGATGCTCCACTGGTTCTGGAGGGGGCTTTGTGCCCAGAGTGCTTCATCCTGCCAAGGACTGAGGTAGTGGACGTATCTCTCCACTGGTTCTGGAGGGGGCTTTGTGCCCAGAGTGCTTCATCCTGCCAAGGACTGAGGTAGTGGAAGCCTTTCTCCACTGAAAGTGATGCTTCATGGAAGCATCCCAGGCTCCTGGAGCTCACCACCAGCCTCGTATGACTGACCACTGGGGATGGCAGCCATGTCTGCGGTAGTGCCACTGGCTCAGGATGTTGCCGGGCTGCTGGCAGGGCTTGCGGCGGTGTCAGTTGCGGCGGTGCTTGCGGTGGGCTCTGTGGCAGCGGTGCTTGCGGCCGGCTCTGTGGCAGCTGTGCTGGTGGCGGGTTCTGTGGCGGTGGTGCTGGTTGCAGGCTCTGTGGCAGTGGTGCTGGTTGCGGGCTCTGTGGTGGCGGTGCTTGCGGCGGGCTCTGTGGCAGCGGTGTTGGCAGTGGGCTCTGTGGCGGCGGTGCTGGTTGCGGACTCTGTGGCGGCGGTGCTGATTGCGGGCTCTGTGGCGGCGGTGCTGGTTGCAGGCTCTGTGGCAGCAGTGCTGGTTGCGGGCTCTGTGGCGGCGGTGCTGATTTTGGGCTCTGTGGCGGTGGTGGGGGTTGTGGGCTCTGCGGCAGCGGTGCTGGCGGCTGTGCAGGTGGCGGTGCAGGTGGTGGTCTTCTCTGCCGTACATGTTGGCGTTGACGTGGAAAGAAGGTGTGACACTGGTCCCTCATTCAGTGCCACCATGCCCTCTCCTGACCTGCCCTTCAGTTTCTGGCCCTTCCACACCTTTGATGATGGTGCAGCTGTCTTGCCACTATCCCCTTTCGTTTTCCCTGACCCCTTGGTGGCAGGTGTTTTATGCTTCTCCCTCCGGGATGTGGGCAACTTTTTTAGCTTGGCAGGTGGCGGAATGTCCTTGCCCTCGCTCCGTGGCACACTGGCAGCCCTGATGGTTGCCGCACTCCAATAGCCCGCAGTTGCTGGCACCACTGTGCCTGGGGATGTGGTGGCTGAGGTGCTGGGTTGGGGCCTGGAAAGCCTGGCCCTAGGGGACGGTCGGGGGGGAGGTGTAGGGAAGAGGTCAATATTAGCCAGGAAAAGTTTTTTAGACACACTGGGACGGGTAGATGGAGGGGGTTTGGGAGTGGAGGAAGAGGTAGTGGTTGTAGGAGGTGTACGTCTGAAGAATTTAGGTGAAGGTCCATGGGCTGGAGGTTGTTATGAGGTGGATGGCTGATGGGTGGGTGTGTGCCTGCATTTGTGTACTTTAGGAGGAGGGCTCACTGACACACTGGGAGAGGACACACGGGATGTGTGAATGGTAGTGGGGGTGGTGAGTGCACGTGAGCGGTGTGTGATGATGGGCATGCTGGTGATGGAGGTAGTGGCTGAAGATGTAGTGCATGCAGGTGTGAGTGGAGACAAGACAGGGAGGGAGGAGGGAGACATGGAGGAGGGGGACACAGTGGAGGCAGTGGATGTTGGTCTGTCTGCATGGGTATGATGCTTGTGTGAGTGCCTGTGGGATGTGCAGTGCTTATGTTTGCCTGAACCACTTTTGTGTGTTGAGGTGTGTGCATGCTGGTCTGATGGTGTTCTTGGGATAGGCTAAGGTAAAGGGGATTGGGTCTGGGTGGAGGAAGTAGGAGAGGGGAGGCTGGACACATGGACAATGGCTGCCATCAGTGCTGAGGCCAGAGCCTGAAATGCTCTCTGTTGGGCCGCCTGGCCAGAATGAATGCCCTCTAGGTATGCATTTGTTTGTTGCAAATGCCTCTCAACACCCTGGATGGCATTCAGAATGGTAGGCTGTCCAACAGTGAGGGATATCAGGAGGTCAATAGCCTCGTCACTGAGGGCAGCAGGGCTGACTGTGGCAGGGCCTGAGGTGCCTGGGGAGAAGGAGAGGCCCACTCTCCTGGGTGAGCGGGCACGGGACACACGCTGAGGGGCTGCTGGGAGGGCGGTGCTGGTGGCGGGGTGGCAGCTGTACCTGTTGATGCGGGGGCACAGAGGGGCCCGCCACTGCAAGGGAGCTCCCATCAGAGGAGGAGTCGCTGTCACTGCTGTCACCTCGTGTTCCCGATGTGGAGCTCCCCTCGCCCTCTGTCCCACTGGTGGCTTCTGTCTCTGTTTTTTTCGCCGTCCAGGGCCAAGTGGGATGCAGCTCCCTCCTGCTCCGGTGCCACTGCTCCTCCGCCTGATAATGCTATTGCACATAAGAACAGGGAGACCACAAAAAGGGTGGGGGGAAGACAGAAGAAAGACATGTTCAGTGCATACAACAGCACTACAGTTGGCGGACACTACAGACACAGCAGCCCTCTGCACTACCCCATGCACTTATTGTTCTTAGATTATTCACATGCCCATGGGGTACAAGGCCTAAGCCCGATTGCTGCACACATGGAAGTCACAGGAGCCTGACTAGGTGTAGATTGCTTTAACCACTAATGGGGTAAGGGTTCCACTGAACCTGCCTCTCAAGGGACCTTGCCTACAAAGCTCGCCCTGGCCTAGGGGAACCCACTGCCCAACTCCCCCACCCAGACACCTCGTAATGCGCGCAGAGTCAGATGAATGTGACTGTACTCACCCCCTTATGGCTGCTTTGATGCCCTCAAGCGCCCATCCAACTCCGGATACGCCACCGCCAGGATCCGGAACATCAGGGGTGTCATGGTGCGATAGGCGCCCCTCCCACGTTGGGAGGCCATCCCCAGCTGGGCCTCCACCATCTTCTTGCTCCAGCAGTGAATGTCCTCCCATCTTTTATGGCAGTGGGTGCTCCGTCTGTGGTGGACCCCCAGGGTCCGGACGTCCTTGGCGATGGCACGCCAAATATCCTTCTTCTGGTGGGCTCTGACCTAGAGGAATAGTACAGGGGAAAAGGAAGATCTTTACCTATCCGGACCGTCATACTCATTGGCCCACATTCCCACCCTTGTCCTGACGCACATACATTCACCGTCCACTCATGCAGGCCTCAGTCCCCCCCATTTATCTTCCATCCACAGCACTCCAAACAGGCATTGCCCATGCAGCATGGTCACAGTGTACTCACCTGTTTGTCTGGAGGACCGCACAGTTGTGTGTACTGGGGGAGGACCCCATCCACTAATTTCTCCAACTCCTCCGAAGTGAAGGCAGGGGCCCTTTCCCCAGACACATGAGCCATCGTTGCTTCCAGACTGAGGTCACAACAGCATTTGCAGTGTAGGTCCTCTCCTGTTGAAGGTCAGGTATCAAGTGAGTGAACAGACAGAAAATGGTGGTTACGTCCGCGGCGGTGCGTACCGTCACCGCCGGCGTACATCGTCATTGGCTCCTCAGACCCAATGGGTCCAATGTTAATCAATGCAGGATTGAGCCACGGTCTTCGACCGCGATGGTGTAGAACACCAGCACAGTTACCTCATATCCCCTTGTACCACCTTACAGGTCTGGCAGCCGGCATTTCAGGGGGCCACATGGCATTAATAATAACTGCATCACACCTATCTAGGCCTTGCATACACACAGTAACAGGCACATTGCGGATTAATAAATGTGTGAAAATGACACTTTGTGATACCTCAGTGTAGGCTGACTCTCTGCTTGCTGTTCTCCTCCATAGGGCACGTCCGCTGGGGCATGTGATGAGATGGCGGCATCCTCTGTTGTACAGACCGCTGGTGGACCTGTCGACAATGGAAGAGAGACATGTAATAGTCACCTACAGACTTGATGGTGCAACAATCCATGAACTGTGTACCCAGTTGGAGCCAGACCTGATGTCAGCCATCCGCCATCCCACAGGGATACCCCATCTAGTGCAGGTCCTGTCAGTACTCCATTTCCTGGCAAGTGGGTCTTTTCAAACAACAGTGGCCATTGCATCAGGGATGTCCCAGACAATGTTCTCTAATGTGCTGTCCAGAGTGTTGTCTGTCCTGCACAGCCACATCGTTTTCCCTCAGGTGGAGGATTTGCCTACAGTGAAAGGTGACTTCTATGCCTTGGAACATATCCCCAACATAATAGGTGCTATTGATGGGACACATGTGGCTTTGGTACCCCCACGCAGGAGTGAACAGGTGTACAGGAACCAAAAAAGCTATAATTCGATGAATGTGCAGATGGTGTGTTTGGCCGACCAGTACATCTCCCATGTGAATGCCAAATTTCCTGGCTCAGTGCATGAAGCTTACATTCTGAGGAATAGCAGCATCCCTTATGTGATAGGGCAACTCCAGAGGAACTGTGTGTGGCAAGGACCCTATACAGTGTGAATAGGCGTCTGGGTGTGGGGTTGTCCCTATGGGGTAGTGTGTGTCTAACAGTTGTCCCTCAAAATTTGCAGCTGACTCTGGGTCACCAACCCCAACCTGTCATGGCTACTGACCCCAGTGAGAAATCCCAGGACAAGGGCAGAGGAACGCTACAATTAGACACATGGGCGAACTAGGAGGGTGATCGAACGGACCTTCGGCCTCCTGAAGGCCAAGTTCTGGTGCCTCCATATGACCTGTGGTTCTCTCTACTACTCACCAAAGAAGGTGTACCAGATCATCATGGCCTGCTGTATGCTGCACAACCTGGCTTTGCGACAACAGGTGCCTTTTCTGCGGCAGGATGGTCCAGCTGGAGGTCTTGTGGCAGCTGTGGAGCCTGTGGACAGTGAAGAAGAGGAGGCAGAAGAAGAGGATATTGACAACAGAAACAACGTTACCCAGCAATACTTCCAGTGAGACACAGGTAAGAAGATGTCACTGTCTCACACATCTCATACTATTGTTTGAGCTATCAGAAGTCTGTCATTTTCACCCAGTGTATGGACCCTGACTTGTCACTTTGACTTTCCATTTAACAGATGTGGGTCCCACTTTGTGCCCTCTGCTATATTCATCGGTATTTGTACAATTACATTGACATTGCTATATTCCATAGTTATTGTAATTACACATTAGTGAAAGCACAGACTGACTCCAGATTGTTTTGTGCTTGATGTGTGTTTATTTCTGTGCAAATAAGTGGAAGGGGGTGTAAAATGGGCAGGGGTGATGGTGGAGGAATGTCCATGGCAGAATCCAGTCTATTTGTTTCACAGGTGCATTGTCCAAAGGGGATAGGAAGTGGAGCAAGGGCAGTTGATAAATGGACAGGGTGACAAAGTGGGACAGAAGGGTGACATTCAGGGGGATCTCATTTCCTGGAGGGGGTCTTGGCAATGTTCTCTGTCTTGTTCCTGGATCTCAGGGACCATTTGTGAGGTGGCTGTCCATCTGCAGGGGGTGAGCTGCTGGTGTCATGGTCCTGTGGCGGCACCTCCTGTCCACTAGCGCCGGCAGAGGTAGAGGGCTGTTCATCATCCAGGCTAGTGTCAGGGGTCTCTCCTGGTGTTGACAAGGTCCTTCAGCACCCCTACAATGGTGACCAGGGTGGTGTTAATGGACTTCAGTTCCTCCCTGATCCCCAGATAGTGTTCCTCCTGCAGCTGCCGGGTCTCCTGAAAGTTGGCCAGTACCGTTGCCATTGTCTCCTGTGAATGATGGTACACCCCCATGATGTTGGAGAGGGCCTCGTGGAGAGTGGGTTCCCTGGGTCTGTCCTCCCCCTGTCGCACAGCTGTCCTCCCAGTTCCCCTGTTTTCCTGTTCCTCTGTCCCCTGAACCATGTGCCCACTGCCACTGCCCCCAGGTCCCTGATTTTCTTGGGGTGGTGGGTTTGCCTGGGTTCTCTGAAGTGGTGGACACACTGCTGCTTGATGTGTCCTGGGGACAGAGGGATGGGCCCGTTGGGTGGGAGCTGTGCTGGTGTTTCCTGAGGGGGGAGGCTCTGTGGTGGCTTGTGCCAGTGTGAGGGGAATGGACTGTCCCGAGGTCCCAGATGGGCCGGGCTGGTCATCTTGATCCAGTTGTGCACAGATGCTGTCATCACTGTGGGCCTCTTCTGTGGGGGGACTGGATATGTATGGAACCTCCTGTCCGGTGACGTTGGGTAGGGATCCTGCAGGGGTGTAAAGGCATGATTATTGCTTCTGTGTGTGCCATCGTGAGCAATGGGTGAGTGATCCTGTACTCCACTGCTTGCATTCTTGTCAAGGTCCTTGTGTGATATTTGGTTTGGGGTCTGTGTGGGTATCTGTAATGGACATTCTTTGGTGATGGGTGTCCCTGCTTTGGTGTTGCATGCAGGGCTTGGTGTTGGGATGGGTGGGTTGTGATAGGTGGACATATGTGAGGTGTTGGAGTGATGGGGTGAGGGTGAGGGTGGGGGTATGTGATGGCATGCAGGTAGGGTGGGGGATATAATAGTTAAGAGTTGACTTACCAGAGTCCATTCCTCCTGCTACTTCTGCGAGGCCCTCAGGATGCAGTATTGCCAAGACTTGCTCCTCCCATGTTGTTAGTTGTGGGGGAGGAGGTGGGGGCCCACTGCCAGTCCTCTGTACTGCAATCTGGTGTCTTGAGACCACGGAACGCACCTTCCCCCGTAGGTCGTTCCACCTCTTCCTGATGTCATCCCTAATTCTTGGATGCTGTCCCACTGCGTTGACCCTGTCGACGATTCTGCACCATAGCTCCATCTTCCTAGCAATGGAGGTATGCTGCACCTGTGATCCGAATAGCTGTGGCTCTACCCGGATGATTTCCTCCACCATGACCCTGAGCTACTCCTCAGAGAACCTAGGGTGTCGTTGTGGTGCCATGATGTGGTGTGGGTGATGTGTGAGGTGGTGTGTGTTGTGATGTGTGAGGGGATGTGTTGTGGGTTGTTTGAGGTGCGTGGATGTTGTGTGAGTGATGATGTTGTGTGTCTGTGGATGCTAGTGATGTTTCTGGTGGTGTCTCTCTCTGGCCTTCTTTCGGAATTTTTGGTAGTAAGGGTTTGTGGGTGATGTGGGTGTGTGTTTTATATTGGATTGGGTGTGTGGGAGTGGTGTGTGTATGTGTATCAGGTGTGTGTATTTTGAATTGTCCAATGTGGTTGTGTTTTGTAAATGTGTGTGTATTTTGAGCGCAGTGGTGTGTACCCCCAATGGAATACCGCGGTTGAAAGACCACCGCGTGGATTCGTGGGTTGCGATAGTGTGGGCGTTTTCCTGTTGGCGTGACTGTGGAGGTTTTGTTTTAGCCAGTTTATCACTGATCTTTGGTGTGGCAGACTTGTGTGGGTGTCTGTATTATGGTGGATTCCGAGCTGGGGGTCGTGATAGCTGTAGCAGAATTCCGCCGCCGCATCGGTGTGTTGGCGGTCTTCTACACGGCGGTAAGCGGCATTTACCGCCAATGTTGTAATGAGGGCCATTGTGTTTTGTCCAGTATGTGCTAATATCTCCGGTGACGCAGCATTATTCCAGGGCCTGCCCCACCACCCTGAACTGGCATCCACCTGTCCTTTGTGGAGGGACAGGTGGAAGTGAGGTAATTCCGCTGGTATTGTGCACTGTTGCGGGAGGCGGTCGGGAACCGCCGTGCAACTCCTCATTGGCTAACATTGGGTCCTATGGGTTACTGTGGCCAATGATGATCTACGCCGGCGGTGACGGTATGCACTGCCGCGGATGTGACCACCATTTTCTATCTGATTCCTCATTTGTTACCTGACCTTCCAAAGGAGAAGACCTACTCTGCATGTGCTGCTGTGACCTGTGTCTGGAACCTACCATGGCCCGTGTGACCAGGGAAAGAGCCCCGGCCTTCACTTCGGAGGATTTGGAGAGACTGGGGGATAGGGTCCTACCCCAGTACGGACTGCTGCATGGGCCTCCAGACCAACAGGTGAGTACACTCTGAGCACAATGCATGTGGCAGGAATGCATGGAGCTGTGTGTGAAGGCCTAGTGTAAGGAGGGTGGGTGGATGTCCTCTTGGCAGCGTACTGATTGTGTGCTGGGTCATGTGTGTGTAAATGGTGATGTGAAGGGGTATTGTGGGCCATATGTGTAACAGGCAGGACTGTTTGTCTAATTCTATTTTCGTGTGTGTATTGGCTCTGCAGGTCAGCACCCATCAAAAGAATACTATATGCCATCACCAAGGAGGTATGGACCTTGGGGGTCTATGGCAGGCAGAGCACCCACTGTCACAAACGGTGGTAGGACCTGAGACGTTGGGCATGGAAGATGGCAGAGCCCAGCTGGGGATGGCCTCCCAACGAGGAAGGGATGCCCATCGAACCCTGATCCCCCTGATGGCCCGCATACTGACGGTGGCCTATCCAGAGTTGGATGGGCACTTGAGGGCATCACAGCAGCCACAAGCCCATTATTACAACTTACGTATGGTAGGGTGGTATCCGGGTGGGGGATGTGTGTCAGTGGATGCCACTAGGCCTGGCATTGCAAGGCAGGTCCCCTGGTGGCTAGGGTTCAGAAGGGAACATTTTGCCACCTAGCTTGTAGGCATCCACTAATGGTCAGGGCTGTGTGGGTCCCAGGTGTGTTGCATTTGGCAGTGTGTGCCACCCCATGCCTTGGTGGATAACTATTTCTCTGGTAGTGCAATGCATATTGCGTAGGCCTGTTCCCTGTTTGTGAGTGTGCTCTGTAAGCCAACGGTGGTGTTGGTGCAGCCATTGACCCAGTGTATCCTTTATCTCTTCCCCCTTTCTTGTTTTGTCATCCAGTCCTTATGTGCATTAGCATCATCTGGCAGAGGAGCAGAGGCACTAGTGACTGAGGGCGCTGCATCCCACACGACCCAGGAAGCAGAGTCCACCAACGTTGAGGGCACCAGTGGGACGGAGGGCGAGGGGAGCACCACAGCAGAGACTGGAGGGGACAGTTCTGACACAGATACCTCCTCCGATAGAAGTTCCCTGGTGGTGGGGGACACTTCTGTGACCACCCCAGCTACAGGTACAGCCGCCACCTCTGTACCAGCACTGCCCACCCAGCAGCCCCTTATCGAGTTGCCCGAGCCCGCTCACCCAGGAGGGTGCGCATTTCTTTTGCCCAGGCACCTCAGACCCTTCCCCAGTGAGCCCTGCTGCCCTGAGTGAGGAGGCTATTGACCTCCTGAAATCCATCTCTGTAGGGCAGTCAACCATTATGAATGCCATCCACGGGCTGGCAGCCCAGATGCAACAATCTATTGCATTCCTGGAAGACATTCACACTGGATTGGTGGCCCAACAGAGATCGATTCAGGCTCTGGCCTCCTCTCTTATGACGGACATTGTCCCTGTTTCTACCGTCCCCCCTCCAACTGGCCAGTCCCACTCCCCTCAATCCAAACCTATCCCAAGCAACCATACAGATGAGCATGTACACAAGACAACACCCAAGAGTGTCACAGGCAAACACAAGCACCACACTTCATCTATCAGGCACTCACACAAACACCATCCAGTTGCAGGCACACCAACATCCACTATTTCCACTGTCTCCTTCATCTCCCCCTACACCACCTCCCTCCCAGCCACATCTACACTCACATCTGCATGCACTACATCATCATCCACTACCAGCATCATCATCACACCAAGCAGAACACACACCTCACTTGCAGACACCTCCACAACAGCCGTGCACATGTCCCCTCTGTCCTCTCCCACTGTGTCTCTCCCCCCTCCTAAGGTACACAAATGCAAGCACTCAGACATCCAACAGTCATCCACCTCACAACAGCATACAGCCCATGCGCCTGCACCCAAAAGCAGCAGACACCTCCAACAATCACTCCCTCATCCTCCACTCCCATTCCTTCTCCCTCTCACACCCCAATGTCCCTGAAAAACTTTTCCTATCCACCATTGACCTCTTCCCTACCCCTACCCCCGTCCTGCATGTATGGGCACAGTATCACGAATCCAGCCAAGCACCTCAGCCACACAGTCCACAGGCCCAGTCCTAACCGCACCCCCTAGTGGTGGAAAGGGATCCAGGCCACATGTACTGAAGGGGAAGGAGCCTGCACCAACCAGCCTAAAGGGGAGGGAGACTGCCCCAGTCGGCAACAAGGGCATGGAGCCTGCACCTGCAACCCGAAAGGCCAAGACGTCTGCCCCAGCAGGCAGGAAGAGCAAGGAGCCTGCACCAGCAGGCAGGAGGATCAAGGAGCCTGCACCAGCAGGCAGGAAGGGCAAGGAGCCTGGACCAGGAACTGTGACAGAGCCCCTACCACCAACCATGGCTGTGCAGCCGTCCAAGGTTGCAGGGGATGGGCAGGAGCCTCTCCCTACCAGCACCACCACCACTGTGCAGCCTTTCCAGGTTGCAGGGGATGGGCAGTAGCCTCCCCCCACCAGCAGCACCACCACTGTGCAGCTGTCCAAGGGTGCAGGGGATGGGCAGGAGCCTCCCCCCACCAGCAGCACCACCACTGTGCAGCTGTCACCACCGGTGGACGGTATGTAATCCTGCCTCCATGGGCTGCTGTGTGGCCTGTCCACTTCAGAACGAGTGGGTATGACACCCAACTGAGAGACTGTAGCCCATCACTCCCCAGGATCATGCACAGGGTACTTTGCCCCCTCCAGAACCAGTGGGTATGACACCCACCTGAGAGTCTGTAGCCCATCCCTCCCCAGGATCAAGCACAGGGCATGTTGCCCCCTCCAGAACCAGTGGGTATGACACCCACCTGAGAGTCTGTGGCCCATCACTCCCCAGGATCAAGCAGAGGGCACGTTGCCCCCTCCAGAACCAGTGCTCTTGTTACATCTCCTGGCTGAGGGGCCCCTCTGTCCCCCATCCCCCTGAGGTGCCTGCCTATTTACCAACTAATGCCCCTGCAGTGTTCTCTCCGTGTTGAAGCAGGTGACATGTGTGACCTTGGACTTTGACCTGTGACCATGAAGCCTATGAAAATTGAGGACTGAGCTGTGTCCCTTTTTCTGTACATATGTATATATCTATTATCTTGCCTAGCTTATTATTTCTGTTGATCTTATTACAAACACTGAGGTGAAATAGTTTTGTCCTTGCATTATTCAGCCGAGTTACTGGGTCAAATAGTTTTTTTAATGCATCTGGTTGTGTGTATGGTGTGTGTGGGGGGTGTGTGTGATGTGCGTGTGTGAGTCACTCTTTCCCCCCCCCCCTCCTTGTATGCTAGATGGCTGTACTCACCGTTGTCGTCTTCGCCGCCAATGGTGTTCGTGGTGGAGCAGAACGTAGAATATCACAGGAAAAGCATGCCGTTCTGGTTCCATGGCGGCGTGGTTCTTCCCTGTGTCTCCCTGTCTTCCCTGTGAGTCCTTTCACTTCTGAGCTCAGTTTCAGCCAGTCTTTTGATGTCGTTGGTACCGCCCCAGAAAAGTTGGCGGATTGTGTTGTAATATGGTGGGTGGAACATTGACTTCAGCCTTGCTGTAGGTGGCTCACACCGTGGTGGCTGTTGTTTCCGCCCTGGCGGTCGGTGTGGTACATTGGCTGTCTTTCGGAGATCTTTCTGCCATGGTCATAATTTGGCAGTATTTACCGCCATCCTGTTGGCGGTATTACCGCCACTTTATCACCGGCCACCAGGGTCGTAATGAGGGCCATAGTGTCTTAGTCTTACAGCACAAGTCCACAAGGTTTAAAGTTAGGGGAGAGGATCAACATAACCAAGAAGAAGAAAGCTTAAGCTACAGATTAGTCAAAGGCAGGAGTATATCAGCTACAGAAAATATAGAAAAAGGGATAATGCAGGGAGGGCTAACAAGAATAAACAATAAATAGAATGAAGAGCATTTGATAAATAAATTCAAAATATAAGAGAAAGGAGGAAAAATCTAATGCGGAAAAGTAAAAGTTAGAGAAATAAATAATATTAACGAGAACTTATTGAGCTGTCTGCTGCAGTGCTGGTGGTGGAACTTCCACCCTCTGTAGCACTGGCGGTGACACCCTCTTTGAATTGACCCCTTGATGCACTCTTCTTGCCCTTGGGTGCTGATGAAAGAAATAAAGAAGATAACAAAAAAGATTAGTGGTACAGTCAATCTAGAAAATATTTTGACAGGCAAAGAGAAACACAGGAACATATTGACATTGTACTTTTCTAAATAAAATTGCCTATATAATCGACAACCTATTTCTAATTTCTGAAACCTTAACTAAGCCCTATTCCAAAATTCCTAAACTAAATTTGGAAATACTAATGCATTGTTACGAATTATCTTTGCTTCACCAATCGCAACCCTCTTTGATGGGCCAACTCAGTCAGTTTCCCTTTTCATTGCATAGATGCATAATTCACATCACTGGAAGATTGCTTGGGACTGTACGAGCTACATAAAAAGAAAGACACAGAGAATGCTAACTCACTGATATTATATTACTACTACTACCAAAGTAACACAATCTTAGTGACAGGCGGACAAAGGAGTCAGCATGACTTCTTAAATAATCAGCCCAATCAAGCGCCTACAGCAATACGCAGAACTTCGTAGCACCGGGCACCTGGTTCATTCAAATTGGATCATATAATATTCATAATGGTACATTACGTGAACTTAATTTACCTTTGAGTGTGAGCAGCATGCTACTTGGAAAAAAATTAAAAGTATAGAATAAGACACATAAAATTAGTAATCATTTTTTACTGGTACTCAACAAACCTCACAACTTGGATGCCCAGCAGGTCAAGCAGGTCCCTCTCCCGGTCCAGCATCTAGGCCCTGCAATGCATCAGCTGCTGCTGGGTGCACCAAACCCCAGTACCTCATCCTAGGCAATGGCGCAACCTTTCACAAAGCAGCCTATACTCTTGCATGCACACACTTCTGCCTGCTGCCAGTATGGAGGGGAGGTGGTGCTGCACAAAAAAAACAAGTGTGCCCACCTCCTCCATGCAAAAATGGTGAGAGGCTGCACCCTCTGGCACAACTCCACCCATTCATGCAGAGTTAGGCAGGTATTCCGTGTAGCAGAACTCTGCAAACTCTACCCACCCTTAGAAGATCTCCCGTGTGTGACCCCCTTATGACTCTTTTTGGGCACGTCAAAGACCAGCTTGCTGCCTACAAGGAGGAATGTGGCGTTGTCCTTTTTACTAGCTAAGAGATGAGTTGCCTGGAGGCATGGTTGGGAATCTAAATTTAAGGACTGGTTCAGAGATCTCATCTACTGTAATGAACAACTGACATTTTATGTAAATCTTTTGCTGTTCACTTCCTGCCTTGAGACATTTGATATAGTTTATGCAAATATCTGCTGGTGCACACCTCTCCTTTAGGTTCACTGGATGAGTCCCTCACCACTGCCCACTGGGACACAACTTGGGGTAGAGTAGATACTGCTGAGACTCTGGTCACTTTTTTTTGATGATTGCATGTTTACTATACCCTTGGAAATACCTTGTTGGCATTGTGATGCTGCTCTGCTAATGCCATCACTGTTGCCTTAATATGTGAGTTGGGTTTTATATTGGCAAATGTGAGGGTGGGAAGGGACAGGACAAATGGTTGCACTGCACATCCTATGAATTCTATTACAACTATTATTGTTATTGATTTACATTCAATGAAATTAAGTAAATACATTTTTAGAAATGTCAATAAGTCTGTCCAGAAGCCAGTAAGGTGCAGCCGGTCCCAAATCATATGCAATAGCTCAGCACTCTCCTCACCACATCAAGGGCATGCTGCTTGAGGAGTACAGAAGTGTTTTTTTTTTTTTTTAACCAAAATAGAGATATGCTCAATACAGGTACTAGAAAACAATTAGCTAGAAGCAGCTATTCTGTGACACTCAGGGGTATTAGCGAGGACTTGTGTCCAATCTTAACCTGAAATGGGGATACCGTTATCAGTTGCCCATTTGACTCACAGATCCTGCTGTGGTGTGATCGTATCACCCTGCAGTGCATTGTAGAGACCCTTAATAGCTTTGTGTTTGCCCGAGGTGGTGCACAGAATGTGACCTCCCTTGTGCATTTTGGATTCAGCCTGGCCATGTCCCCATTCCCTATGCAATACCGCAGAGAGTATCCCAAAAAGCAAAAATTGTCCTGCCAGTAAGTTGTGTGAAAGCTGTAGGTCTTCAAAGGCCTGCTGGTGCCCTCCAGCAAATAGTCACCCAGTGTCTCAATTCCCAATGCTGCCCAGTCCATTAGTTGTGAGAGGGACCCCACATGTAAAAGAACCCAAATCCGACTGAGGGGTAATTCCGGTGAGTAGGGGGTTATTGTTTTAGTTTTCTGTAGGTAGCATATCCAGCAGGGTTTGGCCAACAAACTGCAAGCTCCAATGTCCAACTCAAAGCTTCTAGGGTTCTAGAATCAGCTAGGTCAGCCACTGAGGGATTGGTGTGCCTGCTCCCACCTCAGGTCCTCGTTGGATTTTGGCTGCTATCCAGCATGTCGCCCACTGTATCTGAGACGCCAAGTAATATGATTTGAAATATGGGGCTGTGAGGTCTCTATCGAAGCTAGGGCCCTGGAGTTTCAAGAATGCGACTCTGCACCAGCCCTTATTCCAAATCAGCTCAATCAACAGTTTTTTCAGTTCCCTAAATTTACTTTTGGGTATGACTATGGGGAGAGTAGCAAAGTAATATAGCAGCCTTGGTAAAGCCACCATCTTGGCCAGCACAGCTCTACCCATAACCAATAGGGGGAGTGTCTTCAAGAATCCCACCCCAGTTCGTAGTGTTCAAATCGATCTCTCAAAATTACCCTCGGGGATAGTGAGTTTGTTTCTGTTGAGTTGGGCCCCTAAATAGCAAAACAAGGTCTGCTTCCACCTGGGATCCCTCAGAGTCCGCAGCCTTCTCTCCCATGAATCATAAAAGAAAAAAACATGTATTTTGCCAGTTAATGAGTAGTCCTGACAGAGCTCTGGAATCGTCCAAGAGTCAGGATTATCTGTCAACACCAGTTCTTTTACCATTGAGAAAGAGTAGCATGTCTTCTGCGTACAATGTAATGTGATGTCGTTCCCCCAGGGCATTAAGACCACAATAGTGTATGCCCAGTAGTGCTTGCACACCAGTGGTTCCACTGCAATAGCAAAGAGCAGGAAGGAAAAGGGACATCCCTGTCTTGTACCCCGTTCCACATGATAAGCATCAGAGATCACTCTAGCAACCCTCACTCTTGCCATGAGGGAGGCGTATAACTGTTTGATCCAGTTAATGAAGCCCCTTCAAAGGTCTACCTTCTCCATCATAGCATGTAGATACTCCCAGTCTAAGCTGCTGAAGGCTTTGTCTATGCCTCCGGTAATCACTGCCACCTCGGGATTCAATTGTGGGACTGCCAACAGGAGTGCTGTGACTCTCTGTATATATATGGCTGTATTTCACTCTGGTATGAAGCCCGTCTGGTCCACATGGATAATGCATCGCATATAGGGAAGAAACCCTGTGGCCAGTATTCTAGCCATGATTTTGTAGTGAACATTTAACATTGACAAGGGTCTTTACTCAGTGACATCATCTGTTGGGCATCCTGGTATGATCAGGTGACGGTCAGCACCTTCCTCACAGTCAGTGGCAGGGAATGAGTACCACTTCCAGCTTTTGGGCCTTGAGGAGTCAGGGATCCAATAAAATACAGTACACAGCACAAACTCCCCTAGTAGTCCATCAGAACCTTGTACTTTACCCCATGTGCAATATGCACCCCACAATTTGCCAGTGATTCAATGACACAATTGATCCCCTAGGCACACACCTGCCCACCACACAATGTACAACAGAATGTCAATGCCTCTTGAATGCTTTCTTTTGTATGCTTCATGATCATGAGACAACAGAAATTTATTATGCATCTGTCTCCATGCCTGCACCTTAATTGGCTTACTCCCAGTGTACCAAAGCTCGGAAGCCTGAGATCCAGTGAGATCTCGGCCTCACCCCAATCTCGGTGGCCATCCTGGGGCGCAGTCTATATAAACCACGGCCCAGCCCTTCCTGGTTGCTTGGTTTTGATAATTACCTGGAGGACGGTGGTGTTTACCCTCTCCTGCACCGACCTTTGTTCAGCTTGGCTCCCTATTTGAACCTGCTGACTTCCTGGTTTCTGCTCGAAGGCGTCTGACTTTCCTGCTCCAGCTGTATTTTATCCTGAGAGTACGCTTCTCAGCTCACTCCCATTATGTGGACTCTTCAGTTTTGGCAGAGCCACCGGAAAATAAAGGAAAGAGAAAATAAGGAGCAAACAGTGAGTAATTCTATGGACAATATTGCACTGAATAGCGTGCTTCAGACAACAAATCCAAGGTCAGTGCACTGAACAAATGCATGCCAAAGAGCCATGAACTGTATCTCCATGTTACTCAACCTATGTAAGGAATAGGTGCAACATATGTAGAACATTTAACTGCATTACTTGGCCTATGCAAGAATAGGCACAACATACTAAAGACAATGCAAGCAACTGGTACAAACAAGATCATTCAAAACCTATGCATCAAAGGTTTGGGCTAGACTATGTTTGTCACTAATCCTACTGCTAACAAGCAGGAGACCTTTGCAATAACCACCTCTATGAACTGTGTATTATTTGCTATCCAAGAACTGTGATGTATTTACTGCCACTAAACTATGTGTTCGGCTTGAATGTTACTTATACAGTGATTTGTTGTTCTTCAAGGTGTTGTATACCCTCTGAATGGTGATTGTCTAATCCTCGGGCAGAATATTGTACATGTTATAAGATTGCAGAATGGTGCAGATATTTGATTGTTGCTCTTGTATTCCCACAAGGGTCCCAGTATAACCAGCACAACCGACCCACGCAGGCAGTGCGAGCAATTGTGGCCCAGAGCTCCTCATACTGCAGACCAGTGTACCTCCTCCTTCCCTTCTCCTCTCCACTTTCCCTTTCCCACTCTCCCCTAAAGGCTAATCGCCTACACTCGTGCCCTTCCAAGCATGGAGGCTTAGTCTGAAAGTGAGGGGGTGGATTAACCTTTGTTCCAGTGGAACTTGGATTCAGGTGAGTGGCAGCTGGCTCGTGACACCATGGTGGTAACAGCAGCTATTATTGCTTCACTAGTTATGTCTGCTCTCAGCCTCTCCACCACATCCAAGGAAATGGAAGGTATGTGGAGCTGCATGAGGTATGACAGCATGGCCATGGATGTGGCTCTATCGTGTTGTGCATTTAGGGTAGTATATTGGTGCTTAAACAACTCACTGATTTTGTGCTGCCTGTACACCTTCCCACCTTGATCATCCTCTAACTCGAATTTTGTGGATCCCCTCTTTGATGTATTTTCTAGCCAGGCCAACTGAGATCCCAACTTAGCCCATTCTGCATGTGCTGTGGTCATGTATTCCCTTCAATAGTGGACTCTTTCTACTAGTTCTGCTGTTTTTTCTCGTGCATCTAAGAGTAGATGGTGCCAACTAGGGTCATTGTGCCTGCCTTGTTCCAGGTGCCTAAGAGTGCGTTTCTGTGCAATGAACTCATGTACAAGAGTTTTGAGGACCCCACACACATGAGCTATGCACTACACTGTTATCACTGCCTTGAAAGTTTCCCATTCCATCGTAACAGAGGAAGCTCTATGCACATTCTTGGTAAAGTATTGACAGCTTCCCTCCCTTATAGTGTGACAAAAAGTTGGGTCCTCCAGGTTTTCACTTAGGAGTCACCACGTTGGGATACTAAACAGGGTTGGAACCCAAGCCAATATCAGGAGCAGTGAGTTCTGGTCAGATATGGTTCTAGCCAGATACTCTGAATAAGTCACTAGTGTGTGTACTGACAGTGCACACAGGAAGGTGTCCAAATGTACATGCAGGTCATTTAATTAGGAATGAAAGGAGTAGTCCCTGATGTCCTGGTGAGCCAGTCTCTATGGGTCCAGCAGTCCTATCTGTGTTTTCCACATCTGGAATGTATCCACTAACCACATCACAGGGGAGTCCCTCAGCTGGGGCTGTGAGCGATCTAGTGAGGGATCAGCGATGTAATTAAAGTCACCGCCAAGGAGAACAGGGTGTGGCATGAGCAGTGCTATTACAAGGTATAATCAGTCAAAGACCCTAAGCAGGTCAGTATTGGATGCATATACTTTAACAAGTGTGATATATTTGCCCCCCCAGTTGCCCACTACTAAATATTGACACTCTCCATCAGTCTTTACATCTAAGGCCAGGAAGGATACACCTGGTCTCACCCATATAAGGACCTCTCTGACAAAAGCAGAAAATTTGTGTAATAAAGTAGCCCCCACCATCTCCTATGGAGGGCAGCACCTTCTGGTGAAGTCAGGTGGGTTTCCTGGAGCAAAGCAATATGGACTCCCTTCCATTTCAGGTATGTCTGGACCTTGTATCTTTTTGTCATAGTGTTGGCCCCCTGGACATTCCACAATATTATTTTATAGTCTGTGCCATGCCCAGCCATTTGAGCCATACAAATAGAGTATGAAAGAGTAGGCATAGCATCAGAGGCCCCCAAGGAGCACCCTCCAAGTAGGCAGTAGTTTTTCAGATAGATGGGTAATACGTAGCGGGATTACAGCAAGTACTTGCCACCCTCCATCCCAGGATAGAAAGGCAAAGACCCCCATCCAATCTAAATAATACAACAAACAATATGTGAGTAGATGACACGAACAACTCCAGTTGGGTAGCGGCCAACTCAGCAGAGATAAGCCCCGGGGCCCCATCAAGGCAACCTGACTTTAGGACAACAGCAATGTACCTCAGCTGTGGCCTCCACACCCCCAACAGTTTCCTCAGCATATAGGAATAGCTGGCAGCAACACTGTATCCCTCCAGTCCAAGGTCTGAATGCCACTGTGAATTAGGCTCACAGGGGCCGTTTCAGCCCAGGTAATCCACTGATCTTGGTGTGACCCGCTGAAGCTCAGTTCCTGAGGATGTGTGCAGCATATAAACCGAGCCTGGGTCCAAATCTCTCCCTTCCACAGACCCCTCACTTCCCACCTGGAGCAATGGTTTTCTGGAGGCTCTGAAGTTGGCTACAGCATCAATCACCCTCCTTTGATCCCACTGGGTCTGTTCTCTTGTGGGCAAGTTTCTCTGCATGAACCTGCACTGGGCAGTAGAGTGGAATGACCTGGCCCCCATGGGGAGGGTGGTAGGCTGCCCTCACTCTCCCAGCAATGAATCCATCCCGTCCCACGTGGCCTGCAGCTCAGATGAAACTTGGTATCAGCATCAGTCATGATTTTCAGGTCCGCAGGAAATAGCATGGCATACTTGATCCCTAGTTGTCAGAGGCAATTTTTGGCATCCATGAGAGAGGATCTGTGTTTCTGGACTGCCATAGTAAAGTCTGGGAACATCATCACGTTATGATAAGTGTTTATTGACCACATGTACTTCTCTATTGCGAGCTTCCTTCAGAATATGATCCCTGTCTCAAAAGTGCAGCAACTTCACCACTACCGGGCGAGACAGAACACCAGGCAGATGGGCCTTACTGGAATCCTGTGGGCACTTTCCAATGTGAAGACGGACAGACCATCAAGTCCTTAAGCCAAGTTTTCAGGAAGATAACCATATCCTTTCCTTCACTTTGTTCAGGCAATTCCACCACTTGCGTGTTCTTTCTGCACACCCTGCCCTCTGTGTCTTCACTCTGTATTCCAGAATCAAAAAAGCCTCTACATCACATCAGCCACTTAGTCCTTGAGGATCCCAATCACCATCTTTGTTTTCCCAATGTTGTGCTCTGAGGCAGTGATTCTCCATGAAGGATACACTGTAATGGTCTTCATGAAGGATATTTAAGCCTGCCACTACAGTATTCATTTTTTGTTCCAGTGTCTCCCTGCAGTAATTGATGGTGAGGAGGGTGAAGTACAATGTGATTCCGGAAGGGGTAGGAGGTGACCCCCCTCCACTGCATTTGTGGCAAATTGGGACAATTGTTTCACACACCCCCTGTTCCCCGAAGCTTCGCGTGTCTCCCCATAGTCATCAGGGATCATACAGTGCCAGGCAATTGGGTGCACCAGTAAGTTGTGGTCCACCCCCGTACAATTTTCCCACGCACTCCTCACAACTGTGAATCTCCATGTTTTTCTCATGATGGCGAATAGGTGGGGCAGTGCTCTACAACCTCCAGGATCATTACCAAGTCCACGGCAGGGCTGAACTGGCACCCAGTGCGCTGTTTGCAGGACCCATAGAGGATCTGTCACCCTCTCAAATGTCCAGCAGGCCAGTTCCCAGGGAGAGGGGAGCTTGGACATCCGAGGGACAATGTGTCATCCAAAACCAATTTGAGGTGCCCCTCCCCGCAGCAGCGCTTCAACATGGGTCCACAGTCACCTCCTCAGTTGGGGCCCCACCACAGGTCAATGCATACACGTTCTCGGTATTGGTGGTTTAAGGCTTCCCAGCCCTCCAATCCAGTGTGGGGTAGCATTCTTGTGTTAGGTGGATCAGCATGCATGGCTGCATCAGCAGCCACTGCCCCATCAAGTATTCACTGCTGCCTGACAAGTTCAAATCAGGTGGTAAACAACTGGGGTGAGATCCTGTTTACACTACTTCCTCCACAAGCCACAAAGATCAGGTCCCGCCACACTCCAGTAGCACAATGAGCAGGGTGGCAAGGTGTCCTCACCCGGAAGCATTTCAGGCAGCTTCACAGGGTCGCATGGGCAGCATTGCCGTACCTTTTGAATCCACCCTGTGTCGACTATCGGAGCGGGCAGTGGGCACTAAAGGCACTTTCTTTGTTTCTCTCTCAGGTGCTGAGGGCAGGTCCTGCAATGCTCTGATGGCTCACTTAGCCTCCCTGTCCACTGACTGCTGCGCGGACAACATACCTTGATTTTCCTTTCAGTGCTGGCCCAAGCCAGTGAGCTGCCCTGGCTGTGTGGGCACTCACACAACGAGACAACATGGGGCCCACCTGTGCAGACAGAAAGGGGTGAAGGCTGCCCTGCCAGGGTTGAGGCCCTGAGGGAAGATAATTCGGCAGGGTAGCAGCGGATGGCCATGGGTCCCCTGGGAGGTCATGGATCACCCTACTCACTCCATCAGCGCTAGGATACGCCATGTAAAATGTATGTTTACATGACCTACTTATTAATGCACCCTGCACTATGAGCCTTTATGGCTTATCCTAAAGGTGACTTATAAGTATGAAAAATTAATGTTTAGGGCTGGCAAATGGTTTATTTTGCCAGGTACAAATGGCAATTTAAAAGTGCACTATAGGCCATAATGGAGGCCTGGATCATGTTTTACTGTACTACTTTAATCGGTGGGACAATTAGTGCTACAGATTACTTGTAGCATTTAATTTACAGGTCTTAGATACATGTAGGTGCTATTTACTAGGGATTTATAAGTACATTAAATGTGCCAATCAGGTGGTTACCATGTTTGGAAGGCAGAGCAAAACCACTTCACAATTGGTTAGCAGGAGTAAAGTGCACAGAGCCTGAAAAACCAACAACCGCAAATACTGTAGTGAAAGTCAAAACCTGGGAATTACCACGTAAAACATGGTATTTTCCAACAGTTGCAATAGGTATCCATGCTTGGTAGTAAACAGATAGGTGCAGATTTGTGTCCTGCCAGGCTGATATTAAATAATATGGGGGCAACCAATTATTTGGCAAGGAGTGCTTGGCGCATGGTATTAAAAGTAATATTGTCGGTGTTGGGAGAATTACTTGGCCAATCCGCATCTTTTTCATAATTACGAGTCTGTTGGTTGTCGTTTTAAATTGAATTTCACATCTCATCATTGCTGATCGTATTGTTCGGTGATTGGATGCAGTGATCCATAGCTCACAACTATACATTCAGTAGGATGGATAGATGTGCGCACATTGTAGTAATGTAGGTCCAGATTTAGGATTCTTTTGTACCGGCGTTTCTGTGCAAAAAGTGTTTCTAAATGACACAAAGTTGCATATATGGCAGAGTTAATCAACTTTTATGTAGGAATATTTTTTATCATGAAAAAGTTTACATGAATGCACCACAAAACAATTTTGCATCACCTAGATTCAACCCCACTATTAGATTATGATTAGAGGTCGTAACAGACTAGGAACAGTGTACAGAAACGTAAGTCTGGACACAAAGCAATATCTGGTAAGAAAGCATCATATAGTTTAGTGTGAAATTCTAGCACTAAATCAAACGAAAGGCAAACAATGGACGAAAGGAAACTTGTGTGATTTTCCTGCACGTGGTATGTGATGTTTTTGCAAAATTACATATAGTACATAGTTCACCCACGGGACGTTCTCTATGCACAGAGGTTTGTAGTCGAGGTTGTCTATCAAGTGAAAGTCCAGTGCAAGACACTGCTTGCTTACCTTTTGCCACGGCACAACATTTAGGATTGTGCATTTTTTGAATGAGTGATGTTCATGACATCCTCAGCGCATACATCTGGGCATCAGGGTATGATAGATTTCATGTATCAGAATTCTTCTCATTCTTTATTTTCATTTTCGGTCTCCGGAATGTGTCACCACTGCATTCTGCTTTTAGGATCCTGAAAATCACTAAGTAATTTTGATAGAATTGAAACTGTCAGCTGGAACATTTTCCAACAGAAAGAACAGAACCACAGTAGGCTGTCTGTGCAAATTGTTTCGATTTTACAAACAAAAATGTCAGGATGACATTTGGAGTTTCAGGCTTATTATCACAAATGTATCATTGGAAGTCATAGAGAGAGAGAGATTTCTGTGTAGAATGCAAAAAAGAACAGGGGGCATGGGGACACAAAACCTAAGTGAGATTAATCAAGCCACTCAAGACCACCTTGCATGGTCTTGCATAGCTTGATAAATCTAGAATAAGCAAGGCAGCACAAATCGCTGCCTTGCATTACTCTATGTCAGTGAGGTGTTCCATGGGTGGAGCTTGGGTCTTCCATTTTCCATTGGGGTAAGATCTGGGAATGCGTCAAAATGCTACACCTCCCCAGGTGAGCCTTAAGAAGGAGAAGTATCATAATTTTTTCCTGTTTGCCTCTTTCTACATGTGGAGCATTCTGCAGCACTCGTAGAAAGAGGAAAATGCCTCAGAGAAAGAGGAAAATGCCTCTCAGGACATATGGATGTCTGCACTGGTGCTAGGAGGCCAAAAGCGATCCAGTGCAAAGAAAGGACAGAAATGAGCCATGTAGTGGTAAATACTACACATCCTGCTATTTCCCTTTAATGCAGTGCAGCAATGAGAACAAAAGCGTTGGCAAACGCCTAATTGAAACAAAAAATAGAGTAAATAAACTCAGAGATGTGCACACATATCCGTGGAAGAATTGTCTCAAGTGCAGCTTTTCATTCGTGGGAGAACTGTCTCAGTTATAGCCTTTCATCAAACTACCTGATCTCATTCTCTGCTACCGTCCCTTTCCCCATCATTTTTATTTTTCCACACCAATAACTGATTTACGTGAATCTCTCTTCCCTTTCTTTGCTGGGTTTTTGCTGTTTTAGAGTTTCTTACGAAATATTAACTGCCCATCCGTTGTAAAGCCGCGAATATTCCAAAGGCTTTCCATTTTTTTTAAAGAAGTGAGCCCTAAGTATCTGAATATTATCACACCATTGTAGTAACATTTGATGAAATGTTTTCATAATTGCTGCCACTACTTTGAAAAATGCAAAAGTGGCAAATTATTGAATGCTGGACTATTCAATAATGCACTTACTTATAAATCTTGCTAAACATGTCTGTGCTTCAAGTGCCTGGAAAGTTTCTAGACTGTTATTTAGCGTATTAAATGGGGTCAACCAAGAATGTAGGAAAACATTGAAGCTCGTGGGTGTTCCTGTAGTAATCAGATTGTTATTAATTAAACTGCTGCGGGTGAGATGGGTCATGTTCTAAACATCAAACTGCTATGTATAAATAAACGACTATTGTAGTATTGTAGTATTGTAAACAGAGTTTGATTCCAGTTTGATTCCAGTTTTTTCATGGAATAAAATCCTACGGACATATTCGATACCAGTTGACCTTTCAAACTGACAGACACATTTCACTGAAATTGTCTCGTCACCAAGGGGTGTAATTTTACTAAGATTATAGGGCCTGCAAAAAATATCCGAGACACCAAGTAAGACCCGGAAGTTAGCACAGATTTCCAATGTAAGTTAACTTCCCAAAAATTATTTTTAAAATGAATGGTGAATTGTACAGAACATATTTCTATGTAGCCTTATTAAATTGTACATAATGTAAACCTTGTTCTAGTGGAAATTGTAAGAAATAATTGGCGTATTTGCAGCCTCCCAGAGAATACGACAGTATTTTTCTTTACCTCTTCAAAGCGATTTATGTCCTCAGCAGAAAATGGTGTCACGCGGGCATTAATATGCGAGGAAGATAATTATTGGCTGTCTGACACACTGTAGTCCAGTAAAAAAATGTCATCCTAAATCCCATGCCAAGAGAAATTACGTTAGTTTTAAGTACCGATCTGCAAGGTTTAATGCTCATCCATTACTGTTAACTCGGGAGTGAGAATACCAACAGCATTCTCTTCCTCGAGCCTGAAACACCACAGTATATTTGTTTTGCTTGCACCTTCCGTTCCCTGTTTGCTCCCCCTTCTCCATTTATCTCAGTTTCTCTTCTCAGTATTAACCTTTTTGCTGCCAGGCCTTTTCCCCTCAGGTGCCAGGCCTTTTTTTTGGCTATTTGGGGCAGTTTGCGCTTAGGCCCTCATGACTTTTTGTCCACGTAAGCTACCCATGCCAAATTTTCCTCCTTTTTTCCCCAACATCCTAGGGCTTCTAGAGGTACCCAGAGTTTGTGGGTTTCCCTGAAGGAGACCAAGAAATTAGCCAAAACACAGCGAAAATATTTTTTCTTTAAAAAAAAAAAATGGGGGAAAAGGGCTGCAGAAGAAGGCTTGTGTTTTTTTTTCTCCTGAAAATGGCATCAACAAAGGGTTTGCGGTGCTAAAATCACCAGCTTCCCAGCTTACAGGAACAGGCAGACTTGAATTAGAAAACCACATTTTTCAACACAATTTTGGCATTTTACTGCACATACCCCATTTTTACTATTTTTTGTGCTTTTGGCCTCCTTCCAGTTAGTGACAGAAATAGGTGTGAAACCGATGCTGGATCCCAGAAAGTTAAAAATTTCAGAAAAATAGATAACAATCTGAATTCAGCAAGGGGTTATTTGTGAAGATCCTACAAGGTTTTCCTACAGAAAATACCAGCTGAAATAAATAAATATTGAAATTGAGGTGGAAAAAACAGGAATTTTTCTTCACGTTTTACCCCGTAACGTTTTACTGCTATGTCAGATTTTTGAAAGCAATATACTGTTACATCTGCTGGACTCTTCTGGTTACGGGGATATATAGGGCTTGTAGGTTCATCAAGAACCCGAGACACCCAGACCCAAGAAATGAGCTGCACCTTGCAACGGGTTTTCATTCTATACCGGGTATACAGAAATTAATTTGCTGAAATATAAAGAATGAAATATAGGTATCAAGAAAACCTTTGTATTTCCAAAATGGGCACAAGATAAGGTATTGAGAAGCAGTGGTTATTTGCACATCTCTGAATTCTGGGGACCCCATACTAGGATGTGAATTACAGGGCATTTCTCAAATAGACATCCTTTTTGCACATGCCTTACATTTAGAAGGAAAAATGTAGAGAAACAAAAGGGGCAATAACATATGTTCTGCTATTCTGTGTTTCCCAAAGTCTCCCAAGAAAAATGGCACCTCATTTGCATTGGTAAACCTAATTCCCACGACATGGAAATGCAACATGGACACATCACATTTTCCCAAAGAAAACTGACATGTTTTTTGGAAAGTGCCTAGCTGTGGATTTTGGCCTGTAGCTCAGCCGCCACCTAGGGAAACTTACCAAACCTGTGCATTTTTTAAAACTAGACACATAGGGGAATTCAGAATGGGGTGACTTGTGGGGCTCTCACCAGGGCAGGGTCTCTTACACAAAATCCTTTGCAAACCTTAAAATTTGGCAAAAAAAACACTTTTTCCTCATATTTCGGTGACAGAAAGTTCTGGAATCTGAGAGGAGCCACAAATGTCTTCCTACCCAGTATTCCCCCGAGTCTCTCAATAAAAATGGTACCTCACTTATGTGGCTAGGCCTAGAGCCGGAGACAGGAAATGCGCCAAAACACAACATGGACACATCACATTTTTCCAAAGAAATCAGAGATGGGTTTTGCAAAGTGCCTAGCTGTGGATTTTGGTCTCTAGCTCAGCGGGCACCTAGGGAAACCTCCCAGACCTGTGCATTTTTTAATACTAGACACCTAGAGGTATCCAAGATAGGGTGACTTTTGGGGCTCTCACAAAGTTCTGTTACCCAGAATCCTTTGCAAACCTCAAAATTTGGCAAAAAAACACTTTTTCATCACATTTCGGTGACAGAAAATTCTGGAATCTGATAGGCGTCACAAATTTCCTGTGACCCAGCGTTCCTCCAAATCTCCTGATAAAAATGGTACCTCACTTGTGTGGGTAGACCTAGTGCCCGCGAAAGGAAATGACCCAAAACACAATGTGGACACATCACATTTTTCCAAAGAAATCAGAGATGGGTTTTGCAAAGTGCCTAGCTGTGGATTTTGGCCTCTAGCTCACCCGGCACCTAGGGAAACCTACCAAACCTGTGCATTTTTGACAACTAGACACCTAGAGGAATCCAAGATAAGGTGACTTTTGGGGCTCTCACAAAGTTCTGTTACCCAGAATCCTTTGCAAACCTCAAAATTTGGCCAAGAAAACCCACTTTTTCCTCACATTTCGGTGACAGAAAGTTCTAGAATCGTATAGGCGCCACAAATTTCCTGTGACCCTGCGTTCCTCCAAATCTCCTGATAAAAATGGTACCTCACTTGTGTGGGTAGACCTAGTGCCCGCGAAAGGAAATGACCCAAAACACAATGTGGACACATCACATTTTCCCAAAGAAATCAGAGCTGTTTTTTGCAAAGTGCCTAGCTGTGGATTTTGGCCTCTAGCTCAGCCGGCACCTAGGGAAACCTACCAAACTTGTGCATTTTTCAAAACTAGACACCTAGGTGAATCTAAAATGGGGTGAGTTGTGGGGCTCACACAAAGCTCTGTTACCCAGAATACTCTGCAAACCTCAAAATGTGGGGAAAAAAAGCAGTTTTTCCTCACATTTCGGTGACAGAAAGTTCAGGAATCTGAGAGGAGCCACAAATTTCCTCCTACGCAGCGTTCCCCCAAGTCTCCCGATAAAAATGGTACCTCACTTGTGTGAGTAGGCCCAGTGCCCGCGGCTGGAAATGCCCCAAACCACAATGTGGACACATCACATTTTCCCACAGAAATCAGAGCTATTTTTTGCAAAGTGCCTAGCTGTGGATTTTGGCCTCTTGTTCACCCAGCACCTAGGAAAACCTACCAAACCTGTGCATTTTGAAAACTAGACAACTAGAGGAATCCAAGATAGGGTGAGTTGTGGGGCTCACACAAAGCTCTGTTACCCAGAATACTTTGCAAACCTCAAAATGTGGGGAAAAAAAACACTTTTTCCTCACATTTCGGTGACAGAAAGTTCTGGAATCTGATAGGCGCCACAAATTTCCTGTGACCCAGCGTTCCTCCAAGTCTCCTCATAAAAATGGTACCTCACTTCTGTGGGTAGACTTAGTGACCACGAGAGGAAATGACCCAAAACACAACGTGGACACATGACATTTTCCCAAAGAAATCAGAGCTGTTTTTTGCAAAGTGCCTAGCTGAGGATTTTGGCCTCTAGCTCAGCAGGCACCTAGGGAAACCTACCAAACCTGTGCATTTTCGAAAACTAGACACCTGGGGGAGTCCAAGATGGGGGTGACATGTGGGACTCTCACCAATTTCTGTTACCCAGAATCATTTGCAAACTTCAATATTTGGCAAAAAAAACACTTTTCCTCACATTTTGGTGACAGAAAGTTCCGGAATCTGAGAGGAGCCACAAATATCCTCCTACCCAGTGTTCCCCCAAGTCTCTCAATAAAAATGGTACATCACTTATGTGGCTAGGCCTAGTGCCCACAACAGGAAATGCCCCAAAACACAACGTAGACACATCACATTTTCGCAAAGAAATCAGAGATGCATTTTACCAAGTGCCTTGCTGTGGATTTTGGCCTCTAGCTCACCCGGCACCTAGGGAAATCTACCAAACCTGTCCATTTTTTAAAACTAGACACCTTGAGGAATCTAAGATGGGGTGACTTGTGGGGCTCTCACAAAGTTCTGTTACCCAGAATCCTTTGCAAACCTCAAAATGTGGCAAAAAAATAACACTTTTTCCTCATATTTTGGTGACAGAAAGTTCTGGAATCTGATAGGTGCCACAAATTTCCTCTGACCCAGCATTCCCCAAGTCTCCTGATAAATATGGTGCCTCACTTGTGTGGGTAAACCTAGTGCCCACGACAAGAAATGACCCAAAACACAACGTGGACACATCACATTTTCCCAAGGAAATCAGAGCTGTTTTTTGCAAAGTGCCTAGCTGTGGATTTTGGCCTCTAGCTCAGCCGGCACTTAGGGAAACCTACCAAACCTGTGTATTTTTTAAAACTAGACACCTAGAGGAATCCAAGATAGGGTGACTTGTGGGGCTCTCACAAAGTTCTGTTACCCAGAATCCTTTGCAAACCTCAAAATTTGGCAAAAAAAAACACTTTTCCCTCACATTTCGGTGACAGAAAGTTCTGGAATCTGATAGGCACCACAAATTTCCTGTGACCCACCGTTCCTCCAACGCTCCTCATAAAAATGGTACCTCACTTCTGTGGGTAGACCTAGTGCCCACGAGAGGAAATTACCCAAAACACAACATGGACATATGACATTTTCCCAAAGAAATCAGAGCTGTTTTTTGCAAAGTGCCTAGCTGAGGATTTTGGCCTCTAGCTCAGCAGGCACCTAGGGAAACCTACCAAACCTGTGCGTTTTTGAAAACTAGACACCTAGAGGAATCCATGATAGGGTGACGTTTGGGGCTCTCACAAAGTTCTGTTACCCAGAATCCTTTGCAAACCTCAAAATTTGGCCAAAAAAAACAACTTTTTCCTCACATTTCGATGACTGAAATTTCTAGAATCATATAGGCGCCACAAATTTCCTGTGACCCAGCGTTCCTCCAAGTCTCTTGATAAAAAAGGTACCTCACTTGTGTGGGTAGGCCTAGTGCCCACGACAGGAAATGAACCAAAACACAACGTGGACACATTACATTTTCCCAAAGAAATCAGAGCTGTTTTTGGCAAAGTGTCTAGCTGTGGATTCTGACCTCTAGCTCAGCCGGCACCGATGGAAACCTAACAAACCTGTGCATTTTTGAAAACAAGACACCTGAGGGAGTCCAAGATGGGGGTCACATATTGGGCTCCCACCAAGTTCTGTTACCCAGAATTCTTTGCAAACCTCAAAATTTGGCTAAAAAAACACTTTTTCCTCACATTTCAGAGACAGAAAGTTCAGGAATCTGAGAGGAGCCACAAATTTCCTCCTACCCAGTGTTCCCCCAAGTCTCTCAATAAAAACAGTACCTCACATATGTGGCTAGGCCGAGTGCCCGCGACAGGAAATGTCCCAAAACACAATGTGGACACATCACATTTTCCCAAAGAAATCAGAGCTGTTTTTTGCAAAGTGCCTAGCTGTGGTTTTTGGCATCTAGCTCAGCCGGCACCTAGAGAAATCTACCAAACCTGTCCATTTTTGAAAACTAGACACCTAAGGGAATCTAAAACAGGGTGAATTGATGGGCTTTCACAAAGTTCTGTTACCCAGAATCCCTTGCAAACCTAAAAACTTTGCAAAACAAATCTTTTTCCTCACATTTCGGTGACAGAAAGTTCGGGAATCTGGAGCCAAACATTTCCTCCTACCCAGTGTTCCCCAAAGTCTCTCAATAACAATAGTACCTCACTTATGTGGCCAGGCCGAGTGCATGCAAAAGGAAATGCCCCAAAACACAATGTGAACACATCACATTTTCCCAAAGAAATCAGAGATGCATTTTGCAAAGTGCCTAGCTGTGGATTTTGGCTTCTAGCTCACCCGGCACATAGGAAACCTTACCAAACCTGTGCATTTTTTAAAACTAGACACTTAGAGGAATCCAAGATAGGGTGACTTGTGGGGCTCTCACAAAGTTCTGTTACCCAGAATCCTTTGCAAACCTCAAAATTTGGCCAAAAAAAACACTTTTTCCTCACATTTCGGTGACAGAAAGTTCTGGAATCTGATAGGCGCCACAAATTTCCTGTGACCCACCGTTCTTCCAAGGCTCCTCATAAAAATGGTACCTCACTTCTGTGGGTAGACCTAGTGCCCACGAGAGGAAATGACCCAAAACACAACATGGACATATGACATTTTCCCAAAGAAATCAGAGCTGTTTTTTGCAAAGTGCCTAGCTGAGGATTTTGGCCTCTAGCTCAGAAGGCACCTAGGGAAACCTACCAAACCTGTGCATTTTCAAAAACTAGACACCTGGGGGAGTCCAAGATGGGGGTGACATGTGGGGCTCTCACCAAGTTCTGTTACCCAGAATCATTTGCAAACCTCAACATTTGGCAAAAAAAACACTTTTCCTCACATTTTGGTGACAGAAAGTTCGGGAATCTGAGAGGAGCCACAAATTTCCTCCTACCCAGTGTTCCCCCAAGTCTCTCAATAAAAATGGTACATCACTTATGTGGCTAGGCCTAGTGCCCACAACAGGAAATGCCCCAAAACACAACGTAGACATATCACATTTTCCCAAAGAAATCAGAGATGCATTTTACAAAGTGCCTAGCTGTGGATTTTGGCCTCTAGCTCACCCGGCACCTAGGGAAATCTACCAAACCTGTCCATTTTTGAAAACTAGACACCTAGAGGAATCCAAGATGGGGGTGACATGTGGGGCTCTCACCAAGTTCTGTTACCCAGAATCCTTAGCAAACCTCAAAATTTGGCAAAAAAATAACACTTTTTCCTCACATTTTGGTGACAGAAAGTTCGGGAATCTGAGAGGAGCCACAAATTTCCTCCTACCCAGTGTTCCCCCAAGTCTCTCAATAAAAATGGTTCCTCACTTATGCGGCTAGGCCTAGTGCCGGTGACAGGAAGTGCCCCAAAACACAATGTGGACACATCACATTTTCCTAAAGAAATCAGAGATGCATTTTGCAAAGTGCCTAGCTTTGGATTTTGGCCTCCCAAACCTGTGCATTTTTGAAAACTAGACACCTAGAGGAATCCAAGATAGGGTGACTTTTGGGGCTCTCACAAAGTTCTGGTACCCAGAACCCTTTGCAAACCTCAAAATGTGGCAAAAAAAAAACCTTTTTCCTCACATTTCGGTGACAGAAAGTTCTGGAATCTGATAGGCGCCTCAATTTCCTGTGACCCAGCGTTCCCCCAAGTCTCCTGATAAAAATAGTACCTCACTTGTGTGGGTAGGCACAGTGCCCATGACAGGAAATGACCCAAAACACAACGTGGACACATGACATTTTCCCAAAGTAATCAGAGGTGTTTTTTGCAAAGTGCCTGTCTGTGGATTTTGACCTCTAGCTCAGCTGGCACATAGGGAAACCTACTAAACCTGTGTATTTTTGAAAACTAGACACCTAGGGGAATCCAAGATGGGGTGACTTGTGTGGCTATCACCAAGTTCTATTACCAGAATCCTTTCCAAACCTCAAAATGTGGCAATTAAAATTATTTTCCCTCAAATTTAGGTGACAGAGAGTTCTGGAATCTGAGAGGATCCACATATTTCCTCCTACGGAGTGTTCCCCCAAGTCTCCCGATAAAAATGATACCTCACTTGTGTGGGTAGGCCCAGTGCCCGCGACAGAAAATGCCCAAAACCACAATGTGGACACATCACATTTTCCCAAAGAAATCAGAGATGCATTTTGCAAAGTGCCTAGCTGTGGAATTTGGTCTCTAGCTCACCCGGCACTTAGGGAAACCTACTAAACCTGTCCATTTTTTAAAACTAGACACCTAGAGGAATCCAAGATGGGGTGACTTGTGGGGCTCTCAAAAAGATCTGTTACCCAGAATCCTTTGAAACCTCAAAATCTGGCAATAAAAAACACCTTTTCCTCATATTTTGGTGACAGAAAATTCTAGCATCTGATAGGTGCCACAAATTTCCACTGAGCCAGCATTCCCCCAAGTCTCCTGATAAAAATGGTACCTCACTTGTGTGTGTAGACCTAGTGCCCACGACAGGAAATGACCCAAAACACAATGTGGACACATCACATTTTCCCAAAGAAATCAGAGCTGTTTTTTGCAAAGTGCCTAGCTGTGGATTTTGGCCTCTAGGTCAGCCCGCACCTAGGGAAACCTACCAAACCTGTGCATTTTTTAAAACTAGACACTTAGACGAATCCAAGATAGGGTGACTTGTGGGGCTCTCACCAAGTTCTGTTACCCAGAATCCTTTCCAAACCTCAAAATTAGGCAAAGAAAAACAACTTTTTCCTCACATTTCGGTGACAGAAAGTTCTGGAATCTGATAGGTGCCACAAATATCCTGTGACCCAGCGTTCCTCCAAGTCTCCTCAGAAAAATGGTACCTCACTTCCGTGGGTAGACCATGGGCCCACGACAGGAAATGACCCAAAACACAACGTGGACACATTACATTTTCCCAAAGAACTCAGAGCTGTTTTTTGCAAAGTGCCTAGCTGTGGATTTTGGCTTCTAGCTCAGCAGGCACCTAGGGAAACCTACCAAACCTGTGCATTTTCAAAAACTAGACACCTGAGGGATTCCAAGATGGGGTGACATGTGGTGCTCTCACCAAGTTCTGTTACCCAGAATCCTTTGAAACCTCAACATTTGGCAAAAAAAACACTTATCCTCACATTTCAGTGACAGAAAGTTTGGGAATCTGAGAGGAGGCACACATTTTCTCCTACCCAGCATTCACCCAAGTCTCTCAATACAAATCATACCTCACTTATGTGGATATGGCCTAGTGCCCACAACAGGAAATGCCCCAAAACACAATGTAGACACATCACATTTTCCCAAAGAAATCAGAGATGCATTTTACAAAGTGCCTAGGTGTAGATTTTGGCCTCTAGCTCACCCGGCACCTAGAAAAACCTATCATACCCATCCATTCTTGAAAACTAGACACCTAGAGGAATCCAAGATGGGGTGACTTGTGGGACTCTCACAAAGTTCTGTTACCCAGAATCCTTTGCAAGCCTCAAAATTTGGCAGAAAAAAAAGAAATCTTCATATTTTGGTGACAGAAAGTTCTGGAATCTGATAGGTGCCACAAATTGCCTCTGACCCAGCATTCCCCAAAGTCTCCTGATAAAAATGGTACCTCACTTGTGTGGGTAGACCTAGTGCACACAACAGGAAATGACCCAAAACACATTGTGGACACATCACATTTTCCCAAAGAAATGAGAGCTGTTTTTTGCAAAGTGCTTAGCTGTGGATTTTGGCCTCTCGCTCACCCGGCACCTAGGGAAACCTACCAAACCTGTGAATTTTTTAAAACTAGACACCTAGGGGAATCCAAGATGGGGTGACTTGTGGGGCTCTCAGCAAGTTCTGGTACCAGAAAACTTTGCAAACCTCAAAATGTGGCAATTAAAATACTTTTCCCTCAAATTTAGGTGACAGAAAGTTCTGGAATCTGAGAGGATCCACAAATTTCTTCCTACGCAGTGTTCCCCCAAGTCTCCCGATAAAAATGGTACCTCACTTGTGTGGGTAGGCCCAGTGCCCGCGACAGGAAATGCCCCAAACCACAATGTGGACACATCACATTTTCACAAAGAAATCAGAGCTGTTTTTTGAGAAGTGCCTAGCTGTGGAATTTGGCCTCTAGCTCAGCTGGCACCTAGGGAAACATACCAAACCTGTGCATTTTCGAAAACTAGACACATGGGGGAGTCCAAGATGGGGTGACGTGTGGGGCTCTCACCAAGTTTTGTTACCCAGAATCCTTTGCAAACCTCAACATTTGGCAAAAAAACACAGTTTTTCCTCACATTTCGGGGTCAGAAAGTTCGGGAATCTGAGAGGAGCCACAAATTTCCTCCTACCCAGTATTCCCTCAAGTCTCTCAATAAAAATGGTACCTCACTTATGTGGCTAGGCCTAGTGCCCACGACAGGAAATGCCCCAAAACACAACGTGGACACATCACATTTTCCCAAAGAAATCAGAGATGCATTTTACAAAGTGCCTAGCTGTGGATTTTGGCCTCTAGCTCACCCAGCACCTGGGAAAACCTACCAAACCTGTGCATTTTTTGAAACTAGACACCTAGACTAATCTAAGATAGGGTGACTTGTGGGGCTCTCACAAAGTTCTGTTACCCAGAATCCTTTCCAAACCTCAAAATTAGGCAAACAAACAACTTTTTCCTCACATTTCGGTGACAGAAAGTTCTGGAATCTGATAGGTGCCACAAATATCCTGTGACCCAGCATTCCTCCAAGTCTCCTCAGAAAAATGGTACCTCACTTCTGTGGGTAGCCCATGGGCCCACGACATGAAATGACCCAAAACACAACGTGAACACTTTACATTTTCCTCAAAGAATTCAGATCTGTTTTTTGCAAAGTGCCTAGCTGTGGATTTTGGCCTCTAGCTCAGCAGGCACCTAGGGAAACCTACCAAACCTGTGCATTTTCGAAAACTAGACAACTGAGGGAGTCCAAGATGGGGTGACATGTGGGGCTCTCACCAAGTTCTGTTACCCAGAATCCTTTCAAACCTCAACATTTGGCAAAAAAACAAACTTTTCCTCACATTTCAGTGACAGAAAGTTTGGGAATCTGAGAGGAGCCACAAATTTCCTCCTACCCAGCATTCCCCCAAGTCTCTCAATAAAAATGGTACCTCACTTTTGCGGCTAGGCCTAGTGCCCGCAATAGGAAATGCCCCAAAACACAATGTAGACACATCACATTTTCGCAAACAAATCAGAGATGCATTTTACAAAGTGCCTAGCTGTGGATTTTGGCCTCTAGCTCACCCGGCATCTAGGAAAACCCATCAAACCTGTCCATTCTTGAAAACTAGACACCTAGAGGAATCCAAGATGGGGTGACTTGTGGGACTCTCACAAAGTTCTGTTACCCAGAATCCTTTGCAAACGTCAACATTTAGCAAAAAAAAACAATTTTTCTTCCTATTTTGGTGCCAGAAAGTTCTGGAATCTGATAGGTGCCACAAATTTCCTCTGACCCAGCATTCCACGAAGTCTCCTGATAAAAATGGTACCTCACTTGAGTGGGTAGACCTAGTGCCCACGACAGGAAATGACCCAAAACTCATCGTGGACACATCACATGTTACCAAAGAATTCAGAGCTGTTTTTTGCAAAGTGCCTAGCTGTGGATTTTGGCTTCTAGCTCACCCGGCACATAGGAAACCTTACCAAACCTGTCCATTCTTGAAAACTAGACACCTAGAGGAATCCAAGATGGGGTGACTTGTGGGACTCACACAAAGTTCTGTTACGCAGAATCCTTTGCAAACCTCAACATTTGGCCAAAAAAAACACTTTTTCCTCACATTTCGGTGACAGAAAGTTCTGGAATCTGATAGGCGCCACAAATTTCCTGTGACCCACCGTTCTTCCAAGGCTCCTCATAAAAATGGTACCTCACTTCTGTGGGTAGACCTAGTGCCCACGAGAGGAAATGACCCAAAACACAACATGGACATATGACATTTTCCCAAAGAAATCAGAGCTGTTTTTTGCAAAGTGCCTAGCTGAGGATTTTGGCCTCTAGCTCAGAAGGCACCTAGGGAAACCTACCAAACCTGTGCATTTTCAAAAACTAGACACCTGGGGGAGTCCAAGATGGGGGTGACATGTGGGGCTCTCACCAAGTTCTGTTACCCAGAATCATTTGCAAACCTCAACATTTGGCAAAAAAAACACTTTTCCTCACATTTTGGTGACAGAAAGTTCGGGAATCTGAGAGGAGCCACAAATTTCCTCCTACCCAGTGTTCCCCCAAGTCTCTCAATAAAAATGGTACATCACTTATGTGGCTAGGCCTAGTGCCCACAACAGGAAATGCCCCAAAACACAACGTAGACATATCACATTTTCCCAAAGAAATCAGAGATGCATTTTACAAAGTGCCTAGCTGTGGATTTTGGCCTCTAGCTCACCCGGCACCTAGGGAAATCTACCAAACCTGTCCATTTTTGAAAACTAGACACCTAGAGGAATCCAAGATGGGGGTGACATGTGGGGCTCTCACCAAGTTCTGTTACCCAGAATCCTTAGCAAACCTCAAAATTTGGCAACAAAATAACACTTTTTCCTCACATTTTGGTGACAGAAAGTTCGGGAATCTGAGAGGAGCCACAAATTTCCTCCTACCCAGTGTTCCCCCAAGTCTCTCAATAAAAATGGTTCCTCACTTATGCGGCTAGGCCTAGTGCCGGTGACAGGAAGTGCCCCAAAACACAATGTGGACACATCACATTTTCCTAAAGAAATCAGAGATGCATTTTGCAAAGTGCCTAGCTTTGGATTTTGGCCTCCCAAACCTGTGCATTTTTGAAAACTAGACACCTAGAGGAATCCAAGATAGGGTGACTTTTGGGGCTCTCACAAAGTTCTGGTACCCAGAACCCTTTGCAAACCTCAAAATGTGGCAAAAAAAAAACCTTTTTCCTCACATTTCGGTGACAGAAAGTTCTGGAATCTGATAGGCGCCTCAATTTCCTGTGACCCAGCGTTCCCCCAAGTCTCCTGATAAAAATAGTACCTCACTTGTGTGGGTAGGCACAGTGCCCATGACAGGAAATGACCCAAAACACAACGTGGACACATGACATTTTCCCAAAGTAATCAGAGGTGTTTTTTGCAAAGTGCCTGTCTGTGGATTTTGACCTCTAGCTCAGCTGGCACATAGGGAAACCTACTAAACCTGTGTATTTTTGAAAACTAGACACCTAGGGGAATCCAAGATGGGGTGACTTGTGTGGCTATCACCAAGTTCTATTACCAGAATCCTTTCCAAACCTCAAAATGTGGCAATTAAAATTATTTTCCCTCAAATTTAGGTGACAGAGAGTTCTGGAATCTGAGAGGATCCACATATTTCCTCCTACGGAGTGTTCCCCCAAGTCTCCCGATAAAAATGATACCTCACTTGTGTGGGTAGGCCCAGTGCCCGCGACAGAAAATGCCCAAAACCACAATGTGGACACATCACATTTTCCCAAAGAAATCAGAGATGCATTTTGCAAAGTGCCTAGCTGTGGAATTTGGTCTCTAGCTCACCCGGCACTTAGGGAAACCTACTAAACCTGTCCATTTTTTAAAACTAGACACCTAGAGGAATCCAAGATGGGGTGACTTGTGGGGCTCTCAAAAAGATCTGTTACCCAGAATCCTTTGAAACCTCAAAATCTGGCAATAAAAAACACCTTTTCCTCATATTTTGGTGACAGAAAATTCTAGCATCTGATAGGTGCCACAAATTTCCACTGAGCCAGCATTCCCCCAAGTCTCCTGATAAAAATGGTACCTCACTTGTGTGTGTAGACCTAGTGCCCACGACAGGAAATGACCCAAAACACAATGTGGACACATCACATTTTCCCAAAGAAATCAGAGCTGTTTTTTGCAAAGTGCCTAGCTGTGGATTTTGGCCTCTAGGTCAGCCCGCACCTAGGGAAACCTACCAAACCTGTGCATTTTTTAAAACTAGACACTTAGACGAATCCAAGATAGGGTGACTTGTGGGGCTCTCACCAAGTTCTGTTACCCAGAATCCTTTCCAAACCTCAAAATTAGGCAAAGAAAAACAACTTTTTCCTCACATTTCGGTGACAGAAAGTTCTGGAATCTGATAGGTGCCACAAATATCCTGTGACCCAGCGTTCCTCCAAGTCTCCTCAGAAAAATGGTACCTCACTTCCGTGGGTAGACCATGGGCCCACGACAGGAAATGACCCAAAACACAACGTGGACACATTACATTTTCCCAAAGAACTCAGAGCTGTTTTTTGCAAAGTGCCTAGCTGTGGATTTTGGCTTCTAGCTCAGCAGGCACCTAGGGAAACCTACCAAACCTGTGCATTTTCAAAAACTAGACACCTGAGGGATTCCAAGATGGGGTGACATGTGGTGCTCTCACCAAGTTCTGTTACCCAGAATCCTTTGAAACCTCAACATTTGGCAAAAAAAACACTTATCCTCACATTTCAGTGACAGAAAGTTTGGGAATCTGAGAGGAGGCACACATTTTCTCCTACCCAGCATTCACCCAAGTCTCTCAATACAAATCATACCTCACTTATGTGGATATGGCCTAGTGCCCACAACAGGAAATGCCCCAAAACACAATGTAGACACATCACATTTTCCCAAAGAAATCAGAGATGCATTTTACAAAGTGCCTAGGTGTAGATTTTGGCCTCTAGCTCACCCGGCACCTAGAAAAACCTATCATACCCATCCATTCTTGAAAACTAGACACCTAGAGGAATCCAAGATGGGGTGACTTGTGGGACTCTCACAAAGTTCTGTTACCCAGAATCCTTTGCAAGCCTCAAAATTTGGCAGAAAAAAAAAAAATCTTCATATTTTGGTGACAGAAAGTTCTGGAATCTGATAGGTGCCACAAATTGCCTCTGACCCAGCATTCCCCAAAGTCTCCTGATAAAAATGGTACCTCACTTGTGTGGGTAGACCTAGTGCACACAACAGGAAATGACCCAAAACACATCGTGGACACATCACATTTTCCCAAAGAAATGAGAGCTGTTTTTTGCAAAGTGCTTAGCTGTGGATTTTGGCCTCTCGCTCACCCGGCACCTAGGGAAACCTACCAAACCTGTGAATTTTTTAAAACTAGACACCTAGGGGAATCCAAGATGGGGTGACTTGTGGGGCTCTCAGCAAGTTCTGGTACCAGAAAACTTTGCAAACCTCAAAATGTGGCAATTAAAATACTTTTCCCTCAAATTTAGGTGACAGAAAGTTCTGGAATCTGAGAGGATCCACAAATTTCTTCCTACGCAGTGTTCCCCCAAGTCTCCCGATAAAAATGGTACCTCACTTGTGTGGGTAGGCCCAGTGCCCGCGACAGGAAATGCCCCAAACCACAATGTGGACACATCACATTTTCACAAAGAAATCAGAGCTGTTTTTTGAGAAGTGCCTAGCTGTGGAATTTGGCCTCTAGCTCAGCTGGCACCTAGGGAAACATACCAAACCTGTGCATTTTCGAAAACTAGACACATGGGGGAGTCCAAGATGGGGTGACGTGTGGGGCTCTCACCAAGTTTTGTTACCCAGAATCCTTTGCAAACCTCAACATTTGGCAAAAAAACACAGTTTTTCCTCACATTTCGGGGTCAGAAAGTTCGGGAATCTGAGAGGAGCCACAAATTTCCTCCTACCCAGTATTCCCTCAAGTCTCTCAATAAAAATGGTACCTCACTTATGTGGCTAGGCCTAGTGCCCACGACAGGAAATGCCCCAAAACACAACGTGGACACATCACATTTTCCCAAAGAAATCAGAGATGCATTTTACAAAGTGCCTAGCTGTGGATTTTGGCCTCTAGCTCACCCAGCACCTGGGAAAACCTACCAAACCTGTGCATTTTTTGAAACTAGACACCTAGACTAATCTAAGATAGGGTGACTTGTGGGGCTCTCACAAAGTTCTGTTACCCAGAATCCTTTCCAAACCTCAAAATTAGGCAAACAAACAACTTTTTCCTCACATTTCGGTGACAGAAAGTTCTGGAATCTGATAGGTGCCACAAATATCCTGTGACCCAGCATTCCTCCAAGTCTCCTCAGAAAAATGGTACCTCACTTCTGTGGGTAGCCCATGGGCCCACGACATGAAATGACCCAAAACACAACGTGAACACTTTACATTTTCCTCAAAGAATTCAGATCTGTTTTTTGCAAAGTGCCTAGCTGTGGATTTTGGCCTCTAGCTCAGCAGGCACCTAGGGAAACCTACCAAACCTGTGCATTTTCGAAAACTAGACAACTGAGGGAGTCCAAGATGGGGTGACATGTGGGGCTCTCACCAAGTTCTGTTACCCAGAATCCTTTCAAACCTCAACATTTGGCAAAAAAACAAACTTTTCCTCACATTTCAGTGACAGAAAGTTTGGGAATCTGAGAGGAGCCACAAATTTCCTCCTACCCAGCATTCCCCCAAGTCTCTCAATAAAAATGGTACCTCACTTTTGCGGCTAGGCCTAGTGCCCGCAATAGGAAATGCCCCAAAACACAATGTAGACACATCACATTTTCGCAAACAAATCAGAGATGCATTTTACAAAGTGCCTAGCTGTGGATTTTGGCCTCTAGCTCACCCGGCATCTAGGAAAACCCATCAAACCTGTCCATTCTTGAAAACTAGACACCTAGAGGAATCCAAGATGGGGTGACTTGTGGGACTCTCACAAAGTTCTGTTACCCAGAATCCTTTGCAAACGTCAACATTTAGCAAAAAAAAACAATTTTTCTTCCTATTTTGGTGCCAGAAAGTTCTGGAATCTGATAGGTGCCACAAATTTCCTCTGACCCAGCATTCCACGAAGTCTCCTGATAAAAATGGTACCTCACTTGAGTGGGTAGACCTAGTGCCCACGACAGGAAATGACCCAAAACTCATCGTGGACACATCACATGTTACCAAAGAATTCAGAGCTGTTTTTTGCAAAGTGCCTAGCTGTGTATTTTGGCCTCTAGCTCAGCCGGCACATAGGGAAACCTACCAAACCTGTCCATTCTTGAAAACTAGACACCTAGAGGAATCCAAGATGGGGTGACTTGTGGGACTCACACAAAGTTCTGTTACGCAGAATCCTTTGCAAACCTCAACATTTGGCAGAAAAAATAAACAATTTTTCTTCACATTTCGCTGACAGAAAGTTCTAGAATCATATAGGCGCCACAAATTTCCTGTGAGCCAGCGTTCCTCCAAGTCTCCTGATAAAAATGGTACCTCACTTGTGTGGGTATGCATAGTGCCCACGACAGGAAATGACCCAAAACACAACGTGGTCACATGACATTTTCCCCAAGAAATCAGAGGTGTTTTTTGCAAAGTGCCTGGCTGTGGATTTTGACCTCTAGCTCAGCCGGCACCTAGGGAAAGCTACCAAACCTGTGAATTTTTTAAAACTAGACACCTAGGGGAATCCAAGATGGGGTGACTTGTGGGGCTCTCACCAAGTTCTGTTACTAGGATACTTTGCAAACCTCAAAATGTGGCAATTAAAATACTTTTCCCTCAAATTTAGGTGACAGAAAGTTCTGGAATCTGAGAGGATCCACAAATTTCCTCCTACGCAGTGTTCCCTCAAGTCTCCCGATAAAAATGGTACCTCACTTTTGTGGGTAGGCCCATTGCCCGCAACGGGAAATGCCCCAAACCACAATGTGGACACATCACATTTTCACAAAGAAATCAGAGCTGTTTTTTGCAAAGTGCCTAGCTGTGGAATTTGGCCTCTAGCTCGGCTGGCACCTAGGAAAACCTACCAAACCTGTGCATTTTCGAGAACTAGACACATGGGGGAATCCATGATGGGGTGACTTGTGGGGCTCTCACCAAGTTCTGTTACCCAGAATCCTTTGCAAACATGAACATTTGGCAAAAAAAAACACGTTTTCCTCACATTTCGGGGTCAGAAAGTTCGGGAATCTGAGAGGAGCCACAAATTTCCTCCTGCCCAGTATTCCCCCAAGTCTCTCAATAAAAATGGTACCTCACTTATGTGGCTTGGCCTAGTGCCCGCGACAGGAAATGCCCCAAAACACAACGTGTACACATCACATTTTACCAAAGAAATCAGAGGTGCATTTTGCAAAGTGCCTAGCTGTGAATTTTGGCCTCTAGCTCACCCTGCACCTAGGGAAACCTACTAAACCTGTCCATTTTTGAAACTAGACACCTAGAGGAATCCAAGATTGGGTGACTTGTGGGGCTCTCACAAAGTTCTGTTACCCAGAACCTTTGCAAACTTCAAAATTAGGCACAAAAAACCACTTTTTCCTCATATTTTGGTGACAGAAAGTTCTGGCATCTGATAGGTGCCATAAATTTCCTCTGACCCAGCATTCCCCCAAGTCCCCTGATAAAAATGGTACCTCACTTGTGTGGGTAGACCTAGTGCCTATGACAGAAAATGCCCCAAAACACAACGTGGACACATCACATTTTCCCAAAGAAATCAGAGATGCATTTTGCAAAGTGCCTAGCTAAGGAATTTGGCCTCTAGCTCACCCGACACCTGGGGAAACCTACCAAACCTGTCCAGTTTTGAAAACTAGATACCTAGAGGAATCCATGATGGGGTGACTTGTCTGGCTCTCACAAACTTCTGTTACCTAGAATCCTGTGCAAACCTCAAAATTTGGCAAAAAAAACACTTTTTCCTCACATTTCGGTGGAGAAAGTTCAGGAATCTGAGAGGAGCCACAAATTTCCTCCTACCCAGTGTTCCCCCAAGTTTCTCAATAAAAATAGTACCTCACATATGTGGCTAGACCGAGTGCCCACGACAGGAAATGCCCCAAAACACAACGTGGACACATAACATTTTCCCAAAGAAATCAGAGATGCATTTTGCAAAGTGCCTAGCTGTGGATTTTGGCCTCTACCTCACCCGGCACCTAGGAAAACCTCCCAAACCTGTGCATTTTTTTAAAACTAGACACCTAGAGGAATCCAAAATAGGGTGAGTTTTGCGGCTCTCACAAAGTTCTGGTACCCAGGAACCTTTCCAAACCTAAAAATTTCACCAAAAAAAACACTTTTTCCTCACATTTCGGTGACAGAAAGTTCAGGAATCTGAGAGGAGCCACAAATTTCCTCTTACCCAGTGTTCCCCCAAGTCTCTCAATAAAAATGGTACCTCACTTATGTGGCCAGGCTAGTGCCAGTGACAGGAAATGCCCCAAAACACAACGTGGACACATAACATTTTCCCAAAGAAATCAGAGATGCACTTTGCAAAGTGCCTAGCTTTGGATTTTGGCCTCTAGCTTACCCGGCACCTAGGGAAACCTCTGAAACGTGTGAATTTTTTTAAAACTAGACACCTAGAGGAATCCAAGATAGGGTGACTTTTGGGACTCTCACAAAGTTCTGGTACCCAGAACCCTTTGTAAACCTAAAAAGTTGGCAAAAAAACCCACTTTTTCCTCACATTTCGGTAACAGAAAATTCTAGAATCTGATAGGCGCCACAATTTCCTGTGACCCAGCGTTCCCCCAAGTCTCCTGATAAAAATGGTACCTCGCTTGTGTGGGTAGGCATAGTGCCCACGACAGGAAATGACCCAAAACACAACGTGGACACATGACATTTTCACAAAGAAATGCGAGGTGTTTTTTTGCAAAGTGCCTGGCTGTGGATTTTGACCTCTAGATCAGCCGGCACCTAGGGAAACCTACCAAACCTGCGAATTTTTTAAAACTAGACACCTAGGGGAATCCAAGATGGGGTGACTTGTGGAGCTCTCACCAAGTTCTGTTACCAGAATACTTTGCAAACCTCAAAATGTGGCAATTAAAATACTTTTCCCTGAAATTTAGGTGACAGAACGTTCTTGATTCTGAGAGGATCCACAAATGTCCTCCTACGCAGTGTTCCCCCACGTATCCCGATAAAAATGGTACCTCACTTGTGTGGGTAGGCCCAGAGCCCGCGACATGAAATGCCCCAAACCACAATGTGGACACATCACATTTTCACAAAGAAATCAGAGCTGTTTTTTGAAAAGTGCCTAGCTGTTGAATTTGGCCTCTAGCTCAGCTGGCACCTAGGGAAACCTACCAAACCTGTGCAGTTTCGAAAACTAGACACATGGAGGAGTCCAAGATTGGGAGACGTATGGGGCTCTCACCAAGTTCTGTTACCCAGAATCCTTTGCAAACCTCAACATTTTGCAAAATAACACACTTTTTCCTCAAACTTCGGGGTCAGAAAGTTCGGGATTCTGAGAGGAGCCACAAATTTCCTCCTACCCAATATTCCCCCAAGTCTCTCAATAAAAATGGTTCCTCACCTATGTGGCTAGGCCTAGTGCCCGCGACAGGAAATGTCCCAAAACACAACGTGGACACATCACATTTTCCCAAAGAAATCAGAGATGCATTTTGCAAAGTGCCTAGCTGTGGATTTTGGCCTCTAGCTCACCCGGAACCTATGGAAACCTACTAAACCTGTCCACTTTTTTAAACTAGACACCTAGAGGAATCCAAGATGGGGTGACTTGTGGGGCTCTCACAAAGTTCTGCTACCCAGAATCCTTTGCAAACCTCAAAATTAGGCACAAAAAGAACACTTTTTCCTCATATTTTGGCAACAGAAAGTTCTGGCATCTGATAGGTGCCACAAACTTCCTCTGACCCAGCATTCCCCCAAGTCTCCTGATAAAAATGGTACCTCACTTGTGTGGGTAGACCTAGTGCCCACAACAGGAAATGACCCAAAACACAATGTGGACACATTACTTTTTCCCAAAGAAATCAGAGCTGTTTTTTGCAAAGTGCCTAGCTGTGGATTTTGGCCTCTAGCTCAGCCGGCACCTAGGGAAACCTACCAAACCTGTGCATTTTTCAAAACTAGACACCTAGGGAAATCCAAGATGAGGTGACTTGTGGGGCTCTCACCAATTTCTGTTACCCATAATCCTTTGCAAACCTCAAAATCTGGCAAAAAAAACACTTTTTCCTCACATTTCGGTGACAGAAAGTTCGGGAATCTGATAGGTGCCACAAATTTCCTCTGAGCCAGCATTCCCCCAAGTCTCCTGATAAAAATGGTACCTCACTTGTGTGGGTAGACCTAGTGCCCACAACAGGAAATGACCCAAAACGCAATGTGGACACATCACATTTTCCCAAAGAAATCAGAGCTGTTTTTTGCAAAGTGCCTAGCTGTGCATTTTGGCCTCTAGCTCAGCCGGCACCTAGGGAAATCTATCAAACCTGTCCATTTTTTAAAACTAGACACCTAGGGGAATCTAAAATGGGGTGAACTGTGGGGCTCGCACCAAGTTCTGTTACCCAGAATCCTTTGAAAACCTCAAAATTTGGCCAAAAAAAAAACTTTTTCCTCACATTTCGGTGACAGAAAGTTTGGGAATCTGAGAAGAGCCACAAATTTCCTCCCACCCAGTGTTCCCCCAAGTCTCTCAATAAAAATAGTACCTCACATATGTGGCTAGGCCGAGTGCCTGCGATAGGAAATGCCCCAAAACACAACGTGGAGACATCACATTTTCCCAAAGAAATCAGAGATGCATTTTGCAAAGTGCCTAGCTGTGGATTTTGGCCTGTAGCTCACCCGACACCTAGGGAAACCTACTAAACCTGTCCATTTTTTAAAACTAGATACCTAGAGGAATCCAAGATGGGGTGAGTTGTCTGGCTCTCACAAAGTTCTGTTACCTAGAATCCTGTGCAAACCTCAAAATTTGGCAAAAAAACACTTTTTCCTCACATTTTGGTGACAGAAAGTTCAGGAATCTGAGAGGAACCACAAATTTCCTCCTGCGCAGTGTTCCCCCAAGTTTCTCAATAAAAATAGCACCTCACATATGTGGCTAGGCCGAGTGCCCACAACAGGAATTGCCCCAAAACACAACGTGGACACATCACATTTTCCCAAAGAAATCAGAGATGCATTTTGCAAAGTGCTTAGCTGTGGATTTTGGCCTCTAGCTCACCCGACACCTAGGGAAACCTACTAAACCTGTCCATTTTTTAAAACTAGACACCTAGAGGAATCCAACATAGGGTGACTTGTGGGGCTCTCACAAAGTTCTGTTACCTAGAATCCTGTGCAAACCTCAAAATTTGGCAAAAAAAACACTTTTTCCTCACATTTCGGTGACAGAAAGTTCAGGAATCTGCGAGGAGCCACAAATTTCCTCCTGCGCAGTGTTCCCCCAAGTTTCTCAATAAAAATAGCACCTCACATATGTGGCTAGGCCGAGTGCCCACAACAGGAATTGCCCCAAAACACAACGTGGACACATCACATTTTCCCAAAGAAATCAGAAATGCATTTTGCAAAGTGCTTAGCTGTGGATTTTGGCCTCTAGCTCACCCGACACCTAGGGAAAACTACCAAACCTGTCCATTTTTTAAAACTAGACACCTAGAGGAATCCAACATAGGGTGACTTGTGGGGCTCTCACAAAGGTCTGTTACCCAGAATCCTTTGCAAACCTCAAAATTTGGCAAAGAAAAACCTTTTTCCTCACATTTCGGTGACAGAAAGTTCGGGAATCTGAGAGGAGCCACAAATTTCCTCCTACCCAGTGTTCCCCCACGTCTCTCAATAAAAATAGAACCTCACTTATGTGGCTAGGCCGAGTGCCCGCAACAGGAAATGCCCCGAAACACAACGTGGACACATCACATTTTCCCAAACAAATCAGAGATGCATTTTGCAAAGTGCCTAGCTGTGCATATTGGGCTATAGCTCACCCGGCACCTAGGAAAACCTACCAAACCTGTGCATTTTTTAAAACTAGACACCTAGACGAATCCAAGATAGGGTAACTTGTGGGGCTTTCACAAAGTTCTGTTACCCAGAATCCTTTGCAAACCTCACAATTAGGCACAAAAAAAACCCACACTTTTTCCCCATATTTTGGCGACAGAAAGTTCTGTCATCTGATAGGTGCCACAAATTCCCTCTGACCCAGCATCCCCCCAAGTCTCCTGATAAAAATGGAACCTCACTTGTGTGGGTAGACCTAGTTCCAGGGAAACCTAGAAAACCTGTCCATTTTTTAAAACTAGATACCTAGAGGAATCCAAGATGGGGAGACTTGTCTGGCTCTCACAAAGTTCTGTTACCTAGAATTCTGTGCAAACCTCAAAATTTGGCAAAAAAAACACTTTTTCCTCATATTTCGGTGACAGAAAGTTCAGGAATCTGAGAGGAGCCACATATTTTCTCCTACCCAGTGTTCCCCCAAAGTCTCTCAATAAAAATGGTACCTCACTTATGTGGTTAGGCCTAGTGCCAGTGACAGGAAATGCCCCAAAACACAACGTGGACACATCACATTTTCCTAAAGAAATCAGAGATGCATTTTGCAAAGTGCCTAGCTTTGGATTTTGGCCTCTAGCTCACCCGGCACCTACGGAAACCTCCCAAACCTGTGCATTTTTTAAAACTAGACATCTAGGGGAATCCAAGATAGGGTGACTTTTGGGGCTCTCACAAAGTTCTGTTACCCAGAACCCTTTCAAACCTCAAAATGTGGCAAAAAAAACACTTTTTCCTCACATTTCGGTGACAGAAAGTTTTGGAATCTGATAGGCGCCACAATTTCCTGTGACCCAGCATTCCCCCAAGTCTCCTGATAAAAATGGTACCTCACTTGTGTGGGTAGATAGTGCCCACGACAGGAAATGACCCAAAACACAACGTGGACACATGACATTTCCCCAAAGAAATCAGAGGTGTTTTTTGCAAAGTGACTGGCTGTGGATTTTGACCTCTAGCTCAGATGGCACCTAGGGAAACCTACTAAACCTGTGTATTTTTTAAAACTAGACACATGGGGAATCCAAGATGGGGTGACTTGTGGGGCTATCACCAAGTTATGTTACCAGAATTCTTTCCAAACCTCAAAATGTGGCAATTAAAATACTTTTCCCTCAAATTTAGGTGACAGAAAGATCTGGAATCTGAGAGGATCTACAAATTTCCTCCTACGGAGAGTTCCCCCAAGTTTCCCGATAAAAATGATACCTCACTTGTGTGGGTAGGCCCAGTGCCCGTGACAGAAAATGCCCAAAACCACAATGTGGACACATCACATATTCACAAAGAAATCAGAGCTGTTTTTTGCAAAGTGCCTAGCTGTGGAATTTGGCCTCTAGCTCAGCTGGCACCTAGGGAAACCTACCAAACCTGTTCATTTTCGAAAACTAGACACATGAGGGAGTCCAAGATGGGGTGACTTGTGGGGCTCTCACCAAGTTCTGTTACCCAGAATCCTTTGCAAACCTCAACATTTGGCAAAAATACACTTTTTCCTCACATTTCGGGGTCAGAAAGTTCAGGAATCTGAGAGGAGCCACAAATTTCCTCCTATCCAGTATTCCCCCAAGTCTCTCAATAAAAATGGTTCCTCACTTATGTGGCAAGGCCTAGTGCCCGCGTCAGGAAATGCCCCAAAACACATCGTGGACACATCACATTTTCCCAAAGAAATCAGAGATGTATTTTGCAAAGTACCTAGCTGTGGATTTTGGTCTCTAGCTCACCCGGCACTTAGGGAAACCTACCAAACCTGTCCATTTTTTAAAACTAGACACTTAGAGGAATCCAAGATGGGGTGACTTGTGGGACTCTCAGAAAGTTCTATTACCCAGAATCCTTTGAAACAACAAAATCTGGCAATAAAAAACACTTTTTCCTCCTATTTTGGTGACAGAAAGTTCTAGCATATGATAGGTGCCACAAATTTTCTCTGGGCCAGAATTCCCCCAAGTCTACTGATAAAAATGGTACCTCACTTGTGGGGGTAGACCTAGTGCCCACAACAGGAAATGACCCAAAACACAATGTGGACACATCACATTTTCCCAAAGAAATCAGAGCTGTTTTTTGCAAAGTGCCTTGCTGTGGATTTTGGCCTCTAGCTCAGCCGGCACCTAGGGAAATCTATCAAACCTGTCCATTTTTTAAAACTAGACACCTAGGGGAATCTAAAATGGGGTGAACTGTGGGGCTCACACCAAGTTATGTTACCTAGAATCCTTTGCAAACCTCAAAATGTGGCAAAAAAAAACTTTTTCCTCACATTTCGGTGACAGAAACTTTGGGAATCTGAGAGGAGCCACAAATTTCCTCCTACCCAGTGTTCCCCCAAGTCTCTCAATAAAAATAGTACCTCACATATGTGGCTAGGCCGAGTGCCTGCAATAGGAAATGCGCCAAAACACAACGTGGACACATCACATTTTACAAAAGGAATCAGAGATGCATTTTGCAAAGTGCCTAGCTGTGGATTTTGGCCTCTAACTCTGCTGGCACTTCGGGAAACGTACCAAACCTGTGCATTTTTGAAAAAAAGACTCTTGGGGGAGTCCAAGATGGGGGGTGACTTGTGGGGCTCTCACAAAGTTCTGTTAGTCAGAATCCTTTGCAAACCTCAAAATTTGGCAAAAAATAACACTTTTTCCTCACATTTTGGTGACAGAAAGTTCTGGAATCTGATAGGCGCCACAAATTTCCTCTTACCCAGCGTTCCCCCAAGTCTCCTGATAACAATGGTACTTCACTTGTGTGGGTAGACCTAGTGCACACGACAGGAAATTACCCAAAACACAATGTGGAAACATCACATTTTCCCAAAGAAATCAGAGCTGTTTTTTGCAAAGTGCCTTGCAGTTGATTTGGCCTCTATCTCAGCCGGCACCTAGGGAAACCTACCAAACCTGTGCATTTTTTTAAACTAGAGACCTAGGGGAATCCAAGATGGGGTGACTTGTGGGGCTCTCACCAAGTTATGTTACCCAGAATCCTTTGCAAACCTCAAAATTTGGCAAAAAAAACACTTTTCCCTCACATTTTGGTGACAGACAGTTCGGTAATCTGGGAGGAGCCACACATTTTCTTCTACCCAGTGTTCCCCCAAGTCTCTTAATAAAAATAGTACCTCACATAAGTGGCTAGGCCGAGTGCCCGCAACAGGAAATGCCCCAAAACACAACGTGGACACATCACATTTTCCCAAAGAAATCAGAGATGCATTTTGCAAAGTTCCTTGCTGTGGATTTTGGCCTCTAGCTCACCCGACACCTACGGAAACCTACCAAACATGTTCATTTTTGGAAACTAGATACCTAGAGGAATCCAAGATGGGATGACTTGTGGGGCTCTCACAAAGTTCTGTTACCTAGAATCCTTTGCAAACCTCAAAATTTGGCAAAAAAAACACTTTTTCCTCACATTTCGGTGACAGAAAGTTCAGGAATGTGAGAGGAGCCACACATTTCTTCTGACCCAGTATTCCCCCGAGTCTCCTGAAAAAATGGTACCTCACTTGTGTGGGTAGACCTAGTGCCCACGACAGGAAATGACCCACAACACAACGCGGACACATCACATTTTCCCAAAGATATCAGACCTGTTTTTTCCAAAGTGCCTAGCTGTTGATTTTTGCCTCTCGCTCAGCCGGCACCTAGGGTAACCTACTAAGCCTGTGCATTTTTCACTACTAGAGACCTAGGGGAATCCAAGATAGGGTGACATGTGGGGCTCTCACCAAGTTCTTTTTCCCAGAGTCCTTTGCAAACCTCAAAATTTGGCAAAAAAAACACTTTTTCCTCACATTTCGGTGACAGAAAGTTCAGGAATCTGAGAGGAGCCACAAATGTCCTCCTACCCAGTGTTCCCCCAAGTCTCTCAATAAAAATGGTACCTCACTTATGTGGCTAGGCCTAGTGCCAGTGACAGGAAATGCCCCAAAACACAAAGTGGACACATGACATTTTCCCAAAGAAATCAGAGATGCATTTTTCAAAGTGCCTAGCTGTGAATTTTGGCCTCTAGCTCGCCCGGCACCTAGGGAAACCTCCCAAACCTGTGCATTTTTTAAAACTTGACACCTAGGGGAATCCAAGATAGGGTGACTTTTGTGGCTCTCACAAACTTCTGGTGTTACTAGAATCTTTTGCAAACCTCAAAATTTGGCAAAAAGAAAACCACTTTTTCCTCACATTTCGGTGACAGAAAGTTCTGGAATCTGATAGGCGCCACAATTTCCTGTGACCCAGCGTTCCCCCACGTCTCCTGATAAAAATAGTACCTCACTTGTGTGGGTAGGCATAGTGCCCACGACAGGAAATGACCCAAAACACAACGTGGACACATGACATTTTCCCAAAGAAATCGGAGGTGTTTTTTGCAGAGTGCCTAGCTGTGGATTTTGACCTCTAGCTCAGTCGGCACCTAGGTAAACCTACCAAACCTGTATATTTTTGAAAACTAGACACCTAGGGGAATCCAGGATGGTGTGACTTGTGGGCCTCTCACCAAGTTCTGTTACCAGAATCCTTTGCAAACCTCAAAATGTGGCAAATAAAACACTTTTCCCTCAAATGTAGGTGACAAAAAGTTCTGGAATCTGAGATGATCCACAAATTTCCTCCTAAGGAGTGTTCTCCCAAGTCTCCCGATAAAAAAGGTACCTCACTTGTGTGGGTAGGCCCAGTGCCCGTGACAGGAAATGCCCCAAACCACAATGTGGACACATCACATTTCACAAAGAAATCAGAGCTGTTTTTTGCAAAGTGCCTAGCTGTGGATTTTGGCCTCTAGCTCTGCTGGCACTTAGGGAAACGTACCAAACCTGTGCATTTTTTAAAAAAAGACTCTTGGGGGAGTCCAAGACGGGGAGTGACTTGTGGGGCTCTCACAAAGTTCTGTTACCCAGAATCCTTTGCAAACCTCAAAATTTGGCAAAAAATAACACTTTTTCCTCACATTTTGGTGACAGAAAGTTCTGGAATCTGATAGGCGCCACAAATTTCCTCTTACCCAGCGTTCCCCCAAGTCTCCTGATAACAATGGTACCTCACTTGTGTGGGTAGACCTAGTGCACACGACAGGAAATTATCCAAAACACAATGTGGAAACATCACATTTTCCCAAAGAAATGAGAGCTGTTTTTTGCAAAGTGCCTAGCAGTTGATTTGGCCTCTATCTCAGCCGGCACCTAGGGAAACCTACCAAACCTGTGCATTTTTTTAAACTAGAGACCTAGGGGAATCCAAGATGGGGTGACTTGTGGGGCTCTCACCAAGTTATGTTACCCAGAATCCTTTGCAAACCTCAAAATTTGTCCAAAAAAAACACTTTTTCCTCACATTTTGGTGACAGACAGTTCGGTAATCTGGGAGGAGCCACACATTTTCTTCTACCCAGTGTTCCCCCAAGTCTCTTAATAAAAATAGTACCTCACATAAGTGGCTAGGCCGAGTGCCCACGACAGGAAATGCCCCAAAACACAACGTGGACACATCACATTTTCCCAAAGAAATCAGAGATGCATTTTGCAAAGTTCCTAGCTGTGGATTTTGGCCTCTAGCTCACCCGACACCTACGGAAACCTACCAAACATGTTCATTTTTGCAAACTAGATACCTAGAGGAATCCAAGATGGGATGACTTATGGGGCTCTCACAAAGTTCTGTTACCTAGAATCCTTTGCAAACCTCAAAATTTGGCAAAAAAAAAACTTTTTCCTCACATTTTGGTGACAGAAAGTTCAGGAATGTGAGAGGAGCCAAACATTTCCTCTAACCCAGTATTCCCCCGAGTCTCCTGAAAAAAATGGTACCTCACTTGTGTGGGTAGACCTAGTGCCCACGACAGGAAATGACCCACAACACAACGCGGACACATCACATTTTCCCAAAGATATCAGACCTGTTTTTTCCAAAGTGCCTAGCTGTTGATTTTTGCCTCTAGCTCAGCCGGTACCTAGGGAAATCTACTAAGCCTGTGCATTTTTCACTACTAGAGACCTAGGGGAATCCAAGATAGGGTGACATGTGGGGCTCTCACCAAGTTCTGTTTCCCAGAGTCCTTTGCAAACCTCAAAATTTGGCAAAAAAAAAACACTTTTTCCTCACATTTCGGTGACAGAAAGTTCAGGAATCTGAGAGGAGCCACAAATTTCCTCCTACCCAGTGTTCCCCCAAGTCTCTCAATAAAAATGGTACCTCACTTATGTGGCTAGGCCTAGTGCCAGTGACAGGAAATGCCCCAAAACACAACGGGACAAATGACATTTTCCCAAATAAATCAGAGATGCATTTTGCAAAGTGCCTAGCTGTGGATTTTGGCCTCTAGCTCACCCGGCACCTAGGAAACCTACCAAACCTGTGCATTTTTTAAAACTAGATCCATGAGGAATCCAAGATAGGGTGACTTTTGGGGCTCTCACAAAGTTCTGACACCCAGAATCTTTTGCAAACCTCAAATTTTGGCCAAAAAAAACACTTTTTCCTCACATTTTGGTGACAGAAAGTTCTGGAATCTGATAGGCGCCACAATTTCCTGTGACCCAGCGTTCCCCCAAGTCTCCTGATAAAAATGGTACCTCACTTGTGTGGGTACGCATAGTACCCACTACAGGAAATGACCCAAAACACAACGTGGACACATGACATTTTCTCAAAAAAATCAGAGGTGTTTTTTGCAGAGTGCCTAGCTGTGGATTTTGACCTCTAGCTCAGCCGGCACCTAGGTAAACCTACCAAACCTGTATATTTTTTAAAACTAGACGGCTAGGGGAATCCAGGATGGTGTGACTTGTGGGGCTCTCACCAAGTTCTGATACCAGAATCCTTTGCAAACCTCAAAGTGTGGCAAATAAAACACTTTTCCCTCAAATGTACGTGACAGAAAGTTCTGGAATCTGAGAGGATCCACTAATTTCCTCCTACGGAGTGTTCCCCCAAGTCTCCCGATAAAAATGGTACCTCACTTGTGTGGGTAGGCCCAGTGCCCGCAACAGGAAATGCCCCACACCACAATGTGGACACATCACATTTTCACAAAGAAATCAGAGCTGTTTTTTGCAAAGTGCCTAGCTGTGGATTTTGGCCTCTAGCTCTGCTGGCACTTAGGGAAACGTACCAAACCTGTGCATTTTTGAAAACTAGACTCTTGGGGGAGTCCAAGATGGGGGGTGACTTGTGGGGCTCTCACAAAGTTCTGTTACCCAGAATCCTTTGCAAACCTCAAAATTTGGCAAAAAATAACACTTTTTCCTCACATTTTGGTGACAGAAAGTTCTGGAATCTGATTGGCGCCACAAATTTCCTCTGACCCAGCGTTCCCCCAAGTCTCCTGATAACAATGGGACCTCACTTGTGTGGGTAGACCTAGTGCACACAACAGGAAATTACCCAAAACACAATGTGGACACATCACATTTTCCCAAAGAAATCAGAGCTGTTTTTTGCAAAGTGCCTAGCAGTGGATTTTGGCCTATATCTCAGCAGGCACCTAGGGAAACCTACCAAACCTGTCCATTTTTTTAAACTAGAGACCTAGGGGAATCCAAGATGGGGTGACTTGTGGGGCTCTCACCAAGTTCTGTTACCCAGAATCCTTTGCAAACCTCAAAATATGGCAAAAAAACCACTTTTTCCTCACATTTTGGTGACAGAAAGTTCAGGAATGTGAGAGGAGCCACACCTTTCCTCTAACCCAGTATTCCCCCGAGACTCCTGAAAAAAATGGTACCTCACTTGTGTGGGTAGACCTAGTGCCCACGACATGAAATGACCCACAACACAACGCGGACACATCACATTTTCCCAAAGATATCAGACCTGTTTTTTCCAAAGTGCCTAGCTGTTGATTTTTGCCGCTAGCTCAGCCGGCACCTAGGGAAACCTACTAAGCCTGTGCATTTTTCACTACTAGAGACCTAGGGGAATCCAAGATAGGGTGACATGTGGGGCTCTCACCAAGTTCTATTTCCCAGAGTCCTTTGCAAACCTCAAAAGTTGGCAAAAAAAAACCTTTTTCCTCACATTTCGGTGACAGAAAGTTCAGGAATCTGAGGGGAGCCACAAATTTCCTCCTACCCAGTGTTCCCCCAAGTCTCTCAATAAAAATGGTACCTCACTTATGTGGCTAGGCCTAGTGCCAGTGACAGGAAATGCCCCAAAAAACAACGGGACACATGACATTTTCCCAAATAAATCAGAGATGCATTTTGCAAAGTGCCTAGCTGTGGATTTTGGCCTCTAGCTCACCCGGCACCTAGGAAACCTACCAAACCTGTGCATTTTTTAAAACTAGATCCATGAGGAATCCAAGATAGGGTGACTTTTGGGGCTCTCACAAAGTTCTGACACCCAGAATCTTTTGCAAACCTCAAAATTTGGCCAAGAAAAACACTTTTTCCTCACATTTCGGTGACAGAAAGTTCTGGAATCTGATAGGCGCCACAATTTCCTGTGACCCAGCGTTCCCCCAAGTCTCCTGATAAAAATGGTACCTCACTTGTGTGGGTACGCATAGTACCCACTACAGGAAATGACCCAAAACACAACGTGGACACATGACATTTTCTCAAAAAAATCAGAGGTGTTTTTTGCAGAGTGCCTAGCTGTGGATTTTGACCTCTAGCTCAGCCGGCACCTAGGTAAACCTACCAAACCTGTATATTTTTTAAAACTAGACAGCTAGGGGAATCCAGGATGGTGTGACTTGTGGGGCTCTCACCAAGTTCTGTTACCAGAATCCTTTGCAAACCTCAAAGTGTGGCAAATAAAACACTTTTCCCTCAAATGTACGTAACAGAAAGTTCTGGAATCTGAGAGGATCCACTAATTTCCTCCTACGGAGTGTTCCCCCAAGTCTCCCGATAAAAATGGTACCTCACTTGTGTGGGTAGGCCCAGTGCCCGCGACAGGAAATGCCCCAAACCACAATGTGGACACATCACATTTTCACAAAGAAATCAGAGCTGTTTTTTGCAAAGTGCCTAGCTGTGGATTTTGGCCTCTAGCTCTGCTGGCACTTAGGGAAACGTACCAAACCTGTGCATTTTTTAAAACTAGACATCTAGGGGAATCCAAGATAGGGTGACTTTTGGGGCTCTCACAAAGTTCTGTTACCCAGAACCCTTTCAAACCTCAAAATGTGGCAAAAAAAAAACTTTTTCCTCACATTTCGGTGACAGAAAGTTTTGGAATCTGATAGGCGCCACAATTTCCTGTGACCCAGCATTCCCCCAAGTCTCCTGATAAAAATGGTACCTCACTTGTGGGGGTAGATAGTGCCCACGACAGGAAATGACCCAAAACACAACGTGGACACATGACATTTCCCCAAAGAAATCAGAGGTGTTTTTTGCAAAGTGACTGGCTGTGGATTTTGACCTCTAGCTCAGATGGCACCTAGGGAAACCTACTAAACCTGTGTATTTTTTAAAACTAGACACATGGGGAATCCAAGATGGGGTGACTTGTGGGGCTATCACCAAGTTATGTTACCAGAATCCTTTCCAAACCTCAAAATGTGGCAATTAAAATACTTTTCCCTCAAATTTAGGTGACAGAAAGTTCTGGAATCTGAGAGGATCTACAAATTTCCTCCTACGGAGAGTTCCCCCAAGTTTCCCGATAAAAATGATACCTCACTTGTGTGGGTAGGCCCAGTGCCCGCGACAGAAAATGCCCAAAACCACAATGTGGACACATCTCATATTCACAAAGAAATCAGAGCTATTTTTTGCAAAGTGCCTAGCTGTGGAATTTGGCCTCTAGCTCAGCTGGCACCTAGGGAAACCTACCAAACCTGTGCATTTTCGAAAACTAGACACATGAGGGAGTCCAAGATGGGGTGACTTTTGGGGCTCTCACCAAGTTCTGTTACCCAGAATCCTTTGCAAACCTCAACATTTGGCAAAAATACACTTTTTCCTCACATTTCGGGGTCAGAAAGTTCAGGAATCTGAGAGGAGCCACAAATTTCCTCCTATCCAGTATTCCCCCAAGTCTCTCAATAAAAATGGTTCCTCACTTATGTGGCAAGGCCTAGTGCCCGCGACAGGAAATGCCCCAAAACACATCGTGGACACATCACATTTTCCCAAAGAAATCAGAGATGTATTTTGCAAAGTGCCTAGCTGTGGATTTTGGTCTCTAGCTCACCCGGCACTTAGGGAAACCTACCAAACCTGTCCATTTTTTAAAACTAGACACTTAGAGGAATCCAAGATGGGGTGACTTGTGGGACTCTCAGAAAGTTCTATTACCCAGAATCCTTTGAAACAACAAAATCTGGCAATAAAAAACACCTTTTCCTCCTATTTTGGTGACAGAAAGTTCTAGCATATGATAGGTGCCACAAATTTTCTCTGGGCCAGAATTCCCCCAAGTCTACTGATAAAAATGGTACCTCACTTGTGGGGGTAGACCTAGTGCCTACAACAGGAAATGACCCAAAACACAATGTGGACACATCACATTTTCCCAAAGAAATCAGAGCTGTTTTTTGCAAAGTGCCTTGCTGTGGATTTTGGCCTCTAGCTCAGCCGGCACCTAGGGAAATCTATCAAACCTGTCCATTTTTTAAAACTAGACACCTAGGGGAATCTAAAATGGGGTGAACTTTGGGGCTCACACCAAGTTATGTTACCCAGAATCCTTTGCAAACCTCAAAATGTGGCAAAAAAAAACTTTTTCCTCACATTTCGGTGACAGAAACTTTGGGAATCTGAGAGGAGCCACAAATTTCCTCCTACCCAGTGTTCCCCCAAGTCTCTCAATAAAAATAGTACCTCACATATGTGGCTAGGCCGAGTGCCTGCAATAGGAAATGCACCAAAACACAACGTGGACACATCACATTTTACAAAAGGAATCAGAGATGCATTTTGCAAAGTGCCTAGCTGTGGATTTTGGCCTCTAACTCTGCTGGCACTTCGGGAAACGTACCAAACCTGTGCATTTTTGAAAAAAAGACTCTTGGGGGAGTCCAAGATGGGGGGTGACTTGTGGGGCTCTCACAAAGTTCTGTTAGTCAGAATCCTTTGCAAACCTCAAAATTTGGCAAAAAATAACACTTTTTCCTCACATTTTGGTGACAGAAAGTTCTGGAATCTGATAGGCGCCACAAATTTCCTCTTACCCAGCGTTCCCCCAAGTCTCCTGATAACAATGGTACTTCACTTGTGTGGGTAGACCTAGTGCACACGACAGGAAATTACCCAAAACACAATGTGGAAACATCACATTTTCCCAAAGAAATCAGAGCTGTTTTTTGCAAAGTGCCTTGCAGTTGATTTGGCCTCTATCTCAGCCGGCACCTAGGGAAACCTACCAAACCTGTGCATTTTTTTAAACTAGAGACCTAGGGGAATCCAAGATGGGGTGACTTGTGGGGCTCTCACCAAGTTATGTTACCCAGAATCCTTTGCAAACCTCAAAATTTGGCAAAAAAAACACTTTTCCCTCACATTTTGGTGACAGACAGTTCGGTAATCTGGGAGGAGCCACAAATTTTCTTCTACCCAGTGTTCCCCCAAGTCTCTTAATAAAAATAGTACCTCACATAAGTGGCTAGGCCGAGTGCCCGCAACAGGAAATGCCCAAAAACACAACGGGACAAATGACATTTTCCCAAATAAATCAGAGATGCATTTTGCAAAGTGCCTAGCTGTGGATTTTGGCCTCTAGCTCACCCGGCACCAAGGAAACCTACCAAACCTGTGCATTTTTTAAAACTAGATCCATGAGGAATCCAAGATAGGGTGACTTTTGGAGCTCTCACAAAGTTCTGACACCCAGAATCTTTTGCAAACCTCAAATTTTGGCCAAAAAAAACACTTTTTCCTCACATTTCGGTGACAGAAAGTTCTGGAATCTGATAGGCGCCACAATTTCCTGTGACCCAGCGTTCCCCCAAGTCTCCTGATAAAAATGGTACCTCACTTGTGTGGGTACGCATAGTACCCACTACAGGAAATGACCCAAAACACAACGTGGACACATGACATTTTCTCAAAAAAATCAGAGGTGTTTTTTGCAGAGTGCCTAGCTGTGGATTTTGACCTCTAGCTCAGCCGGCACCTAGGTAAACCTACCAAACCTGTATATTTTTTAAAACTAGACACCTAGGGGAATCCAGGATGGTGTGACTTGTGGGGCTCTCACCAAGTTCTGTTACCAGAATCCTTTGCAAACCTCAAAGTGTGGCAAATAAAACACTTTTCCCTCAAATGTACGTGACAGAAAGTTCTGGAATCTGAGAGGATCCACTAATTTCCTCCTACGGAGTGTTCCCCCAAGTCTCCCGATAAAAATGGTACCTCACTTGTGTGGGTAGGCCCAGTGCCCGCAACAGGAAATGCCCCAAACCACAATGTGAACACATCACATTTTCACAAAGAAATCAGAGCTGTTTTTTGCAAAGTGCCTAGCTGTGGATTTTGGCCTCTAGCTCTGCTGGCACTTAGGGAAACGTACCAAACCTGTGCATTTTTGAAAACTAGACTCTTGGGGGAGTCCAAGATGGGGGGTGACTTGTGGGGCTCTCACAAAGTTCTGTTACCCAGAATCCTTTGCAAACCTCAAAATTTGGCCAAAAATAACACTTTTTCCTCACATTTTGGTGACAGAAAATTCTGGAATCTGATTGGCGCCACAAATTTCCTCTGACCCAGCGTTCCCCCAAGTCTCCTGATAACAATGGTACCTCACTTGTGTGGGTAGACCTAGTGCACACAACAGGAAATTACCCAAAACACAATGTGGACACATCACATTTTCCCAAAGAAATCAGAGCTGTTTTTTGCAAAGTGCCTAGCAGTGGATTTTGGCCTATATCTCAGCAGGCACCTAGGGAAACCTACCAAACCTGTCCATTGTTTTAAACTAGAGACCTAGGGGAATCCAAGATGGGGTGACTTGTGGGGCTCTCACCAAGTGCTGTTACCCAGAATCCTTTGCAAACCTCAAAATATGGCAAACAAAACACGTTTTCCTCACATTTTGGTGACAGAAAGTTCAGGAATGTGAGAGGAGCCACACCTTTCCTCTAACCCAGTATTCCCCCGAGTCTCCTGAAAAAAATGGTACCTCACTTGTGTGGGTAGACCTAGTGCCCACGACAGGAAATGACCCACAACACAACGCGGACACATCACATTTTCCCAAAGATATCAGACCTGTTTTTTCCAAAGTGCCTAGCTGTTGATTTTTGCCGCTAGCTCAGCCGGCACCTAGGGAAACCTACTAAGCCTGTGCATTTTTCACTACTAGAGACCTAGGGGAATCCAAGATAGGGTGACATGTGGGGCTCTCACCAAGTTCTATTTCCCAGAGTCCTTTGCAAACCTCAAAAGTTGGCAAAAAAAAACCTTTTTCCTCACATTTCGGTGACAGAAAGTTCAGGAATCTGAGGGGAGCCACAAATTTCCTCCTACCCAGTGTTCCCCCAAGTCTCTCAATAAAAATGGTACCTCACTTATGTGGCTAGGCCTAGTGCCAGTGACAGGAAATGCCCCAAAAAACAACGGGACACATGACATTTTCCCAAATAAATCAGAGATGCATTTTGCAAAGTGCCTAGCTGTGGATTTTGGCCTCTAGCTCACCCGGCACCTAGGAAACCTACCAAACCTGTGCATTTTTTAAAACTAGATCCATGAGGAATCCAAGATAGGGTGACTTTTGGGGCTCTCACAAAGTTCTGACACCCAGAATCTTTTGCAAACCTCAAAATTTGGCCAAGAAAAACACTTTTTCCTCACATTTCGGTGACAGAAAGTTCTGGAATCTGATAGGCGCCACAATTTCCTGTGACCCAGCGTTCCCCCAAGTCTCCTGATAAAAATGGTACCTCACTTGTGTGGGTACGCATAGTACCCACTACAGGAAATGACCCAAAACACAACGTGGACACATGACATTTTCTCAAAAAAATCAGAGGTGTTTTTTGCAGAGTGCCTAGCTGTGGATTTTGACCTCTAGCTCAGCCGGCACCTAGGTAAACCTACCAAACCTGTATATTTTTTAAAACTAGACGGCTAGGGGAATCCAGGATGGTGTGACTTGTGGGGCTCTCACCAAGTTCTGTTACCAGAATCCTTTGCAAACCTCAAAGTGTGGCAAATAAAACACTTTTCCCTCAAATGTACGTGACAGAAAGTTCTGGAATCTGAGAGGATCCACTAATTTCCTCCTACGGAGTGTTCCCCCAAGTCTCCCGATAAAAATGGTACCTCACTTGTGTGGGTAGGCCCAGTGCCCGCGACAGGAAATGCCCCAAACCACAATGTGGACACATCACATTTTCACAAAGAAATCAGAGCTGTTTTTTGCAAAGTGCCTAGCTGTGGATTTTGGCCTCTAGCTCTGCTGGCACTTAGGGAAACGTACCAAACCTGTGCATTTTTGAAAACTAGACTCTTGGGGGAGTCCAAGATGGGGGGTGACTTGTGGGGCTCTCACAAAGTTCTGTTACCCAGAATCCTTTGCAAACCTCAAAATTTGGCAAAAAATAACACTTTTTCCTCACATTTTGGTGACAGAAAGTTCTGGAATCTGATTGGCGCCACAAATTTCCTCTGACCCAGCGTTCCCCCAAGTCTCCTGATAACAATGGTACCTCACTTGTGTGGGTAGACCTAGTGCACACAACAGGAAATTACCCAAAACACAATGTGGACACATCACATTTTCCCAAAGAAATCAGAGCTGTTTTTTGCAAAGTGCCTAGCAGTGGATTTTGGCCTATATCTCAGCAGGCACCTAGGGAAACCTACCAAACCTGTCCATTTTTTTAAACTAGAGACCTAGGGGAATCCAAGATGGGGTGACTTGTGGGGCTCTCACCAAGTTCTGTTACCCAGAATCCTTTGCAAACCTCAAAATATGGCAAACAAAACACTTTTTCCTCACATTTTGGTGACAGAAAGTTCAGGAATGTGAGAGGAGCCACACCTTTCCTCTAACCCAGTATTCCCCCGAGTCTCCTGAAAAAAATGGTACCTCACTTGTGTGGGTAGACCTAGTGCCCACGACAGGAAATGACCCACAACACAACGCGGACACATCACATTTTCCCAAATATATCAGACCTGTTTTTTCCAAAGTGCCTAGCTGTTGATTTTTGCCGCTAGCTCAGCCGGCACCTAGGGAAACCTACTAAGCCTGTGCATTTTTCACTACTAGAGACCTAGGGGAATCCAAGATAGGGTGACATGTGGGGCTCTCACCAAGTTCTATTTCCCAGAGTCCTTTGCAAACCTCAAAAGTTGGCAAAAAAAAACCTTTTTCCTCACATTTCGGTGACAGAAAGTTCAGGAATCTGAGGGGAGCCACAAATTTCCTCCTACCCAGTGTTCCCCCAAGTCTCTCAATAAAAATGGTACCTCACTTATGTGGCTAGGCCTAGTGCCAGTGACAGGAAATGCCCCAAAACACAACATGGACACATGACATTTTCCCAAAGAAATCAGAGATGCATTTTGCAAAGTGCCTAGCTGTGAATTTTGGCCTCTAGCTCACCCGGCACCTAGGGAAACCTCCCAAACCTGTGCATTTTTTAAAACTAGACACCTAGGGGAATCCAAGATAGGGTGACTTTTGGGGCTCTCACAAATGTCTGGTACCAGAATCTTTTGCAAACCTCAAATATTGGCAAAAAAAAAAACACTTTTTCCTCACATTTCGGTGACAGAAAGTTCTGGAATCTGATAGGCGCCACAATTTCCTGTGAGCCAGCGTTCCCCCACGTCTCCTGATAAAAATGGTACCTCACTTGTGTGGGTAGGCATAGTGCCCACGACAGGAAATGACCCAAAACACAACGTGGACACGTGACATTTTCCCAAAGAAATCGGAGGTGTTTTTTGCAGAGTGCCTAGCTGTGGATTTTGACCTCTAGCTCAGTCGGCACCTAAGTAAACCTACCAAACCTGTATATTTTTGAAAACTAGACACCTCCTAGGGAAATCCAGGATGGTGTGACTTGTGGGCCTCTCACCAAGTTCTGTTACCAGAATCCTTTGCAAACCTCAAAATGTGGCAAATAAAACACTTTTCCCTCAAATGTAGGTGACAAAAAGTTCTGGACTCTGAGATGATCCACAAATTTCCTCCTAAGGAGTGTTCTCCCAAGTCTCCTGATAAAAAAGGTACCTCACTTGTGTGGGTACGCATAGTACCCACTACAGGAAATGACCCAAAACACAACGTGGACACATGACATTTTCTCAAAGAAATCAGAGGTGTTTTTTGCAGAGTGCCTAGCTGTGGATTTTGACCTCTAGCTCAGCCGGCACCTAGGTAAACCTACCAAACCTGTATATTTTTTAAAACTAGACACCTAGGGGGATCCAGGATGGTGTGACTTGTGGGGCTCTCACCAGGTTCTGTTACCAGAATCCTTTGCAAACCTCAAAATGTGGCAAATAAAACACTTTCCCCTCAAATTTAGGTGACAGAAAGTTCTGGAATCTGAGAGGATCCACTAATTTCCTCCTACGGAGTGTTCCCCCAAGTCTCCTGATAAAAATGGTACCTCACTTGTGTGGGTAGGCCCAGTGCCCGTGACAGGAAATGCCCCAAACCACAATGTGGACACATCACATTTTCACAAAGAAATCAGAGCTATTTTTTGCAAAGTGCCCAGTTCTGGATTTTGCCCTCTAGCTCAGCTGGCACTTAGGGAATCCTACCAAACCTGTGCATTTTTGAAAACTAGACACTTGGGGGAGTCCAAGATGGGGTGACTTTTGGGGCTCTCACAAAGTTCTGTTACCCAGAATCCTTTGTAAACCTCAAAATTTGGCAAAAAATAACACTTTTTCCTCACATTTTGGTGACAGAAAGTTCTGGAATCTGATAGGCGCCACAAATTTCCTCTGACCCAGCGTTCCCCCAAGTCTCCTGATAACAATGGTACCTCACTTGTGTGGGTAGACCTAGTGCCCACGACAGGAAATTACCCAAAACACAACATAGACACATCACATTTTCCCAAAGAAATCAGAGCAGTTTTTTGCAATGTGCCTAGCTGTGGATTTTGGCCTCTATCTCAGCCGCCACCTAGGGGAACCTACCAAACCTGTGCATTTTTTAAAACTAGAGACCTAGGGGAATCCAAGATGGTATGACTTGTGGGGCTCTCACCAAGTTCTGTAACCCAGAATCCTTTGCAAACCTCAAAATGTGGCAAAAAAACTATTTTCCCTCACATTTAGGTGAATGAAGGGCTCGGAATCTGAGAGGAGCTACTAATTCCCTCCTACTCAGTGTTCCCCCAAGTCTCTCAATAAAAATGGTACCTCACTTATGTGGATAGGCCTAGTGCCACCGACAGGAAATGCCCCAAAACACAACGTGGAGACATCACATTTTTCCAAAGAAATCAGAGATGCATTTTGCAAAGTGCCTAGCTGTGGATTTTAGCCTCTAGCTCACCCGACACTTAGGGAAACCTACCAAATCTGTGCATTTTTGAAAACTAGGCACCTAGAGGAATCCAAGATAGGGTGACTTTTGGGGCTCTCACTAAGTTCTGTTACCCAGAATCCTTTGCAAACCTCAAAATTTGGCAAAAAAAAAAACTTTTTCCTCACATTTTGGTGACATAAATTTCTGGAATCAGATAGGCGCCACAAATTTCCTGTGACCCAGCGTTCCTCCAAGTCTACTGATAAAAATGGGACCTCACTTGTGTGGGAAGACCTAGTGCCCACGACAGGAAATGACCCAAAACACAATGTCACATCACATCTTCCCAAAGAAATCAGAGCTGATTTTTTCAAAGTGCCTAGCTGTGGATTCTTGCCTCTAGCTCAGCCGGCACCAAGGGAAACTGAGGAGCCAGGAAAGATTACACCCCCACCCGGGGTCCTCTTCCCAGCGGTGGAGGGACACCCTTGTCCTCAGGGTCCGTTTAGCAGAGAGTACACAAATCAGGCGGAGTCACCAACTGGAGGAATAAAGAGAAGTTTATTACATGGATTATAGCTCGAGCTAATACAGAGTCCCAGGACAGTCAAGTGACTATCCTACCGAGGCTGCCCCTTCACTCCGGGGCACCCAACCTTTTATACACACAAAACTGCTTAGTCAGAGGACAACTCCATCCCTGGCGTATTCAAGGTCCTCTGAGGCCTTCAGAATATTTCAGGGATACACGTGTGGTGGGAGAAGGTACAGATGCAGCTGGCAGGAGGTGGCAACGACCTGTACGAACCTGTTCTGGCAGTTACTGATTAAGCACGACAATTTTCGGAACTGTGATTGGAAAAAGTAAATGGCAGCGATAAGCAGATTGCAACCCAAGGCTGTGAGCACAAGGTCAAACATCAAAGTTCAGAAGGTTTGCCGAGCACATGGCAGCATAATAAAGATAAACAGATGCCTATCAGCTATGGTGTATGATTAAGTTTATGTACATTTTCTCAATCCCTCCTTTTGCCATTGTGAGGCAAGCTTGAACGTCATTCAGTGTCTATGTTAATGGACATAAGGTCTTTTATCTCCTGCTCAGGGGACAGCATAGCCGTGTGTTGAGGAGGGCGAACAGGCCAGGTGGCAAGGGATGGCATACAGCAACCGCACAAAGCAGGTAGGCACTGTACACAAAGACAACAGGTGAGGAATACAGCAGCAAGCACAAAAAGGAATATTAGTATCTTCCAGCCCCATTGGGAAATCAAGCCCCAAAGCCAGTCGGTCAAGGACCATGTGCTTCGTCTTGGTGTATTGTGGACGCTATCGTATGCAACCTTTGAATGGCTCTATACACTGTAGGGGCATTGTCCCGTATATAAACGCAGCAGCTCGATCCGATCAAAGTACAAACTCCACCACGGTCCGCCAAGATGATGTCAAGAACCATTCTGTTTTGAAGAGTAACAAGGCGGTCAGCAGCGAGCTCTGCAGTTATGTTACTCAGAGCTCCTGCTGTTTCATTTATTGTTGCTTCCACGACTCGTGTGAGATGTCTGATATCCCTACTGTTCATCATAGGGCCCCAAAATGGAAGAACTCCTTTAAAGTAGTCCAATGCTTCTTGTGCTGAGGTATCTTCTGCAGATATTACCCCTCTCTGAGTCCTGTGGTGTTGAGGGCCAGCTGTGTAAGTTGGTGGTAGTAACCAAGCAATGTAACACGTACCGGTCCAGGTGGGCAGCAAGAAGGTGTAGGCATTATTACCACAAACAAAATACGAGTTTCGTGATGGTATCATGGTAGGCCAATCAGTTCCATTCAATATTACTGTAGCATTACAGTTACTGGCACCTACACTTCTATTACCACTCTTCTGAAAACAAAGTGGAGCCTTGACCTGTGTTACAAGAAAACTTTGGTCAATCCGGGGTGTGGTATTAAAAGATAAAAAATATATGTCAGTAGACCTATTTTGCCGGTCAGCATATTCTGACTTTTCTTCCTTTGTTCCATAAACTCTCGTTCCAGTGGGCCAGCATAACCGGTATAGGTGGGTGACCAATAGTCCAGAATTAGTAGCATCCATTGAGGTAGCCCAAATGGATGATAGTTCATACCAGGCGCTGCAGGAGCCATCAAAAGAAAAAGGAAATTAATTATATGGCAACCCTTTTTGCACAGAACTTGGTAGCCAGCCACATATCCAACAATTTGTTCTATTTTTAGCCAGCTGATGTTGATGTAACATACAGTAGATATGAAGGTATTGTTTTCATATTCCTTACGTCGTCCTTCCTCATGGGGTGGTAAGGAAACATGGCTGTGTTCTGAAGGCGGTGGCGTAGTTGGTGAGACCTCTGAATCAGAATCATGTATTACCCACCCAATGCAGGACAGAAGTACCAAAAATAGTATTGTTATGGTGAGACAAGTGATACGTGGGCCTAATAGTCTTTTTAAATTACTTATTTTCTTCTTTTTCCTCTTGTCTTCTTGTATAACACCCATTTCTCTTTATTGCTTGTCCCACTAGCAGTTCAGTCCAACCTAGGTGCTGCACGTGACTGGTGGTTGCTTTACTGTGGGGTGATTCTAGCAGTCCTATTGACACACTCTGATCCGCCCCGACAGACAAAATCACGGCCCTGCAGCTATCGTCAGACTTATTACAGGGGACAAGCAATCAGTTCATTGTTTACTTTCTTATTTTCGTGGGCGAAAATCGTATCATGTGGACTGTGGTATGGTATGGTCAGGAAACAATTGTTCAGTGTGACCAAAATCTGAGGGAACCTCCTGCAGCACACTGTCGTTCTGTTCTTTATCACTCCGCGTAGTGTTGCTGAAACTGTCCTTAGTCGTCAGGTGGTCACCACTTTTTATTTCATCAGAGGGTACGAACAGGGGTACTTTCTTACAGTCGGATGCATGTATCCAATTCTTAGCTCCCTCGACTTTAACTGCTGTTCGAGTAGCAAGGAGGTCCTGTCGCGGACCTTTCCATCGAGGTTCGAGACTCTTTTTCCGCTGGAAATTCTTTGTGAGGACCCAGTCTCCAGGTAGTATCTTGTGGCCTGGATCAGTGGATACAGATGGGAGTGCTTCACGCACCTGTTGGTGAATAGTTTAGTGAGTTTATTTAAATAGTCCATCAAAACAGGATGTTCTAGTTCTGAATACTTACGAGGTCGAGAGACCCCCCAGACATTTGCTGGCCTTCCCATCACTATCTCATGGGGTGACAACCCTGATCTAGAATGAGGCATCATCCTGACAGACATTAAAGCCAGGGGCAACGCGTAACACCATATACCGCGTTCTGCGCATATTTTTGACATTTTCAATTTAAGTGTGCCATTATATTTTTCAACTAGTCCTGCTGACTGGGGGTGGTTAGCTGCATGAAACTTCTGTCGGAGGCCCAACCCTTCACACACCCTTTCCATCACCTGCCCTACAAAATGACTCCCATTATCTGACCAGACACACCTTGGGACCCCAAACCGTGGGAAGAACTCCTTCAGAAGTACCTTTGCGGTGGTAAGGGCAGTATTATCTTTAGGAGGGTAGGCTTCTACCCACTTACTAAACATACATACCACAACTAAGACATATTTCAAGTTGTTACACCTTTCCATCTCAATATAATCCATTTGTAGTACTTCAAAGGGATACGCTGGTGGTGAAAAATGCCCAGCGGGGACTGAGGCACCCTTCCCTATGTTATGTTGTAAACAAATCATGCAGGATTGGACCAGTTGGTCAGCTACTCTTCTGATATTTTTATTAGACCAAACCGGATCAAGCAAATCACAGATACTTTTTGCACTAACGTGTGCAGGACCATGGGCCATAGTCACTACTGCCAGAATGAATGCATCGGGTAACATCCATCTTTCCCTCTGTCCAGCACAGCGTATTCTCATCTAACTGGGCCTTCCCTTCTTCCCATTCCTTTTTCTCCTGTTCAGTTGTCTCATCCTGTATCTTCCTGACACTCTCTACCGTGTTCCCAAATATTTCATGGGGACGAACCTTCTCTGTACTATCTACCACATGCATGTGTCCTGTCTTTGCATACGCTGTATCTTTTGCTGTCTGATCGGCTAGGGCGTTGCCCCGTCCAGTTTCATCTGTCGCCTTTTTGTATGCACTACACTTCATGATAGCCATTGTTTTGGGCAATGCCAGGGCAGAAAGTAAGTTAGTTATAAGGGTCCCATGTTGAATACGTGTCCTATGTGAGGTGAGGAATCCTCGTTCTGCCCACAAGCGACCAAAATTGTGTGCTACGCCAAATGCATACTGACTGTCCATGTAAACATTCACATTAAGTCCTTTACTTAACTCACAGGCTCGTGTTAGAGCTATTAATTCTGCGGCCTGAGCAGAGTTGTGTGGTATCCTAGCTGTTTCAACTACAGTGGTAGCTGTTGTAACTGCATAGGCTACAGAGGTAGTGCCATTGGGTAGCTTGATGCATGAGCCATATACGTATAATATGCCATCAGGGTCTTTCAGTGGAGTGCCCCGTAAGTCCACTCTCCCTTTTGTTTCATCCTCCGTCCGGAGAATGCAGTCATGTATGTCATCATAGGAATCTTCAGTTTTTTCAGTAATTGGCAATAAAGTGGCAGGATTGAGCGTGTTGCACCTTTTTAATGTTATATGACTAGCTAAAAGTGTCAGTTCATAAGTAGTTAATCACCCATTAGTAAGATGCTGTGTTTTTGTTTTGTTTAATAGTGCATCAACAGTGTGTGGGACCAACAGGGTGAGGGGTGAATCCATGACTATCCCGGCCGACTGGCGCACTGCGACCCCTGCAGCGGCTACTGCCCGTAGACAGCTCGGGAGTGCACGGGCCACTGGATCCAGTAGGGCCGAAAAATAAGCACAGGGGCGTTGTTTGCCACCATGCTCTTGAGTTAACACTGATAGTGAACATCCATTTCTCTCTCTCACATATAGCTGAAAATCTTTACGATAATCAGGTGTACCCAGTACAGGTGCTGTGCAGAGTGTATTTTTCAATTCATCAAAACCAAACTGAAAATCGTCATTCCATTAAATTTTTTCAGGACAATCTTTGTGGGTGAGATGCAAAAACGGTTTTATCAAAAGAGAATAATTAGGAATCCATTGACGACAGAAGGAGGTAATACATATAAAGGCCCTAACCTCTCTCTGTGTCCTTGGAACCGGTATGTCTCGTATAGCTTGTATTCTCTCAGCCGTTAACGTACGTCCCTCCTTAGACAGGAGGTGCCCTAGGTATATAACCTCCTGTCTACAATATTGCAATTTGGAGAGGGAGACCTTATGGTGATGGTGTGCAAGATGTTTCAATAAGGCTACAGTATCTGTTTTACAATTTTGTTCTGAAGTGGATGCTATTAAAAGGTCATCCACATATTGAACCAGCGTCGAGGAGCAAGGAAAAACAAGGGTATCCAATTGGCACTTGAGGGCCTGGCTAAAAATGCTAGGCGATTCAGTATAGCCTTGTGGAGCGTGACAGAACCGGAAACTGCGACCACCCAGTGAAAACCCAAAGATGTGTCTGCTATCTGGATGAATAGGAATGCTAAAGAATGCATTCTTAAGATCGATAACAGAGAACCAAGTAGCGGAGGCAGGTATCATTGTTAATAATGTCGTAATGTCAGGAACAACAGGGAACTGGGGTATTACAATCTTATTGACCGCCAATAAATCAATAACAAATCGGAGTCCTGGAGACGCAGTGCCATCAGATAATTTTTTATGAACAGGAAGGACAGGACTGTTACAATCATTACCACGCGTTTCTTCAATGACACCCAAATCAATCAACTGGGTCACAATATTTTTGAGTTGTTGTTCAATGTGTTGGGATAATTTGTATTGGGGAAGACGAGGTAATTTGGCATTGGCTTTCAGGCGTATGACATACGGTGGTATGTCCAGACATCCAACATCGTCTTTATGTGTGGCCCATAAAATGTCTGGCAAATCTTGAAGTTCGGGTGGAAGTGGTTTTGACAAAAATTGTGACGGGGAAATATTGGGACCTAAAGTGACATGCACTCCATCCGGAGAGCAATAAATGGTGGCGTACAATTTCTTTAATAGGTCCAAACCCAATAAATTCTCACTACAGGCCGAAGTAAGAAGGAGAGGGGAGCTAATAGTGTAAGGACCTATAGCAACATGCAGCGGCTGGGAGACGGGGTTAGCCACCGGAACACCAGAAAAACCCATAGAGACATTAATATTGCCAGACAGAGGGACCCCTTGGACCTCTTCCCGTTTAACAGAACTTTTGGTGGCCCCAGTGTCTACCAAAAAATCATGTGAAGTACCGTCTAATCGTACCTAAACGTGAGGGCCATTCTGCCTAACAGGAATAGAAACTGGTCCCACCCCCCTCTGTCGAAGGCTGTCCTAGTCAAAGGAGGACCCCTGACCTTCATACGCATCATAGTCGTCATTAAAATATTGACGCTGGGATGAAGCATCAAAATAATTTGGGCGGGGGGTACTGTGGGACCGTGAAGGGGCCTGCTGGCGGGGTCTATCTGCAGGACCAGACCTACCGGGTGGTCTGTTGTCCTGTTGCGGTGGGGGCATGGGGCGGCCTGTGGAGTTGTCCTTATTGGGGTAGTCATTCTTCCAGTGGCCCTCCTGCTTGCAATAGGTGCACTGATTGTAGGAAAGGGAAGAACGGGGAGGGCGTTGGGACTGCCTTCTGTCATTGGGAGGTCCTTGTAACCTTGATCTGGACTGCTGTTGACGGGGCTGAGAGTAGGCCTGCTGAAATAACACCTTCGTTTTCAACTCCTTCGTTTTTTTCTCGTTCTTTTCTTGTTCTTCTATCTCCCTGTTCTCATAATATTGGGCCATTGTCAGTATTCCAGTGGCAGTAGAGACCGGCCACGTGCTTTCACACAATTTCAATTTCCCCTTTATGTCTGGCAATAAATTGCCCACGAATTTGTCAACAAAGAGTCTTATCCCCCCTTCAGTAGTCATGTCTTGGCCGCTGTAATCAGAAAAGACACCCTCAAACCTTGTATAAAAGTCCGAAACACCCTCGTCCTTTTTCTGTTTACAGGCGGCCAATTTATCCTGTGTGGTGCAAGTATGGTCTTCATTAAATCCAAAATACGCAGTGGGAGAGCCAATATAAGTGGGTCTGGTTTCGCTCCCCCAACCCTGTCCCTTTCTGCTGCTTGCAATTGGTCCCACGTGCCCCCTAGTTCAGCATGGTCGTGCCTCCGTACTTTTGACCACACTTCCTGCGGGACTACTGCTGCCATTAACATGTCAATATCGGACAACGTCATAGTACAGGATTCAAGAATTTGTTGCAGTTCTTTATAATATCCTGCAGGATTCTTACGGAGGTCAGGTAAGGCGGCTTTTAGGGTATATGTTTCAGATCTTTTCCATGGGGTGTGTACCCACATTTGTTGAAAATGCCCTGCGGTAATAACTTGGCCAGCGGCATCCATCACCGTCTCTCGCCAAACCGGCGGAACCTCTCTCATGGGAAACATGGATGCCTTTACAGAAGGACTACACATCCACAGGCGGTCCCTATATGCGAGGAGAGTAACAACATAATCATGTAGACCAGAACCAAAAGGCAGTCCAGTAGAGGCGCGTTTTCGGAGGTCCGCCAGTCCTGTGGGAGCTGAGGAACCATCATCCTCATATTCTTGTATTATAATGTTGCACATAAGGGTAGCTGCATGTAACTGAACTAAACTATCCCATTGTTTCATAGTGTGGACAATGTCCCTGACCACATATTCATTGCAATTAGTCATCCACCTCCGAGTCATTTCTCCAATGACATCTTCCTCTTGTAAATTAGAGAACAAGTGTCCGCGGAGGGTGGTTTTCACAGGGTATGTGTGGTGTCCGGACAGGAGTCAGGGGTGGGCCAAACGGGGGCCAGTCGAGGGGTGGGTACAGTCGGGTGGGGAGTATCCTCTATAGGTCTGGTGACAGGAGGGGTGGTGGTGGGTGGCGGAGCACTCGTCTGAGATCCAACCGGGGGTGGCACAATAGGGTCACCTGGTGCAGGTTGGGGATGTAGTGTAGGATATATTGCTGGAGTATATAACGGGGGTTTATCTAACATATCGTTTAAAAGGGGGTCTTCCTCTTGTGTCTTATCCACTACTGTCCTGGAAGGGTAACACTTATCAGTTTGTAAGTGAAGCCTTCCATCATGTTCTAAAATTTTCTGTTGATGTTCAGCTACGTCAGAGTCATATACCTTTTCAGTCACCGTCCTGGTCTTATGTCCCTGTAATTCTTTCTCTGCCTTCCTACATCTTTGGTCTGCTTCTTTCTGCCAAGTCCGTAGTGAGTCAAACATCCCTGGTCTACTTTTTGTCACAAATAAACATTCCTGTAAATAGTCTATAACTTATCTTTATCAAAAGTCCCGTGAATAGGCCATTGCAAATCAGAACTACCTTTGATTCTTTTTCTCCATATATCAGACCAAATAATCGGACCTATGCCATATTTAACATATATATCATGATTCTGAGTCCCGGCCTGAGGAGCAGGGCATGTTTCCTCCAGGCAGGAGTCCGTACTGCAAAGACAACAACAAAATTTCCTGAAACAACTGAACGCTGGCATTTTTTTAGTATTAAAATTTAAAAAATACTTACATCAGTGGTTTAAATACACCAAATAAATGGCAAATATGCCTTTTGCTTCCTACATATTTAAATGACAACTAGGGTCAGTCTTACCACTGACGTTGATCTTTGCAAAGAGCGATAGAAACGGTACAATACTCACAGACCGATTTTAGACAGGAATCTTTCAACTCCCGTCCTTACCTGACACTTCTGTTATGGTCCGACAGTTGGGGACTCCTGTAGTTCACAGGAAACAGAGACCCGAATTCAGACAGCGCCAGGAGAAGTCGTGCCGAATGGAAGACACACAGTGGAGATCCGCAGGTCCACGACAGAGAATGGAGCTCAGAATCTAGTGTGGGGCGCCTCCTTTGGAAGTCCAATCGTGAGTCCTCCGTCACCGGGCCGGTCCCTTGGATGCCTGACTCGGGTCCCTGTTCGGGCGCCAACTGAGGAACCAGGAAAGATTAGAACCCCACCCGGGGTCTCCTTCCCAGCGGTGGAGGGACACCCAAACCTGTGAATTTTTTAAAACTAGACACCAAGGGGAATCAAAGATGGGGTGACTTGTGGGGCTCTCATCAAGTTCTGTTACCCAGAATCCTTTGGGGACACCCTTGTCCTCAGGGTCCGTTTAGCAGAGAGTACACAAATCAGGCGGAGTCACCAACTGGAGGAATAAAGAGAAGTTTATTACATGGATTATAGCTCGAGCTAATACAGAGTCCCATGACAGTCAAGTGACTATCCTACGGAGGCTGCCCCTTCACTCCAGGGCACCCAACCTTATATTCATACAAAACTTCTTAGTCAGAGGACAACTTCATCCCTGGCGTATTCAGGCCCGTATTTATACTCCGTTTGCGCCGAATTTGCGTCATTTTTTTCGACGCAAATTCGGCGCAAAACTAACGCCATATTTATACTTTGGCGTTAGACGCGTCTAGCGCCAAAGTATTGGCAAATAGCGTCATTTTTTTGCGTGAACGCCTTCCTTGCGTTAATGAGATGCAAGGAAGGCGTTCCCGTCTAAAAAAATGACGGCGACGCAAATGCGTCGTATTTATACTCCCGGGCAAAAATCTCGCCCGGGAGTTGGCGGGTCAAAAAACCCCGCATTTGCGCCACTATTTAACGCCTGGGTCAGGGTAGGCGTTAAGGGGCCTGTGGGCTCAAAATGAGCCCACAGGTGCCCTCCCCTGCCCCCAGGGTCCCCCCCTGCCACCCCTTCCCACCCCAGGAGGACACCCAAGGATGGAGGGACCCACCCCAGGGACATTCAGGTAAGTTCAGGTAAGTATTATTTTTTATATTTTTTTACTTTTTTTTGGGTGGCATAGGGGGGCCTTATTTGTGCCCCCCTACATGCCACTATGCCCAATGACCATGCCCAGGGGACACAAGTCCCCTGGGCATGGCCATTGGGCAAGGGGGCATGACTCCTGTCTTTACTAAGACAGGAGTCATGAAATGGCGTCTGGGCGTCGTAAAAAAATGGCGCAAATCGGGTTGAGGCGATTTTTTTGCCTCAACCTGACTTGCCCCATTTTAAGACGCCCTAACGTCATTTTTTCCCAACGCCGGCGCTGCCTGGTCTACGTGGTTTTTTTCCACGCAAACCAGGCAGCGCCGGTCTGCTTGCGCCGGCTAACGCCATTCCATAAATACGGCGCCCGCATGGCGCTTCAGAATGGCGTTAGACGGCGCTAAATTTTTTGACGCTAAACTGCGTTAGCGCAGTTTAGCGTCAAAAAGTATAAATATGGGCCTCAATGTCCTCTGCGGCCTTCAGAATATTTCAGGGATACATGTGTGGTGGGAAAAGGTACAGATGCAGCTGATAGGAGGTGGCAACGACCTGTACGAACCTGTTCTGGCAGTTACTGATTAAGCACGACAATTCTCTGAACTGTGATTGGAAAAAGTAAATGGCAGCGATAAGCAGATTGCAGCCCAAGGCTGTGAGCACAAGGTCAAACATCAAAGTTCAGAAGGTTTGCCGAGCACATGGCAACATAATAAAGATAAACAATGCCTAGCAGCTATGGTGTATGATTAAGTTTATGTACATTTTCTCAAAACCTACCAAACCTGTGAATTTTTTAAAACTAGACACCTAGGGGAATCAAAGATGGGGTGACTTGTGGGGCTATCATCAAGTTCTGTTACCCAGAATCCTTTGCAAACCTCAAAATTTGGCAAAAAAAACACTTTTATCTCACATTTCTGTGACAGAAAGTTCAGGAATCTGAGAGGAGCCATAAATTTCCTCCTACCCTGTGTTCCCCCAAGTCTCTCAATAAAAAAGGTACTTCACTTATGTGGCTAGGCCTAGTGCCCGTGAGAGGAAATGCCCCAAAACAAACGTGGACACTTCACATTTTCCCAAAGAAATCAGAGATGCATTTTGCAAAGTGCCTAGCTGTGGATTTTGGCCTCTAGCTCACCTGGCCCCTAGCGAAACCTCCCAGACCTGTGCATTTTTTAATACTAGACACCTAGAGGTATCCAAGATAGGGTGACTTTTGGGGCTCTCACAAAGTTCTGTTACCCAGAATCCTTTGCAAACCTCAAAATTTGGCAAAAAAAAACACTTTTTCCTCAACTTTCGGTGACAGAAAATTCTGGAATCTGATAGGCGTCATAATTTCCTGTGACCTAGTGTTCCTCCAAGTCTCCTGATAAAAATGGTACCTCACTTGTGTGGGTAGGCTTAGTGCCCATGACAAGAAATGACCCAAAACACAACGTGGACACATTAAATTTTTCCCAAAGAAATCAGAGCTGTTTTTTGCAAAGTGCCTAGCTGTGGATTTTGACCTCTAGCTCAGCCGGCACCTAGGGAAACCTACCAAACCTGTTTATTTTTTAAAACTAGACACCTAGGGGAATCCAAGATGGGGTGACTTGTGGGGCTCTCACCAAGGTCTGTTACCTAGAATCCTTTGAAAACCTCAGAATTTGTCAAAATAAGCACTTTTTCTTCACATTATGGTGACAGAAAGTTCTGGAATCTGATAGGCGCCACAAATTTCCTCTGACCCAGTGTTCCCCCAAGTCTCCTGATAAAAATGGTACCTCAGTTGTGTGGGTAGACTTAGTGCCCACAACAGGAAATGACCCAAAACACAACGACACATCACATTTTCCCAAAGAAATCAGAGCTGTTTTTTGCAAAGTGCCTAGCTGTGGATTTTTGCCTCTAGCTCAGCCGGCACCTAGGGAAACCTACCAAAACTGCATTTTTCAAAACTAGACACCTAGGGGAATCCAAGATGGGGTGACTTGTGGGGCTCTCACCAAGTTCTGTTACTCAGAATCCTTTGAAAACCTCAAAATTTGGCAAAAAAAACACTTTTTCCTCACATTTCTGTGACAGAAAGTTCGGGAATCTGAGAGGAGCCACGAATTTCCTCTGACCCAGTGTTCCCCCAAGTCTCTCAATAAAAATGGTACCTCACTTATGTGGCTAGGCCTAGTGCCAGTGACAGGAAATGCTCCAAAACAAATATGGACACATCACATTTTCCCAAAGAAATCAGAGATGCATTTTGCAAAGTGCCTAGTTGTGGATTTTGGCCTGTAGCTCAACCGGCACCTAGGGAAAGCTACCAAACTTGTCAATTTTTTAAAAGTATATAACCAGAAGAATCCAAGACGTGGAGACTTGTGGGGCTCTCACAAAGTTCTGTTACCTAGAATCCTTTGAAAACCTCAAAATTTGAAAAAAAACACTTTTCCCTCAAAGTTTGGTGACAGAAAGTTCTGGAATCTGATAGGCGGCACAAATTTCCTCTGATCCAGCGTTACCCCAAGTTATCTGATAAAAATGGTACCTAACTTGTGTGGGTAGACCTAGTGCCCACAACAGGAAATGACCCAAAACACAACGTCACATCACATTTTCCAAAGAAATCAGAGCTGTTTTTTGCAAAGTGCCTAGCTGTGGATTTTTGCCTCTAGCTCAGCCGGCACCTAGAGAAACCTACCAAACCTGTGCATTTTTCAAAACTAGACACCTAGGGAAATCCAAGATGGGGTGACTTGTAGTGCTCTCACCAAGTTCTGTTACCCAGAATCCATAGCAAACCTCAAAATTGGGCAAAAAAACACTTTGTCCTCACATTTCAGTGACAGAAAGTTCGGGAATCTGATAGGAGCCGTAAATTTCCTCCTATCCAGTGTTCCCCCAAGTCGCTCAGCAAAAATGGTACCTCACTTATGTAGCTAGGCCTAGTGCCCGCAACAGAAAATGCCCCAAAACAAACGTGGACACATCACAATCTCCCAAAGAAATCAGAGATGCATTTTGCAAAGTGCCTAGCTGTGGATTTTGGCCTCTAGCTCACCCGGCACCTAGGGAAACCTACCAAACCTGCCAATTTTTGTAAACTAGATGCCTAGAGGATTCGAAGACGGGGATACTTGTGGGGCTCTCACAAACTTCTGTTACCTAGAATCCTTTGAAAACCTCAGAATGTGTCAAAATAAACACTTTTTCTTCACATTTTGGTGACAGAAAGTTCTGGAATCTGATAGGCGCCACAAATTTTCTGTGACCCAGCGTTCCCCCAAGTCTCCTGATAAAAATGGTACCTCACTTGTGTGGGTAGACCTAGTGCCCACGACAGCAAATGACCCAAAACACAATGTCACATCACATTTTCCCAAAGAAATCAAAGCTGTTTTTTTCAAAGTGCCTAGCTGTGGATTCTTGACTCTAGCTCAGCCGGCACCTAGGCAAACCTACCAAACCTGTGTATTTTTTTAAACTAGACACCTAGGGGAATCCAAGACGGGGTGACTTGTGGGGCTCTCACCAAGTTCTGTTACCCAGAATCCTTTGCAAACCCCAAATTTTGGCAAAAAAAAACACTTTTTCCTCACATTTTGGCGCCAGAAAATTCTGGAATCTGATAGGCGCCACAGTTTCCTGTGACCTAGCGTTCCTCCATGTCTCCTGATAAAAATGGTACCTCACTTGTGTGGGTAGGCTTAGTGCCCATGACAGGAAATGACCCAAAGCACAATGTGGACACATGACATTTTCCCAAAGAAATCAGAGCTGTTTTTTGCAAAGTGCCTAGTCGTGGATTTTGACCTCTAGCTCAGCCGGCACCTAGGGAAACCTACCAAACCTGTGCATTTTTTAAAACTAGACACCTAGGGGAATCCTAGATGGGGTGACTTCTGGGGCTCTCACCAAGTTTGGTTACCTAGAATCCTTTGAAAACCTCAGATTTTGTCAAAATAAACACTTTTTCTTCACATTTTGGTGACAGAAAGTTCTGGAATCTGATAGGCGCCACAAATGTCCTCTGATCCAGTGCTCCCCCAAGTCTCCTGATAAAAATGGTACCTCACTTGTGTGGGTAGACCTAGTGCCAACGACAGCAAATGCCCCAAAACACAATGTCACATCACATTTTCCCAAATAAATCAGAGCTGTTTTTTTCAAAGTGCCTAGCTGTGGATTCTTGACTCTAGCTCAGCCGGCACCTAGGCAAACTTACCAAACATGTGTATTTTTTAAAACTAGACACCTAGGGGAATCCAAGACAGGTTGACTTGTGGGGCTCTCACCAGGTTCTGTTACCCAGAATCCTTTGCAAACCCCAAATTTTGGCAAAAAAAAACACTTTTTCCTCACATTTCGGTGACAGAAAATTCTGGAATCTGATAGGCGCCACAGTTTCCTGTGACCTAGCGTTCCTCCAAGTCTCCTGATAAAAATGGTACCTCACTTGTGTGGGTAGGCTTAGTGCCCATGACAGGAAGTGACCCAAAACACAATGTGGACACATAACATTTTCCCAAAGAAATCAGAGCTGTTTTTTGCAAAGTGCCTAGCTGTGGATTTTGACCTCTAGCTCAGCCGGCACCTAGGGAAACCTACCAAATCTGTTCATTTTTGAAAATTAGACACCTAGGGGAATCCTAGATGGGGTGACTTGTGGGGCTCTCACCAAGTTTTGTTACCCATAATCCTTTGCAAACCTCAAAATTTGGCAAAAAAACACTTTTTCCTCACATCTCTGTGACAGAAAGTTCGGGAATCTGAGAGGAGCCACAAATGTCCTCCTACCCAGTGTTTCCTAAAGTCTCTCAATCAAAATGTACCTCACTTATGTGGCTAGGCCTGGTGCCCGTGAGAAGAAAAGCCCCAAAACACAATGTGGACACATCACATTTTCCCAAATAAATCAGAGATGCATTTTGCAAAGTGCCAAGCTGTGGATTTTGGCCTCTAGCTCACTAGGCACCTAGGGAAACCTACCAAACCTTTGCATTTCTGAAAGCTAGACACCTAGAGGAATGCAAGATAGGGTGACTTTTGGGGCTCTCACAAAGTTCTGTTATCCAGAATCTTTTGCAAACCTCAAAATTTGGTTAAAAAAAACAATTTTTCCTCACATTTCGGTAACGGAAAGTTCTGGAATCTGATAGGCACCACAAAGTTCCTGTGACCCAGCGTTCCTCCAAGTCTCCTGATGAAAATGGTACCTCACTTGTGTGTGTAGGCCTCGTGCTCACAACAGGAAATTAACCAAAACTAAACGTGGACACATGACATTTTCCCAAATAAATCAGAGGTGTTTTTGCAAAGTGTCTAGCTGTGGATTTTTACCTCTAGCTCAGCCGGCACCTAGGGAAACCTACCAAACCTGTGCATTTTTCAAAACTAGACACCTAGGGGAATACAAGATGGGGTGACTTTTTGGGTCTCTCACCAAGTTCTGTTACCCAGAATCCTTTGCAAACCTCAAAATGTGGCAAATAAAACATTTTTCCCTCACATTTAGGTGACAGAAAGTTCTGGAATCTGAGGGGAGCCACAAATTTCCTCCTACGCAGCGTTCCTCCAAGTCCCCTGATGAAAGTGGTACCTCACTTGTGTGGGTAGGCCCAGTGCCCATGACAGGAAATGCCCCAAACCACAATGTGGACACATCACATTTTCACAAAGAAATCAGAGCTGTTGTTTGCAAAGTGCCTAGCTGTGGATTTTGGCCTCTTGCTCAGCTGGCACCTAGGGAAACCTACAAAACCTGTGTATTTTCAAAAACTAGACACCTGGGGGAGTCCAAGGTGGGGTGACTTGTGGGGCTCTCACCAAGTTATGTTACCCAGAATCCTTTGCAAACCTCAAAATGTAGCAAAAAAACACTTTTCCCTCACATTTCGGTTACAGAAAGTTCGGGAATCTGAGAAGAGCCACTAATCTCCTCCGACCCAGTGTTCCCCAAGTCTCTGAATAAAAATGGAACCTCACGTATGTGGCTCGGCCTAGTGCCCGTGAGTGGAAATGCCCCAAAACACAACGTGGACACTTCACATTTTCCCAAAGAAATCAGAGATGCATTTTGCAAAGTGCGTAGCTGTGGATTTTGGCCTCTAGCTCACCTGGCACCTAGGGAAACCACCCAAACCTGTGCATTTTTTAATACTACACACCTAGAGGAATCCAAGATAGGGTGACTTTTGGGGCTCTCACAAAGTTCTGTTACCCAGAATCCTTTGCAAACCTCAAAATTTGGCCCAAAAAACACTTTTTCCTACATTTCGGTGACAAAAAATTCTGGAATCTGATAGGCGCCACAATTTCCTGTGACCTAGCGTTCCTCCAAGTCTCCTGCTAAAAATGGTACCTCACTTGTGTGGGTAGGCTTAGTGCCCATGACAGGATATGACCCAAAATACAACATGGGGACATGACATTTTCCCAAAGAAATCAGAGCTGTTTTTTGCAAACTGCCTAGCTGTGGATTTTGACCTCTAGCTCAGCCGGCACCTAGGGAAACCTACCAAACCTGTGCATATTTCAAAACTAGACACCTAGAGGAATCCAGGATGGGGTGACTTGTGGGGCTCTCACCAAGTTCGGTCACCTAGAATCCTTTGCAAACCTCAAAATGTGGCAAAAAAAAAACTTTTTCCTCACATTTCTGTGACAGAAAGTTCAGGAATCTGAGAGGAGCCACAAATTTCCTCCTACCCAGTGTTTCCTCAAGTCTCTCAATCAAAATGGTATCTCACTTATGTGGCTAGGCCTAGTGCCCGTGACAGGAAATGCCCCAAAACACAATGTGGACACTTCACATTTTCCCAAAGAAATCAGAGATGCATTTTGCAAAGTGGCTAGCTGTGGATTTTGGCCTCTAGCTCAACCGGCACCTAGGGAAACCTCCCAAACCTGTGCATTTTTTTAAACTAGACACCTAGAGGAATCCAAGGTAGGGTGACTTTTGGGGCTCTCACAAAGTTCTGTTACCCAGAATCCTTTGCAAACCTCAAAATTTGGCCACAAAAAACCCACATGTTCCTCACATTTCGGTGACAGAAAATTCTGGAATCTGATAGGCGCACAATTTCCTCTGACCTAGCGTTCCTCCAAGTCTCCTGATAAAAATGGTACCTCACTTGTGTGGGTAGGCTTAGTGCCCATGACAGGAAATGACCCAAAAAGCAACGTGGACACATCACATTTTCCCAAAGAAATCAGAGCTGTTTTTTACAAAGTGCCTAGCTGTGGATTTTGATATCTAGCTCACCCGGCACCTAGGGAAACCTACCAAACCTGTGCATTTGTGAAAAACTAGACACCTATGGGAATCCAAGATGGGGTGACTTGTGGGGCTCTCATCAAGTTCTGTTACCCAGAATCCTTTGCAAGCCTTAAGATTTGGCAAAAAAATACCTTTTCCTCACATTTCAGTGACATAAAGTTCGGGAATCTGAGAGCAGCCACAAATTTCCTCCTACCCAGTGTTCCCCCAAGTCTCTCAATAGAAATGATACCTCACTTATGTGGCTAGGCCATTGCCCGAGACAGGAAATGCCCCAAAACACAACATGGACACATCACATTTTCCCATTGAATTCAGAGATGCATTTTGAAAAGTGCCTAGCTGTGGATTTTGGCCTCTAGCTCACCTGGCACCTAGGGAAACCTACCAAACCTGTGCATTTCTGAAAACTAGACACCTAGAGGAATCCAAGATATGGTGACTTTTGAGGGTCGCACAAAGTTCTGTTACCCAGAATCCTTTGCAAACCTCAAAATTTGGTTAAAAAAAAACAATTTTTCCTCACATTTCGGTAACAAAAAGTTCTGGAATCTGTTAGGCGCCACAAATTTCCTGTGACCCAGCATTCCTCCAAGTCTCCTGATGAAAATGGTACCTCACTTGTGTGGGTAGGCCTCGTGCGCACAACAGGAAATTAACCAAAACACAACGTGGACACAAGACATTTTCCCAAAGAAATCAGAGCTGTTTTTTGCAAACTGCCTAGCTGTGGATTTTGGCTTCTTTCTCAGCCGGCATTTCGGGAAACCTACCAAACCTGTGCATTTTTCAAAACTAGACACGTAGGGGAATCCAAGATGGGGTGCCTTGTGGGGCTCTCACCAAGTTCTGTTACCCAGAATCCTTTGCAAACTTCAAAATATGGCAAAAAAAACACTTTTCCCTCACATTTCGGTGACAGAAAGTTCTGGAATCGGAGAGGAGCTACAAATTTCCTCCTATTCAACGTTCCCCCAAGTCTCTTGATAAAAATGATAGCTCACTTGTGTGGTTAGTCCTAGTGCCAGCAACAGAAAATGCCCCAAAACACAACGTGGACACATCACGTTTTCCCCAAAGAAATCAGCGCTGTTTTTAGCAAAGTGCCTAGCTGTGGATTTTGGCCTCTAGCTCAGCCGTCACCTAGGGAAACCTACCAAACCTGTGCATTTTTGAAAACTAGACACCTAGGATAATCCAAGATAGGGTGACTAGCGGGGTTCTCAACAATTTCTGTTACCCACAATCCTTTGCAAACCTCAGAATTTGGCAAAAAAACCACTTTTTCCTCACATTTCGGTGACAGAAAGTTCTGGAATCTGAAAGGAGCCACAAATTTCCTTCCACTCAGCATTCCTTCCAGTCTCCCGATAAAGTTTATACCTCACTTGTGTGGGTGGCCCAGGTGCCTGCAACAGAAAAAGACCAAAAACCTGTATAGATTGAGGGGATAGCACAGCGAGTTGATAAGCACCTATTTTTCTTTTATAAATCCTTAGGCTGACTCTGCTTTGTGGACCCACACAAGTGCGGTATCATTTTACTTGGGAGACTGAGGGGAACACTAAGTGGTAAGAAATGTGTGCCGGAGCGGTGATCCTACGAAGAAAAGTGAGTAAAATATGCTTTTTTAAGCGAATTTTGAGGTTTGTAGGGCAGTCTGGATAAGAAAATGTTGGGGTATCCACGCAAGCCACATCTACCTGGATTTGTTGGGGTGTCTAGTTTAAAAAAATGTCTGGGTTTGCTAGGTTCCCCTCTATGAAGGCTGCACCTGGGACCAAAAATATAGGTGCCCCCCCAAACACAGGTAGTTTTGTAATAGATCATTTTGATGTGTCCACGTACATCTGTGATGTTCCAAACACTAAAATTGTGAAATGAAATGCACTTAGGTTATGTTAAAAGGACCCCTCACCCACCAATCAAGTTGGTGGCATGCTTCATCATCGGGTTCCCACCCGAGACACCTAGCGTGTCACAGGTGTGCTGCAACACCTTATTACAGCGGAGCAGGTTTTGTCATTTTTACTACACATACTGGCTCGATTTGGCACGAGGGTGAGTGATGGTTCTGTAGATCAAATTTTATTAACAAGAGATTTCACAAAAATGAAATGCACTGTTTATAACAGAAAGGCCAAAAAACTGAACCAATGACTCACAGCTCGTGAGCTGTAAAGCCGCGACAAGGCACAAGGCACCAACCGCTTTAGTCCATTCACACACCTTTCATACATGACATGCACAAGACCATTCATGCTGGCAGCCAATGGCCCAGCACATTACAACATTCACATCTACCGACAGCACCACTCAAGGGCCCAACACTTTCATATGTCCACATGCCACATACAGCAATCACACCAGCTGATGGGACTGTGTGGACTGGCGTTTGGGTGGCACTGCCAGCCAGCGTCACTCCACACACTCCACCAGCCAAGCGCCACTCCACACACACTGCCAACCAAGTGCCACTCCACGCACATCGCCAGCCAAGTGCTACTCCATGCATACCGCCAACCAAGCGCAACTCCACGTACACCGCCAGCCAAGCGCCACTCCACGCACACCGCTAGCCAAGCACCACTCCACGCACACCGCCAGCTAAGCGCCACTCCATTCACACCGCCATCACTTTTTTTTTGTTTTTAAACAACAAAGACACCACTTACTAATTATAAATAAGTACAAAACTACAAACACAAAAGCTCTAACTGAATACATGACAGTAATGCCAACAGTGAAACTGAACATATGAAAATATAAAATGGTAGTTTACACTCACGGTAGGTCCCAGTAATTATTCTGTGTGTGGTAACTCCTGAAACAGCCTGCCACACACAGCCTAGGCTTTGAAGGACAGTCCAGGCAGTACATTCAACTTCCCCTCAGGATAACTCTTCGGGCACTACACTACATTTCTTCAAAGTTGCTAGATTGAACAAATGAATAGCCAAATTTTTATACCACACGTAAGACTTACGAACAGCAGTATAAGGTTCCAACCTCTCATCTACTCTATCAACACCACCCATGTGCTTATTGTAATCTAAAATGCACCCAGGTTTGCGCACTTCAGCAACTTGACCCCAAACAGCCACAGGTGAAGTACTCACATCATGGATGTTAGTTATCATGTACACATCCCTCCTGTCTACAAATTTCAGAGCTAGAAGATCATCATTCCGCAGGGCACTGCACTGTCCCCTCTAAAGTTTTTTACAGAAAAGCTCCCTTGGATAGCCTTTCCGGTTAGAGCAGATTGTGCCACAAGCAACAGTGTCCACTCTGAACAACTCCTTGAACAAGTGAACTCCAGTGTAGAAGTTATCTACATACAAATGGTGACCTTTGTTAAACAGTCGTCTACCAAGTTCCCACACAATACAATTTTCTGGCTAACTCCAAAAGTGGGCAGACAACCAGGGAGGTGAATACTAGAATCACTACCAGTGTAGACCTGGAAATTATAAACATATCCTGTGCTACTTGCAGACAGCATACACAATTTAATTCCATATTGTGTTCTCTTGCTAGGAATGCACTGCCTAAAAACCAAATGACCCTTGAACAGCACCAAAGACTCATCCACACTTGTTTGTTTGCCTGGCACACAGACCTCTGAAAACCGATCAACAAAATGATCAAGGACAGGTCTAATCTTAAAAAGACAGTCACAGTCGGGGAGATCTCCTGGCAAGGCTAAATCATTGTCTACAAAATGCAGCATCTAAGGAAGAAGCAAATACCGATTATAAGCCATTATTGCAGGAAATATAGCTGTTTCCATCAAGGGACTAGTAGACCAATAAGAAGCCAGTGTCGGCTTTCTTATCAACCTCATCAAAAAAGTCAAAACCAAGAACTTTTTCATCTCTTCCAAATTTGTGGGAATTCAATGGGTAGCTCTAGACTGAGGCCTAAGTCTGGCACCGCTGTCCCTCGGATACTACTCCGCATACAAGTTAGTCTGCCCAACAATCTCTTCCAAAAATACATCGTCCATAAACAACTCAAAGAAATCGACAGGCAAAAAGTTTTCTGTATTTACTCTACACCCTGGGAGACTAGTAAGGGCAGGCAACAGTGGCTGCTCCATGTTTGGGGCAACCCAGATGTCAGGTCTTCCAATGGGAAGCGTTTCAGCTGCTGGCTGCTGCACCATTGGCCCATCGATGTCCTCATTGAAAACAGGCCCTTCATCTGCACTGAGAGTGGCTTCCTCATCAGAAGACTACTCTTGGACAGAAATCTCACTGCCAGAATCTCTCTCTTCCTCCTCTGCCTCAGATGCAGAGTCCGTTTCATAATCATGGTCAGAAGACGACTCAAAAGGCATGCCAACAATTTGCTGAGCGGTCACTCTGCGGCTAGCCATGACCTTTTCTAACAACAAATGGAATGCCAACAACAACCAGCACTGTCTAAAATAAGTAATAAACAAAGTGTGGCTTTATCACAAAGACTATAGCACTCACTTGCCTGAAAAAGATAGACTCACCAGCAACTACTCTGCACAGACACAGCAATCACCAATGATATCCCACTAAAAAGAAAAAAAGAAAAGCAAATTAGACATAAGACAACACAAATATCATTGTGCACAAATCTAAGGACAATTTCACACACAATCCTGCATTTAGTATACCACCTACAAACATGTCATTCATGCATGGCAACAATGCTCCTTTGCAAAAGAAGCAAAAGCTTTGAACTAGAACAAAAAATTAAAATTAACTGTTTTAATCACAAATGCAAATGCTTCGCCAGTTGAGAAACACCCCGCCACCAAACAATTAAAAATTGCCCCGGGTGTCTAGTGGTCTCCGGGGTAGATGGGCCTAAAAGAAACTAGGCCGATCTGCCCCCAAGGGTGGCAGAACTGCCCAAAAGTGTTTCTCCCCCTTTGGTGGGGGGGTGACCCTTGCCCAAGGGACCACCCCCCACACAAAGAAACAAAACACACAACATCCCTGGTACTATTGTGGCTTCTACCCCCGGGGCAGATCGGCTTAAAAATAATGAGCCGATCTGTCACCAAGGGGGGCAGAAACAGCGTATGCCCCTTTGCGGGAGAGGCCGTTTCCCAAAGGGACGCCCCCGCACAAAAAAACATACATACAAAGAAAATCCCTGGTGCCTAGTGAATTCTGCCCCCTTTGTGGGCAGATGGGCCAAAAAAAGGCTGATAAAGTGTTTCTTCCCCTTTGGGGGGGGGTGAACCTTGCCCAAGGGGCCACCCCCCACACAAAAAAAAAAAACGCAGAACATCCCTGGTGCCACCGTGGCTTATACACCCCCTGGAGGCAGATCAGCTTGGAAAAAATGAGCCAATGAGAAATGGTGTAAAATATTATGCCCCCTCGGGGGAGCAGCCCTTGCCCAAGGGGCCGCCCACAAAAAAACACACACACAAAAGGAAAATCTCTGGTGCCTAGTGGATTTTGCCCCCCTTGGGGGCAGATGAGCCCCAAAAAAAGGCCAATCTGCCCCCAAGAGGGGCAGAACTGCCTAAAAGTGTTTCTTCCCCTCTGGGGGATGATCCTTGCCCAAGGGTCCACCCCCCCACAAAAAAACAAACAGCAGCACATCCCTGGGGCCATTGTGGCTTCTCCCCCCGGGGGCAGATCGGCTTAAAAATAATGAGACGATCAGCCCCCAGGGGGGCAGAAACTGCGTAAAAGATTATCCCTCCTTAGGGGAGCAGCCCTTGCCCAAGGGCTCCCCACCCTGCACAAAAAACACACATTCACACAAACATAATCCCTGGTGCCTAATGGGCATTCCTGCTGCCTGATCGCGCAGCAGGAATGCTAAAAGAGGCATTGATTGAAAGGAAAACCCTTTCCTTTACCCCAATGCCTCTTTTGGACCAATCCCCCCCCCCCGGGCGGAGGGAAAATCTTACCTCCTCTTCTCAAGACGGGCTGGAAGCAAATGGCTTCCAGCGCGTCAGGCGGCCTCTAATGATGTCAGCTCGCGATCGTGCGCTGACGTCATTAGATGGGGGCAGGAGTGGAAGGGGAAGCGATTCCCCTTCCAGCCCTGCCCGGGTGGGGTGGAAGGAAGGCCCTCGGGGGAGCGCGAGCGCTTTCCCCGACGACTTGGCGAAGGACGTAACAGTTCCGTCCTGGGCACCCGAGCGGTGCTGCCCAGGACATAACCGTTACATCGTAGACATGTGAGGGCTAATCGGTTTTACAAAGTGCTTCTTACTGTGCTACCATTTTCTAAGCTTTGCAAAGAAGAGAGTTTACCATTATCCGATTTAATACTAC